>NC_142461.1:7990000-8293030 GCF_049115385.1 Moschus berezovskii | reverse complement strand
TCTCTAGACAGGCAGGGACCGACCACATAAAAGGCAGGGGCTATGGCATAAAAAATGAAGGATCAAGAGAATGTTACATGTTTGCATTTACAACCCTCTTGCCCCCAAACACTGGCAGTCAGTCAAGTACCTTCTAAGCACATTAGGAGAGTCTACCCCTAGGAATCCGAGCAGACGAGGGTGAAAGATCTAAAGATACTGGCCAAGAGAATGATCTAGTCCGACCCCTCTGTGAAGTCCAGAGTCAGATTGTCATCTCACACAATTGCTTTCCTTATAAATAGGGCAGACAGCCAAGAGTCATCAGCCGTAGGAAGAAAGCCTCTACCAAGAAAGATGAGACAAAATAAAATGGAAAAATAAAGCAACTCAAAAGAAACACACTAGGCAGGGAGATGAAATATGTTTTTAGGTCTATCATTAATATCTTCAGAGGGATAAGAGAAGGTACTGCATCTATGCAATAAGAATAGACAGGAAATGTAATAATTAGAAAATCAAAAAGTACAAATTCAAATTACTATAACAAAAATTAGAATAGAGACATGGAAAGATAAAGATGAAGATATCTCCCCCTGAAAGACTACAAAAACACAAGAAAATAGAAAATAGGAGAGGATAGAATTTTAGAATTTATGAAAATCTTAAATTATTTCGAACTTCGGAAGCCTCAGCAGAAAGACAGAACCGTGAAAAAGAAAAAATGATCAAAGAAATAATTCATGAAAACTGCCCAGGACTGATCACGATAAAAGTCTAAGTCATAGGATCAATGGAATGTCCAGAACAATGGGGGGAAATAGAACCATACAAAGGCATGTAATTGTGGAATCTTAGGACATTTGGGACAAAGACTATCATCAAAACTTTCAGAGAGAAAAAATAATAAGCTATTTTCAAGAGATTAAGAATCAAAATGTCCTTAGACTCATCAGTAGCAGCAGAAGAAGCAAGAAGACAATGGAGAGATACCTTTGAAGAGAGAAAATTATTTTAACTATGATTTCTATGCCCAGCCAGACTACCCATGATGTATGACTAATGACATAATCAAATGCTCACAAATAAACTTACCTCTTATGCACCCTTTCTTAGGAAGCTACTAGTAGATGTGCTCCGTGAAAACAAGGACGTGAACAGAGAGAGAGGATGGATCCAGAAAGCAGAGCCTCCGGTGGAAAAGGGGGCAAAGAGAACTCTAGGAAACAGTGTAGAAAGCTCTCTGATTGGTAACTGAGCAGCAGACCTGGAAATCAGCCAGTCCAGACTTGAGCAGATTAGGGGATTCCAGAAGAGAGGACTCCATAAATGAATAGATACTATTGAATTTCATAATAGGAGATGTGGACAATTAGTGGAGAGTTTAGGAATACATCTGTGGTAAGCACACAGAAAGTTATGCAAATGAAAAGCTAAACAAATTATAACTCCAGGGAAAACAAAAGGCTATGCAATCAAGGAAATGTGATCACAGCATATTATATGACCCAGCTGGGAAAGCATGTACCCAGCTGAAAAAAGGAAATGCTAACAGACGGCTCATCTAACCAAAATAACTACTATCCTAGAAGGATAGAAATGGTGCATGGTAAGAAGTTCAGGTGAAAGGAGCTAAACCCTCTTCCATGGGGAAATGGAATGTAGGTAATGTCTAAAACTGAAGAATCTCGATGAGCTTGGTGAACATGTTACTGAGAGAAACAGAAAAAAAGTGAAAGTGTTAGTCACTCAATCGTGTTCGATTCTTTGCAATCCCATGGGCTGTAGCCCGCCAGGCTCCTCCGTCCATGGAATTCTCGAATTCTCCAGGCAACAACACTGGAGTGGGTAGCCATTCCACTCTCCAGGGAATCCTCCCAAATGAGGGACTGAACCCACATTGCAGGCAGACTCTTACCTGTCTGAGCCACTGGAGAAGCCCCGTAGAGAAACAGGGTAAGTACTAAAAGCTGAATGTGTTTTTCTGTGAGGAATGGTGACCAGTGCCTTATAGAAGTACTTGACTGTTTAAGTCACTTCGAGGGGAAAAATTTTTAGATAAAAATTAATAAACAAAGCAGACTTCTTCAGCCAAAGTGATGGAGAAGAGGCTCTCCTTCCATCCAGCCTACCCCCTGGCACCACCTTCCTCAAGAGCACCCTGAGGCACTGACCCTCAGGGCTTTCAACACTTTAAAAATCAAGATCCAAGGGGATTGCTCTGGTGGTCCAGTGGTTAAGCCTCCGCACTCCCAATGCAGGGCACGCAGGTTTGATCCCTGGTCAGGGAGCTAGATCCCACACGCCGCAACTAAGACCTCGCACAGCCAAATAAATAACACATTTTTTTTAAAATGTCCAAAATGCTGAAGCATGGCTAGGGGAAGTTCAAGCTCTGGGATAGGCAGGGAGTGATTCTGTGCCACATCGACTTTGTCAATTAAATTATGTCTCAATTAAAAGATGCTTGATCCTCTAAAGAAAAGCTATGCTTAACTTAGACAGGGTGTTTAAAAGCAGAGACATCACTTTGCCCACAAAGGTCCGCCGAGTCAAGGCTATGGTTTTTCCAGTAGTCATGTATGGATGTGAGAGATGGACCATAAAGAAGGCTGAATGTCAAAGAACTGGTGCTTTTGAACTGTGGTGTTGGAGAAGACTCTCGACAGTCCCTTGGACTGCAAGGGGATCAAACCAGTCCATCCTAAAGGAAATCAATCCTGAATATTCATCGGAAGGACTGATGCTGAAGCTCTGATACTTTGGCCAACTGATGTGAAGAGCCGACTCATTGGAAAAGACCCTGATGCTGGGAAAGATTGAAGGCAGGAGGAGACGGGGATGACAGAGGATGAGATGGTTGGATGGCATCACCTGCTTCAATGGACAGGAGTTTGAGCAAACTCTGGAGTTGGTGATGGACAGGGAGGCCAGGCGTGCTGCAGTCCATGGGGTCGCAAAGGGTCAGACACTGAACAGCAGTGCTACTGTGCCAAAGCATCACTTTCCTGATGTCATGACAGCTCACAAGGGTCGAGAGGATACTGAGGAAGATGCCTTTGAAATATGAAAGCCTTATCTCCCGGAGCCAAGAGTTGCTTTAGAAATCACACACCCACCCCAGAGAGGTCCCCTAAAGCACAGATTGGACATTTTCGGGTCTTGAGTGACCTTTGTCCAGAGGAGTGACAAGAATTATTGGAGGGTCATTATCTCTAGGATAACCCTCAACGAAGGAGAGACGGGAGTAGGTAGATACATACTCCAGCTCCCTGGCCTCTGGCGAAGCAGTTCTGCGTGGGTTCCACCCACTTCCTCAGAGGGTTCCCAGAGGGGAGGAGCTCCAGGGATCAGAGCAGCAAACTGCTGCTCCTGCACCCCGTATGGGCTGCCTTCCCTTCCCTGTGCCCCTTCCCTGATCCCTCACTCCTGCTTCCTGGTGCCAGCCCCCGAATAAACTGCTTACACTTACTCCCTAGGTTCAAGGTCTGTCTTTGCAGGAACCCCGAAACTAAGATAAGGCTTCCCAGGCGGCACTGGTGGTGAAGAACCTGCCTGCCAGTGCAAGAGACAGAGACATGGGTTTGATCTCCGGGTCAGGAAGATCCCCGGAGGAGGAGGGCAGGGCAACCCACGCCAGTATTCTTGCCTGGAGAATCCCATGGACAGAGGAGCCTGGTGGGCTAAAGTCCATGGGGTTGCAAAGAGTCAGACACGACTGAAGTGACTTAGCACACACGCACTCAAACTAAGACAGTGATCTCACTCCTACCTTTTACATACAGGGAGGAATGACCCTGAGAGGGGAAAAGAACTTGTTTGATTTCACACAGCAAATTACTCGCAGAACCTTGCATTGTGGAAAGAAAATCTGGCCGCAAGTCAGGTGGTGTCGCTTTTTGGCCTTGGCTGTGTGACCTAGTGGAGAAGGCGACGGCACCCCACTCCAGTACTCTTGCCTGAAAAATCCCATGGACGGAAGAGCCTGGTAGGCTGGTCCATGGGGTCGTGAAGAGTCGGACACGACTGAAGCAACTTAGCAGCAGCAGCAGCAGTGTCGTCTAGGGCAAGTTCCTGCCCCTCTCCGAGCCTGTAGCCTCCCTGGCCAGGACGTTCTCCTCACCCTAGGCAGCCCCTCTTCCTCCTACAACGCTGCCACTTACATGCAGATGCCCAGAGCATCCTATTTAAAGTCAAGAAAATGCACGCGCACAGTGAGGAGGAAGCCACAGCCCTGGATGGTAGCTAATTCTTTAATTTCCTTGAGGGCAGCAGAAATTCCTGGGATACTAGATCGGTGGCATATGAAATGCCTCACCATTTCCCAACCACATAATGACACCCCCCCTTCCTTTTGCCTGGGTCAGCAAATTTGCTGGCAGGCACACCCCTGCAAACGGGGTCATTTGATTGAAGGAGAGAGAGAGAAAAGGAGGGAGATGCGGGAGGGGGGGTCATTAAGACCAAATCATTTTTTAAAAATTGCAGCCCTATCCAGACTCCTCTGAGGGCCCAAACTCCTCAGAGAAAGCAGCAGGGATTTGGGGGGTGGTATTTGGAGGTGGGAATGGGAAGCTGGCAGCAAAGCTTAGCAAAGCCTTTAGGAATTCCAGCAGATGAGGCTTACCACCACAGCCTAACTCTGCAAACTCAGGTGGGTCCCTTTTCTTGTTGGAGCCTCAGCTTCCTCAGGAAGATGGGAGATTCTAGTACCTCCAGCCCCTGCGCCCCCCAGCACACCCAAACACCGCTTGTTGGAAGAGTAAACTGAGGCCGTGGGAGCTGCACCCCGGAAGCTCAGGGGCTGGGGTATGGGTCTGAGCCAGAAGCCCTGAGTCGGCCGCCTTGGGTAGATCCTGGCCTCACTGTCTGCTGTCCAGGTGATTTTGAGCTCATTCGTTTGTTTCCCTGAGCTTCGGTTTCCTCAGCGGTAACAAGAGACCAACGGCTGATACAATAGACTATCAAATCCCGGCTCCATCCATCTTGAGTCAGACTTGGGCAAGTCGCTTAAGCTGCCTGAGTTTCAGTCTCCTTGTCTGTGAGGATGAGCTCATTTACCTGAGGCTCTTGGGAGAGTGCTTGGCCTGTGGGAGGTGCTAGTTTATGATTACTGTTATTATTATTATTTTCGGGTTTGTGGGGAGAAAACACTGGGTGTGGGGAGGTGGCCTGGACCCACGCGAGCCTTCCCTGAACAGGAGAAGAAGGAGCCCTGAGCCAGAGTCTGCAGCGTGTGGCCCTGGGGGCGGGGGGCGGGGGACACCCTTCTTGGCTGCCCTCCTGCCCCACCGCCACCCCTGTGAAGGGTGCCCACCTCCGGCAGGGTTTGTGGTCACATGAAGCCAGTCCCTCCGCAGGTCGAAGCCCCTGGCAGAGCTCTTTGATGCTAAAAATAGATTATTCCACCGAAAAAAAAAAACCCAGAGAAAAAGATTGTTTTATGAGCCAAAAGGGGCTACAGCTTGGGGTTTTCTTGCTTCCTCTGAGGGGCCTGGGACTCTGAGGGAAGAAGCGTGTTATGTGCAAGGCTTTCCAGCTCTCAAATGAACACAGCCTGGGAGCCTGGTTTCAGGTGGCCCTTGACTGGAGTCGGCCTTCAGAACCCAGGAGAGTCAGGGCTGCTGGAAGCAGGGCCTTGGTTGGACTGGGCAGGAGGCAGGGCTCTGCCAGGGGGCCACCAAGGACCCTGGGGAAGTGGTGAGTCAGCCACACGCCCCCTCCTACCGCCCAGTTCTGCCCTCCCGCCGACCCCATACACAACACCTGTAAGCATTGCCGCCCAGGCTGTTAGACCATCAGCCACAGAACAGCTTACCCCAGACAAGGGCCTACGTGTATTCTTCCCCGGGGCGGTCCCTCCTCACCTGCCCGCCCTGGGAGGAGAAAAAGGCTTCTGACCCCCGTCTCACAGGTGAGGGTACTGAAGCTGGGAGAGGGCCACCCGACAGCAGCACAGCCGGGGGCAGAGCCGGCGCCTGAGCCTCTCCTGATGGCCTCCCTGGGGCGGGGACTTGAGGGGGACAAGGGGAGTCAAGAGGGGCCCTGGGGGTGGCTGGACGTGGCGGCAGCAGGCCTTACCACGCCTGAGACTGCAGGTGAGGCCCTTCGCCTCTGCCAGCCTCAGTTTCCCCATCTCGGCTGTGTCTGCCTGGGGTGTTCGTGTGCTGGGGGCAGTGGGACAGGGGACCTGGGGGTTGTGATTTTAAGCAGTGAGGAAACTTGGTCCAGAGAGAGAGGCAGCAAGCCCATCCAGGGGGCAGCTGATCAACCCAGCCTGGGCTGGGCGGCTCCGTGACTCCTCCACCCACTTCTCTCTGCCTCTTTTGACAGAGAGCTTGTGGCTGAAATATATCCAAGCCCAGAAGTGTGCTAGGGGTGGAATTCCAGGCGGAAGGAAAAGCCACTGCGTGGAGCTACGGAAGTCCCTGGTGAAGCAGATGCTGAGAGAAAAGATGGTTACAGGATTGTCCTCAGTACCCCCAAGCCTCTGCAGCTCCACGGGATGGCAGCGAGGGTCCGGCAAAGGGAGGCCGGCCTGCAGAAGGGGGCTGAGGCCAGAAGGTGGAGGAGAGGGCAGGGGGGAGTTCTGAAGGGGGCACCCTGAGCAGTTTTCTGAAACAAACACAGGAAAGAGAGAAGCTGGGGGCGGGCCGGAGAGAAGCCCAGAAAGCAGATGGTGGGCAGGTTGGGTTTGATCCTGCTTCTTCCACCTGCAAACTGGGTGCCTTTGGGCGGGTCTCCTAGCCTCTCTGACTGCCCCCAAGAAATGGCCGAAAGACCACTTTGCATGGTGGGCTGTCCTGAGAGCCCACCACTGGAGATTCTGTGCATAAAGCTCTCATCATGTGCATCCCACCTGGTAGGTTCTTAGCTAATAATCCTTGGTCTGGGTATCCTGGCCCCTGGGTAGGCGGCATGCTTGCAGGACTCATCTGCTACCCTGATCTCATGATAGATCAGGGGGTGGTGACCTGGCTGGTGGAGAGGGGAAGATGGAAATAGGGGTGGGGACATCTTATCTGGACGTCTCTGTGCTCAGCTCTGACGGCGGAGCCCCCTGGGCAGCCTGCGTGCTAGCGTGCTTCGTCGCTTCAGTCGTGTCCGACTCTTTGACCCTGTAGACTGTAGCCCGCCAGTTTCCTCTGTCCATGGGATTCTCCAGGCAAAAGTGCTAGAGTGGGCTGCCATTTCCTTTTCCAGGGGATTTTCCTGACCCAGGGATTAAACCTGCGTCTCCTGCATTACAGGTGGAGTCTTTACCTGCTGAGCCATTGGGGAAGCCTGCAGTAGATCTCAAATATCATTCCAGCACCTTCCTTGGGCCCAGCAATGTGATTGACTGCTGGAAAGTTGGAGTTTGAACTTGAAGACCAGTGCCCACCTCAAATCTGCCAGCTATTCTCTCCAAGTTGGCTCTGCTGACCCCTAGAGATTAAAATATGGGGTTAATCCCTGGGATTAGTCTTTTCCTCATCAGAAAAGTGAAGAGAGACACACGTATCCCACAGGTGGTTGGGAGGGTCCAGTGGGCTGAGAAGTGTGCCATCTTTGTAAAGTTCACGGACAGGCCTGGAAGCCAATGCTTGTGATTCCCTAGTCACAGTCACCCAAAACCCCAGTGAAAACATCGGCTATACATCAGGTTAAGAAAACGAAGTTTGTCACCATTCACAGCAGGTGTTTTCTTAACTGACCCTGATGTAAATGTCCCATGGAGCTCACGGGTAATTCTGGGCTAATATACCAGTGGATATGTGACTGGGTGGCAGGTCCCTCACTGGGACCCACGCCTTCTGGCCCCACCAGCCCACTGAGCTGTCAGCTTGCCAAACATCTGTTGGCTTTGTTCCCATACCCGTTTGTTCCATTGGGTTTCCATGGTTACAGAACTCCGGGGCGACCATGCCAGTTTGGGGCCACTTTGCCTTCAGCTCTATCTACTCCCTCTCCTGTCTGGCTCTATAACGCAGAGGTCTGATGTCACTAAGTCAGCCTGCTCCAGCTCCATTCAGCCATCGGGAAGCACCAGAAGGAGATGGAAGGAGGGGAGAGAGGGAGAAGTTTCTTTCCTCTTTGTCTCAAGGGCCTCTCCGTGGCGGCGGGGTCTCCTCTGTGGCTCCAGGAAATGCGAGCCTGGCCCACCATGCTCCTGCTTCCACTGGGGGCATGGGGACGCCACTCCTCCTTGTGTCCCTCAGGTGGCGGTGGCTTCTTGCTGTTGGGGCTCCTCCCCACCTCTGTTTGTCTTCTCAGCTCTTCCATCACCTGGGTTTCCAATAATCCCTGAACTAAGGTCCTTCCCTCGGTTTCCATCCCTCTAAGTGGCCTCTGTTTTCGTTGTTGGACCCTCACTAGCGGTGATGTGATGTTACGGGTGGTGTGAGGCAAAGCGGGGCTGTCTGTTTCTATGAAAACTTTCCAAGGTTGGATACCTTGGAAAGATTCAGTGAAGGCAAGTTGCTAAAAAATAAGCTGAAGTAAGTGTGGGTGACACATTGTGAAAGATTGGGCAAGAGGGTGGGTGCTAATCGCTTCATAAGCATCTTTACATTTGTGTTCCACATTAAAGAGGACAGACCTGGACATCGCAGGAGACTCCTTCTGGGTTGATTTAAGACAGAAGAACAAGAGGGAGGCCATTTGGTACACATTGAGAAGCTTAAACATAAAATAAAGGAGGATCACTATTTATTTTCAATGATTTCCTTCTTCAACCAAAATTTTAGATTAAATGGTTCAGAGGCGTCTATGGTATCAGATTTTTTTTTTAAGTGGGGAACAAGAGGACATCCGACTGCTCACTACATACCAAGAGGGTGCATGGTCAGAAGCGGCAGCAGTGGAAGTCCTGGGAACTGGGCACCTACCACGTGCTGGGCATGCTCACAGTATGTTTTTCACTTAATCCTCTTTGCAATTTAAGTGGGTCCCATCTCACAGGCAAGGAAGCAGGCTCAAAGGAAAAAGCCTTTTGCCCATGATCTCACAGCTCGTAAGGACCAAAGGCAGGCTTCAGAAAGGTTCTTCCCTGGGCAGCCTTCAGAGGTTCGTGCAAAGTCTGGTGCACGCTTCTGAAAGGGCACATGGAGATTATAAGCCTCTTGAGGGAGAAACCAAGCTTGTCACCCAGTAGGCCTTTGCTGCATGGTCCCAGGAAGGCCTCACAGATGTCCCCCCACGGGCCCCCCTCCTCCCTGGGTCTGAACTCAGCTTCCCAGGAAGGGGGAGTCCCTCAGAGTGACCAAGTCATAGGTGTTATGGGGGAGCCCACTCTTACATGTGGAAAAAACAGCCAAGTGCGTAGGGTGGTACGTTAGAAACTTGAGGCGGCGTTGGCAGAGTGGAAACAGCCCCTGGGCTGGGAAGCAAGGGGCCCGGGTTCCACTGACTCACTGGTGAGTTCAGAGTGTGTCTCTGCCCCTCTGGGGGCCTCAGTTTCCATTCTGTTAAAGGGGGGTCTTTCCAGTTGTTTTCATCTCTGATCAGTTTCACAACATGGCAGACTCCAAAACACTCCAAATTTAGCCAGGAGGCCAAGGCCCCTTGGCGGGCTGTGCCACTGACCTACCCCCATCCCTACCCCCTAGCCCTGCCCAGTCCAGGCCAGCCGATGAGTTTCCATCAGGGCTATCCTCCTATGTGACCGTGATGGCTCTTTTCCTGCACTTACTCATAACAGAGCTCAAATTGCATCACCCAGACTCAGGCGAGGAAACCAGCCTTCACGGTGTCCTCACCTAGTTGCCTGTCCCCCAAGAAATGTGTTATCCCCATTCTACAGGGAAGGAAACTGAAGCCCAGCGGAGGGTGGTGACTCGGCCCCCGGCATCGCAGCTGGGGTTCAGCAGAGCTGGACTAGAGGTTGAATCTGACCTCAGAGCCCTGCGCCTTTCACTTAAACCTGCTTCCTCCCTGGAGAAGTTAGAACCCCCACCCCCACCAACTTGCCACTAGGGAACAGAAGGCAGAGCTTTCAGGAGGCGAGACATAGACAGCGAATGTCCAAGGGCATCCCACTCCCAGGCAGCCCAGTGAGGCGGGGAGCAGAAGCAAGTCTCCCCGGGACCTGGGACAAGCTCCTCCTCCCCCGGATGCCCCTTCTCCACTGTGTTAGCCTACAGAGATGACGGGGCCTGGGCCCAAGCTTGGGCTCCCTGGGAGAGACCGGGTGGTGGGGCCCGGGCTGCAGAGGGCTCTTGGGAGCCTCGGGATTTGGCCCTGGAGTGTCGTGGCTGGTGAGCCAGAGGCTGACATTCCAGTCTCACTCAGAATACTGTGTGGCCTCGCACGAGCTGACTTCAATGTCTTGGGCCTCAGTGGTCTCGCCCATGAAATGGGAGAGTAGTAGAGCTTTCCAGGGAAATGGTGGCGCTTCTCCCCCTCCCCCAAAGCCTGGCCTGACTTCTGGGAAAACATGGGATGTGAGGTGGAATCTTCCTCCACATCTCTTCTTCCTCTGAGCTCCTCTGGGGTTGAAGGACTCAAAAACAAGGGCTGACGAAGGGCACCGGGAGCCGGCGGCGGGGGGTGGGCGGGTATGGAGGTGGGAGGGCTGGAGGCAGTGGGGACGGGAGAGCAAGAGGAAAGGCCCAGAGTCAGGCAAGTCTAGGCACACGAGGCCGGAACAGAGAGCCCCATAGAGATGCACAGGTGGGCAAAGTGAGCGACGGGCCTTGAGTGACTGGGTGCCGGCCTCAGACCCCAAGCTCTGCACAAGGCCCCTTGGCAAGGCCGTGCCCCCTGGGAAGCCCTTTCTGGAGGCCCACGGGCTCCAGTGAGGGCGCTGGTGACGCCCCTTTGTGTATTTCCCGTGGTGCCTGATCCCAGCCCCCATAAAATCTCCCTGAAGTATCACC
Organism: Moschus berezovskii; assembly: GCF_049115385.1. Lineage (NCBI taxonomy): Eukaryota > Metazoa > Chordata > Mammalia > Artiodactyla > Moschidae > Moschus > Moschus berezovskii. The sequence goes on along the minus strand of NC_142461.1, from coordinate 8,282,192 downwards.
CAGCCACACGCATGGACACCTCTCTGGGACTGAATTGGTGGTGGCCAGGTGACAGCCACCCACAGCCCAGGGTGGGGGTGCCTGGAGGGATCCGGGCTCCTGGGGCTCCCTGCTACCCGGGCCCACACTGGCCTTCATTAAAAAGGAGTCTCCCACAGTATCCAAACCACTGCCTGGCCACTCCTGCTCCAGCCGCTTTCAGTTCTGCTTTGGGGCCGCGTGCTGAGGCCAGCCCCACAAATAAAAGCCATCCTTTTTTTTTTTCTCTCTCTTTCTCTTTTTTTTTTTTTCTTAAAAGGGAGCGAGGCAGCCACAAGATCTTCTAAGAGGCTGTGACATCATGGCCCAGGTGACTGCCGCCCAGCCAATGGGCCCAGGCCGCGAGCTGGCTTCTTGCATCCTGTGAGCTGAGGTTGGGTTGACACCGTGAAGGCCTGGTCCCTCAACCACAGAACCACAAGGCCAGGCCCTCGGCCGCCTTTGGGGGGCCCTGTGCCGGAGCTGGTTGGCTCCCGGTCCTCCCACCCCCAGCCGCCCTCGCACCCACTGAGCTGAGCTCTGACGGGGCGAGCCTCATTCATTCATTCCCGTGGCGCTTAGTGCTGGGCTGACTCTGCTCTCACTGCCCCGCGACTCCCGCCCTGGCTGCCGAAGGCCCCTTCCCGCCATCTAATGATACACTCTGCATACGCTTCTGTTGAAAATTTGTGGCGAGACATTCCTGTGGGACCGGGAATCCAAATTCTTGGGTACAAACAGAAACTTACTTTCCTTGGGGATTTTTTTCCTCTCTCGCTCACACACACACTCTCGCGTTCTTTCCTTTTTTCTTTTTCATAGCAGTGGGTGGGGGTGGGGGGGCGAAAGCGACAAAACGCCAAAGAAAAATACAAACAAAAAGCAACACCCCCCCACTTTTATTTTCAAAAGTAGCTAGGAAAAAATAAAACAACAGCCAACCAAGTTCATCCCAACCCAATCCCCAGAAGGACTGAAACCTCGCCTTCCTCAGAGCGGGGCATGGCATCTAACAGCATCTTCGATTCCTTCCCGACCTACTCGCAGACCTTCATCCGCGGTGAGTAATGAGCGCCCTTTCGGGTGGGGAGCTGGGGCCAGGCCCTGGACCGCGACCCTCCACTGCCAGCCATGGCTGCCTTCAAGGGCCCGGGGTTGGTTACCTAAATCTGCTGGCTTCTGAAAGCCGGAGGTGGGAACTGGGCTTGGTGGCCTCTGTGGTCTCCCGGAGTGGGACATCTTTGTGGACTTTTATCCTCAGCTGGTGGGGACCGTTCGTGGTGGGGGTCATGGATACCACGAGACCTCAAGACCTCAAAGAACAGAGCTCTGAGGGTCGTGAGATGGAGAGGACACGGGGGTGTCCCTGTGACCCCATGGGTATGCTTCCTGCCTCCCCCGTGGGGCTCCGGGGCCCTGCAACCCTAGTTCCTGACCCTCCTGGGGTACTCAGACCTTCTACCTGTGCTCAGGTAGATACTCAGATTCTCCCATCCCCCAGGGCCCCAGCCGGCTTCCACCCAGAGCCGTGGAGAGGGGACATGGCTTACATTGGCGGACTCAGAGACCTTCCCAAGGACCTTCCCCTAACTCTGCATTTTCCAAGGAACCCCTGGGATTAGGGAAGCAGAGGGAGAAAGGGGTCCAGACTTTTGTTGGAACGTATGCAACTCTGGGTGGCCCTGAGCCTGGATCAGAGTGAGGGAAGCAGGCCTCGGGAAGGTTTGTGGATTTGGTCATGGGGAGAAAACAGTTGTTTCTATTTATGGCCTAGAGGGACCCAGAGGTCTAAGTTATGCCCCTCAAAAAGGATTTAGTTCCCAGATCCCCCACTGGGAACCTCTGATTGAGGCTAGAACTCAAGGGGAGACTGTTCCTGCCTCTGTCTGGCCCTTCGAGGTGACATGCCTGGGCCTCAGACGACACTTTGTTGCCTTCCCCCTCACTAGTGGGAGCCCAGATGGGGCTGTGGCACCTGAGATCGGGGGTCAAGAGACCGTGAGGCCAAGGTCAGTGGTTACCCTGCTGGGCAGCCTTAGACAAGTTACCTAACTTCTCTGTGCCTCAAATGAAGGCCCCTCTGGCTGTGACACTCTGATTGCCTGAGGCTGGGAATGGCCTGGGTGTGACGGCAGGGCCTCGGGGTTGTACACGGGGACGACTTCTCCTCTGGAATAGAGGGATGGAGTGGAAGCCAGAACTCCGGGGCCTGGGGGCCTGGCCCTGCCTTTGCTCTGCTGAGGTGGTCAGCTGAGATGCAGTAGCCGGTCTGACTGTCCATCTGCCCATCTGCCTGTCCCACTGTGGACTGACTCCAAGCCAGTCCTTGGGCAGCCAGCTCTGTGCAGGGACCGAGGCACGTTTGGGCACTTATTGTTCAAAGGTTTCTGCACGGGCTTGTCTGAGGGCTCGACCCTCTCCCTCCTCCCTGGAGAGGGGCTGAGGCAGGCTGTGTGGCTGCAGACAGGGGGCTGAGTCGGGGAGAAGCTGGTTGTGGGGGGCTGCCGTCCCCCTGGTGGAGGCGCTCCCGTCAAACCTGCTTGTGGCCAGTGACCAGCAACAGCCTGGGTCTGGGAGCCGAGCGCCGTGGGCTCCTTCCTTCCAGTGGCTCCTATTATAACGCTGCTCCCTTTGTAGTCCTGCGAGCTAATTAAAGGCAGTGCTGTGGCAAGAAAATAGGAGTTTATAAAAACCATTTGCTGGGTCTTTGTAATCTGTACTTCTCCCTCCGTGAGCAAGATGGAGAAACGTTGAGCTCAAAACAAAGGAAATTTAGGAGCTGGGACTAAAGGGCCACCCACCTAGGGTGGGCTCCTGAGAGATGGTAAAGGTGACCCGGAGGGATAGGGAGGGGACTGCTGGTGGCTTTGGGCTGGCTGTGTGCACAGAGATAGGAGGCTGCCGGGCAGAGCGCGCTGATCCCTGGGGGGTGATCTGGTAAGCTAGGGTGGGAGGTGGTGCTCAGTCTGCTTTCTGAAGCTTTCCCTGAAGTTCCGTGTCCTGTCCACACCATCTGGCCCCCTCTCTCTTGCCTAGTTCTGTCCCCCCCCACCCATTTCCCACTCACTTAGGAGGATCTCTGCCTCCCAAACTTTGTCTCTGGAGGTTTCCCAATTCTGTCCCCAGAGAGATCCAACCCCGGGGTCCTGCAGCGCTCACTCCATGCTAATCCACGCAGGGTCCTTGACCTGCCGGGGACCTTTGTGGACTCTCAGGGAGTCTATGGACTCATCAAAATCGTATTTTTAAATGCATAAAACAAAATACAAAGAACTATAAAAAAAAAAAACAACCTCAACTCTATAGAAACACGGTCTTCAAACTATAAAAAAAAGCCAGTGTGTGACACTGTGACTACGGGTCTCTCAGTGGAGACGGTAAGGGCTGTGATGCAACGGGGATGGGCGTACACAGTGCTTATTTCAGGAGAATCGTGACAGCCCTAAGGAGACTGAAGGATGTCTGCGATTTCCATGGGTGACAAAGTCACTGTGGAAAAAAGATGCTAAACTTTAGCTAGAGGTCAGTGAAAGGAAAAACATCATGTGTTTCCTGCCTGAGTCCATGGAGGCCATGAATTCAGGCCTACGGTCCTAGCTCCTTAGCCGGAAGTGGTAGAGCAAGCGGGTCTCAGGACATCACCACCTCTTGAGAGGTTTTTCAAGTTGGGTTCCAGATTCCAGAACTCCTTTCAGTTGTCTGCGATGAAGAGGTTTGGGGAGAGCCTGGCGTGCGTGCATGCATGCCGGCCAGGCTGCGCTATCTATGGGATTCTCCAGGCAAGAATACTGGCATGGGTTGCCACTTCCTCCTCCAGGAGATCTTCCCGACTCAGGGATCGAACCTGGGTCTCCTGTGTCCCCTGCAGTGGCAGACAGACTCTTTACCACTGAGCCGCCTGGGAGGATGGGGAGAGCGTGGAGAGGCATTTGATCCCCACCTGAGTTAGAGGGTGAGGAGGGGACGAGAAGAGGCGATGCTTACCGCACAGAGCTGGCAGGCTGACGGCAGAATCCCAGGCACTGAGAGGGTGAAGGGGGCCCCTGGGGTGCGATTCTCCGCCTTCTCCCGTCTCTTCCCCCGAGGACTCTCCCAGGCAGAAGGGGTATGAATTCTCTCTTTGACAAATGGGGATGCTGAGGCCTAAGAACACACTGCATGACTATGGGCAAGTCCTGCCCAGTCTGTGGGCCTTGGGGTCCCCACCGGACAAACGGGGCTATGGCTCGGGAATGCCCGAGGGCCTGTCCACAGCCCTTGGAGGGCCAGCACCTTCATTCTGGATCTGCCCATGAGGCCTATCTCTGCACCCACTGGGGTGTCCTCTTGCAGCAGGCCCCCCTCATAGCACCCCCAAAATGCACCCTCCCCAGGACACTAGGGAGGGCACCCCTCCAGGGAGGGAACTGGAGGAAATGGGTCTGAACTGGGGTGCAGGAATCGCAGGGAGGTTAAGGTTTTCCCTGACTCAGTAATTTCACATAAGCTCATCAAGGAGGAGGAGATGATGAGATTCAAACTGGGTTCTGGAATCAGACACTCCAGGCTCAGGTCCTGCCTCTGCCCTTCAGAGCAGCATAGCCTGAGGCAAGTTGCTTCACCTCTCCGTACCTGTTTCCCCATCTGTAAAATGGGAGCGATGATTACACCAACCTCATGGACTCTGGAGAGAATTAAACAAGCAGGGTACCTGGCACAGAGTAAGCGCCTGCTAAACATCTTCATTTTTCAAATTATCTTGAGCCTGGCCTTGTGCCAGGAGCTCAGCTGCAAGGGTGACTAGGTCAGGCTCTCTACCCTTGAAGAAGTCACAGTCTGGTGTAGAAAGAGACGGGTGAACTGAAAATTGCACCGGAGTGGGATAAATGTTAGAAGGGACTAAGAACAAGAGGGCTGGGGGATCAGAGAGGGTGACTGGCCAGACAGTTCTCCTGGAGCTGGGCCTTGCAGGCTGAGGAGGTGATCAACAGGGAGAGGATGTCCCAGGCAGAGGGTTAGGTGGGGGGAAGCAGGAAAGGATGTGATGATGCCGGGCGCCTCCTGGGATGGCTAGGGGGTGCCATGCGGGGTGAGCTGCTGGGAGGGGACTAGGATGGGCCTGTCTGGCTGGGGTTCTCCGAGCAGTGGTGGGCAGCTGGCCAGCAGCTGTGCCCCTGAAATCACCTGGAAGGAATGGGAAACGGCCTCTCAGATGCGCGAGGCAGGCCTGTGCAGAGGCAGGGGGTGAACAGAATGGCCCCGGGCAGAGTCTGACTCATAAGTCACAGACGGTGGGGCAGCTGCCGGGACCAGAGAGGTCACTCACCATGTCCTTTGCTCAGCTCTCGGCAGTGGGCAAATAACAGGGGCCTCTCCCGAGCCCTGGGCACCCCACGATGGTTGGTCACCCCGAGCAGCACGCCCTTGGTGGTTTCCCCTCCCCCCACAGCCCCGGGAGATGGAGGGACTGGCCGCTGGCCACCCACACCCACTCCAGCGCTTGCCTGGCGCCACCTCTGCGGAGCCCCTTTGGCGGCGGCTTCTGCACACGCCTGTCTCCCCAGACCACCCTGCCTGTCCAAAGTACCCCCCAGGCAGGAAGGGCATTCCTGGGAGTCCCCCCACTGGCCACAGGGTCTGGACGGGCATGAGGCGGCCCCACACAGTGGGACTGTGTGTCCAGGCCTCGCCCGTGCCCACGACGGCGGCCGGCGGCCCCCAGCGGCCCACTGGTCACATAGAGAGCCCATTGACACCCCAGCTTAGAGGTGGCCGCATCAAAGCTGAGGCCTCCTCGGCTACCTGGGGGGTTGGGGGGGTAGCTCTTGGCGGAAATGGGGGCCAGGAGTTGGATGCCCCCAAGCAACAGGGCCTGACCTTCCAGAAGGCTCTGAGAGCAGGAAGGCAGTGGCATCCCCCACCCACCCCACCCCATCCTCACCTGAGAGCCAGTCTGGACACCTTCATCAGTGGGGAGACTGGAGTCTGGGCTCAGGGTTCAGGGGGCAGAAGGATGCTGGTCCTCCGGCTATCTCCTAGGGATGCCTCATCTACAGATCCTTCTTCAAACCCACCAAGTAGGGGGTGCCCCAATGGCAGCTAAGAAACCTCACCCAGACCTCAAGATTGAACTCACATATCCCATCTCGCCAGCAGTATTCCTCAGAACCCTGCGACCATCAGGGACACTTGGCCTCCTGGGAACTTCAGACCCAGGCTGGCCTGGGCCTCAGTAACTCCCGCCTTGGTGCCCAGTAGCCTGCCTTACTTTCTGGAAGTTAGGGGAACAGGAGGAGGTGGGAAGGGAGGGTTTTACCCTCTCAGTGCATTTGGAGCCCGAGTCTTCCATCCCACCCTCCTTGAAACAGCACCTCCTGGAGGTGGGAGCCAGGTTGGGAGCGAGACTGTCCTACCTGGAGACACGGCAAGAAGCAAGAACAGTGAGTGAATTCAGGGGAAACGCTGAAGCTGGCGGGCAGAGAGCCTCCGCCTCGATTTACAGATGGGGAAACTGAGGTCCTGAGAAGTGTGTGGTCTTGTGTGAGGCCGGGACACAGCAGGAACACCGACTTTCCCCAGCCACCTGGGGACCAACCTCACATAGCTCAGGAGTCAGGCCAGGCTGAATCTGTTAGGTTAGATGGGTGACCCAACTCGGGACTTCAGCTCTTTGAGTCTATTCCCTCCTCTGTAAGATGGGGCTAGAGTGGCTGCAAGAGAGAAGGCAACCTTGACCTGAAGGCCTGAATGGCACTCGGTCTATAGTGAGCACTCACGCAGCACGGCCACCTCCTCGAAACTCTCCGCCCTGTGCCCCGCCCTGCTCTCTAACTTGCCCCCCGGCGGACATTCCCATGTCTTACCCCACAACTGTCTCTAACACTGACCCCTGGTGTTAATGCTGGAGAGAAAAGCACGGGGAGCCTCAGGCCCCTCGCCAGTGGCTCCGAGAGACGTGGATGGAGAAGAGCCAACATGAAACGCAGTGAGTCACAAGCCCAGGCGGCAGCTAGGTCCCGCCACTTCCTTGCTTTGTGGCTGCGGGCGAAGTGTGGCCTCTCTGAACTCAGTTTTCTCATCTGTACAATGGGAAGAACAAATGGTAGCCACCTTAAGGCATGCCGGATGGGTTAATGAGCTCATATATATTACATGCTTAATACAGGGCTTGGCGCAGAGGCGAGACCTCCCCAATTATGGAAATTATGACTATTTAGTGTGCGTCTGCCTCCAATGCGGGAGACCCGGGTTCGATCCCTGGGTCGGGAAGATCCCCTGGAGAAGGAAACGGTAACCCACTCCAGTATTCTTGCCTGGAGAATCCCATGGACGGAGAAGCCTGGTAGGCTACAGTCCACGGGGTCGCATAGAGTCGGACACGACAGTGACGGAACGGAACGGAGTGTTCCTGTTCCTCCTGGGCAAGAGTCTGACTCTGAACTGGATGGGGAAGGTGAGAAACCCACCTCTCTCTTCTCAAGGCCCAGTCTAAAGACCTCCCCTTCTGGGGAGGCTTCCTGGGTTCCCCCGCTTCTCTCCAGGCCTCAGGAGTGCCCTGCTCCTGCCCACACTACCCCCTACCCTCCTCCTGGCAACGGGGGTGCTCCTGGGAGCAGGCTGGGCTTAGAGGAGGGAGGAGGGGAGGTGTGAAAGAACCAATGAATGGATGGACCAACACAGACCCTCGGGAGGGTTCCAGCTTCTCGCCTTACTTCCTCTTCACCGTCTGGCTTGTTCTTTGAAACAACGCTTGCTGGTGGGAGTCTGAGTTCTCATGTCCAATCGGCACAGCCGTGTGAAGGTTTAGGTTCCTCTTTGGGGTTTTCTTTTGCGTCTGGGAAAAGTGTTTTTGGCAAAAGGTTCAGACTTACATGTGGGCGGAGAGGGCGGATGCCCATAACTTATGATTTGCTGAGGTGACCGAAGTGAGCCCCCATGCCGGAACATCCAACTGAAATTCCACCACTGCGTTTGGCCCCTCTGGGGTGAAGGGTTGCCCACTGGGCTCTTTTAGAATGCAAGGTGATCTCAGGGATCTGCTCACCTTTGTAAAGAGGTGAATGCTGGCTGGGTGTAGAGCAAGTGGAAGACATACGGGAAGGAAACTTAGGGCGTGCAAATGAACGGGGTGAAAGGAAGGGGGATGGGGGGAGAAGGGAGGTCCATTTTGGTCATGCCCCTGCCTCAGACTCAACTCGCCCAGGTGCCCTGTGGCTAAAGGCAAACACACCATTATGGCCCCAAGAAGTGGCCCCCCAAGGACTTTCCTTCCACCCTCCTTGCCCCCCATGGAGGGAGCCTCCCACCCACAACTCTGACCAGCAAGATGCAACAGGGACAAGATGGTTGGAGCAAGGAGCCCCGTGTCCTAGGAAGCAGGGGCTCACGGCATTGAGCCTGGTTCTCCCCTATAGAGCAGCCATGTCCCTTCCCAGAGGGCCGAGGACACCACCCATGGAAGCAAGTCCACCTTAGAAAAAAGACTGGAAGGAAAACACAAAAATGCTGTAGTTTGTGCTCCATGACGCAATGATAGTGGGGAGTGTTTAATTCTAATTCTTTTGATGATTGTCGGTTTTCCAAACTTTTTAAAATTTTCATGTATCTATTTTTGGCCGTGCTGGATCTTGTTGCTGTGAGTAGGCTTTCTCTAGTTGCGGCAAGCAGGAGCTATTCTCTAGTTATGGTGTGCAGGCTTCTCACTGCGGTGGCTTCTCTCGTTGCAGAGCACGGGTTCTAGGGCGAGTGGGCTTCAGTAGCTGCAACACGTGGGCTCAGTAGCTGTGGTTCTTGGGCTCTGGGACACAGGATCAATGGTCGTGGCGCACGGGCTTGGTTGCTCTGGGGCATGTGAGATCTTCCCGGATCATGCATCGAACCCATGTCTCCTGAATTGGCAGGAGGATTCATTACCACTGAGCCACCAGGGATGCCTGGTTTTCCAAAGTTTTAAACACTGAACATGTATTACTTATAAATTTAGGGGGGGAAACTTCAGTTTTTCAAAACACAGAAGAGGAAGGGGCAGCCCTGCCCTGCTAGGAGCAGGTGAACTGGGCCCCCTGTCCGTCGGGGTTGCAGCGTGGAGTTGGCCTGCTCCCGCCCAGCCAAGACCCCACCAGCCACCCCTGGTCTCTTCTTCTTCCCACGCCCCTGTGCCTGTCCCCTTCCTGCCGGGCTCTCTCCCATCTGGCAGTGGAGCGAGGGTCTGCCCTGGGCTGGGCAGAGCCATACACACAGCAGGTGCTCAGGAAATGCTAGCGACCAGTACTGTGGTCCCAGTCTGAAGACAGGTTCCCTGGGAAGGGTTGATTTCCCTGGATTCTCCCATTCCCAGTGCCCAGGACCTGGGCGCGATGTGGGCCAGCTGGTGCTATTCAATGGACATTTACTGAGTGCCATCTGCATGCCAAACACTGTGCTGGGCACTGAGGATTCAGGAGCGGACCAGACAGACAAAGCTGCCTGCCCTCCTGGAGCCCGCTGATGTATGGGAAGAGTTTTTCTCAGGAAAATGCCCCAGTGAGAAAGGCCAGCACCTCTTTGGCTGATGCCCTTCCTATCGATATAGAATCTCAGCCTCCTGGGATTTCTGTAAATGTTCCCATTACCCCACTGAATCCTCATCACAGCTCCGTGTGCTGGGCACCTCTACCTTCATTGCAGCGATGAACAAACAGAGGACGACTGACAGGTGATGGGCTGAAACGAACATTTCCTAGAAGAAAGACCTAAGGAAAGGAGAGGGAGCCATGTTTGTTCATGACTTGCTGTGTGCCAGGCACTGTGGGAGCTCCCGTTTTAGTTAGTTAATCTCTAATCCATGTAGTAGGTGCGATCGATGTCACCCCCATTTTACAGATGAAGAAACTGAGGCCCAGCAAAGGGAAGTAACTAACCCAATGTCATGCAGCTAGTAACCAGCAAAGCCGAAATTCACATCAGAATCTGTCTGATATCAAAGCGAACCCAACAAAAGTGTCCTTTCTACCTGGCAGACATTTCTTCTTTAAGGTCTCAGCTCACCACCTCCATGGAGGCCTCCCTGATTCCTCCAAGGTGATTCATGTTCTCTTCTGTGCTACTAGAGTACCTTCAGGCCCTTCTCACATACTTCCAGGCTTCCCGGAAAGGATAGCATCTGGGATAGACAGATCTTGGAAAGGAGGAACATTGGTGTTCCAGGCACCAATAAATGGCATCAGCAAAGGTATGGCAGAAGGACCTTGTAGAGACACTTGCTTAGAGATGAGAGGGCCTGGGGGTCCTGCAGCGATGTGGAGGGAGAAGACGCTGGAAGGAAGGTGAGCCAAGCCTAGAGGCTGGGCATGGTCTTCAAGGCAATGGGGTCCAGGCAGAACTCGAGCGAAGCAGTGATGTGGGGCAAGGCATCCCGTGCTGCACTGGGCTGCTGTCTCTGAAATAGGCCAGTGTAGACGTGAGCCTTGAGCTCCTGTGTGAGTCGAGACCACAGGGGCCCTCCCGCACCCACTTGTAAGTCCTATTTTTATCACTCTCTAGACACACATCTCAGTAACTAAAGCAAACTTGTGCTCAGGCACGTAGAGCGCGCCATGGATGGGCTCATCTGTGGTCTGACGAGGACAAGTCGATGGTTCAGAGCAGCCAAAACGAGATCCATTCCGGGGAGAATCCCGGCACCGGTGCCCACAGAACAGCTTGCAGGGCACAGTGCAAAAGGAGACTGCAGGGCCCCTTGTTCTAAACCATCAAGAATTTCAGGGTGGCAGAACACAGAGCATCAAACCAAGAGCGGGGCTCTTCTTCTTTTTTTAAAAATATTTATTTATTTATTTTTGGCTACATTGGGTCTCAGATGTGGTGTGCAGGCTCAGTGGTTGTGGGTACAACCAGCTTAGTTGCCCCGAGGCGTGTGGGATCTTAGTTCCCCGACCAGGGTTCGAACCCGAGTCCCTTGCACTGGAAGGCAGATTCTTAACCACTGGACCACCCAGTGGGAAGTCCCAGTGGGGGCTCTTCTAAGTAAGGGACCCTGTGTGCCTGCTTGGCCTGCATTGCTGTGAAGCTGATCCTGCCTAGAACAGCCCTGAGAGGGAGGGACCCTGGGCTGAAAATGAACCTCTGTCTGCTTTGCTTTCTGCGCTTCATTCCTTTGACTTGTGCAGGCTTCCATTCTTCACGCGTCCACAAATTTAAATATAATAACAAATGAAGCCTTAGGTAAGCACATCCCTTGAAGATTTTAGAACGAGCAAGAACTTTAGGGAAAACATGAATTCACCAAATGCCCACCCCTCTTGCATTTTAGCTTGGAGATCACCTGAAGGACCTAGGAAATGTAAAGATAAACTCTGTAATCTCAACACCCAGAGAAAATCGCTATCGTTCAGCGTATTTCGGTCTAGACTCTTTTCCCCTGTGTCTGGTTTTTGCCTCTAGAGGGTTGTTCCCTTTATGGGTGAGGCCGTACTTATGATATATCCAGGAACTTCGCCAAATACACCAATAATCAGTTATGCATATATATTGGGATATGTCTTGCAAGAGTCTAGAGTGATGTTATTCAATAGAACTTTCTGCGATGATAAAAACGTTCTATCTCTACTGCCTGGCACTGTGGCCACTCACTGCGTGTGAATATTGAATGCTTGGAACGGACTGGCCTGGGTCCACAATGAGTCTGAATAAAGGACTGAATTTTTAATATTATTTTATCTTAATGATTTTTATTTAAATAGCACATGTTGGACCATCCAGACCTAGAAGAATATGTGCCCAACTGTCAAACCACATTATCTCTTGAGGTGAGGTTATGAAGTTTTTCATTTTCCAACTCAAAATGTTTGAAAAGTCTTATACTCACCCATCATGAACTGCTTTTTGTAAGCAGAAGAAAGCTGCTGAAGATTTAAGTTTGTAATGTATTCAGTGCTATGGTGGGGAGGCTTTAGATTTTTAAAAGCATATCACCAGGGAAGATCGATCCTGGAAGAAGGAGATCTATTTTTATTTTTCCTATCAATGTGCAGGAGAAAGAATGTGGGATTTAGAATCAGAAGCTGTGGGTTTGCCTCTGTATCTGCCACTTACTGGCTGTGTGGCCATTTAACCTCCAAGAACCTCAATTTCCTCATCTGTGAGATGGGGATATTGATGCTACTGACCTTGTCAGGATGCTGTGGGGACTGAATCAGACAGTGATGATGAGAACGCAGGGGACAAGCTGAGCAGTGGAAGCAAGTTACTGGAGATGATTTCCGTAGAGGTGGAACCACTCACTCATCTCTGTGGGGGGCACTGCTCACATCTCTGCCATTTCCTAGAAACCAGGAAATGAGGGGAACGTCTCCCGACGTGTGTTCGGCAGATGTCATCAGGTGCCGAGCAGAAATGAAGGGGGCTCATAAAAAGGAACAAAATAATGCCACTTGCAGCATCATGGATGGGGGCAGAGGTTGTCGTACAGAGTAGAGTAAGTCAGAGAAAGATAAATATCGGATCATATCGCTCACACGTGACTCTAGAAAAACGGTACAGTAAGTTATTTGCAAAGCAGAAAGACAGTCACAGATGTAGAAAACAAACTTAAGGCTACCAAGGCGGGGGAGGGGGGAATGAACTGGAAGATTCAGATTGGCAGGTATACACTACTAAACACAACGGTTGACTGATGAGAGCCTACTGCATAGGGAACTCTGCTCAGGGCTCTGTGGTGACCTAAATGGGAAGCGAAGGAAACTAAAAAAGAGTGTGTATATATATATATATATATATCTGATTCACTTTGCTCTACAGCAGAAACTAGCATAGCACTGTAAAGCAACTATACTCCAATAAAAATCAATCTAAAAAGAAAAAGAAATAAAGGGGACTCTGTGACCAAATAAGACAGAGAATAACTGTACTCCAGTGCTCCACCGAGGGTTTTGTGGAGGACTTTTCAGCCTTTGATATGCTAACAAACATTGGCTTCTCGAAGGAGCTGGTGTGCTGAGAGTCCACTTAGGGAAAAGTTGCTCTCGGGACAGCTATTAAATCCATTGAGCTGCAGGTGCTGTGGGAGCAGAGAGTTACCTTCTCGAGGACCTAGGAAATTACGTGAAACTTGACAAGGAAATTTGCCGGATCCTAAATACAAAAGAGAAAGTACAAAATTGGAATCAATAAATGCATAATTGTCCAGAGTACTGGAGTAGGTAGCCTTTCCCTTCTTCAGGCATAATTGTCCAGAAAATATAAATTATGACAACTCTTAAAGAGTCATATTAATATCCAACACTTGCATGACTCTTACTATATGCCAGGCAGTAAGTGCTTTGCTCTCTTAATCCTTGAAAGTGAAAGTGAAGTCGCTCAGTCGTGTCCAACTCTTTGCCACCCCATGGACTGTGGCCCACCAGGCTCCTCCGTCCATGGAATTTTCCAGGCGAGAGTACTGGAGTGGGTTGCCATTTCTTTCTTCAGGGGATCTTCCCGACCTAAGGATAGAACTGGGTCTCCCACATTGTGGGCAGACGCTTTACTATCTGAGCCACCAGGGAAGCCCCTCTTAATCCTCACAACCCTACAAAATAAATACTAGTATTAAGCCCATTTTATGCATGAGATGACTGAAGCCCAGAGACATTAAACCGCCTGCCCAAGATCACTCAGCTGAGGCTCAAAACTGCCTCTGGAGCCTGTGCACCTCACCATAGCACCTTGAGTTGTTAACAACTGAGGTTTTCCCAGATAAAGGAACATCCCTCGGCTTCCACTGGCCTCCTTCCTGGGAAAGGCTGGTGGCACTTCCATAAGCCTAGCCAATCAGAATCAGCTTTGCTACTTTCTTGCTGGGTGAGTCATTACCTTTGCTGGGTTACAGTTTCCTCATCTGAGAAATGGACCAGCGGTCATTTGAGGACCCAGATGGGGAGGTTTGTAAAACACAGCACGTGGTCTATGGAGAAAGCACTCGATGGATGGTGGTCTTCTCCTTCATCAGTGCATAGTTGGGGAAACTGAGGCACGGAGTGGTGGGAGCCCGGGGGTGGGGGAGGTTGAGCCGAAGCTGAGCTCAGAGAGCACTCCAAGAGCCAAGCCAAAGTCTGATGGCTAACCCAGGTCCACCCATGGCGCAAGCAAAGGGCTGCTTTCCCATTTGGCAGGGAGAAACCCTGTTCCCCTCTCATAAGAGCACTCTGAGCCCTTCGGTGGGGGCCTCTCCCCCCGGGCTCCTCTCCCTGGAGTCCCTCCCACCTGGTGCAGGCTCTGTGTGACCCAGCACTGTGCCCCAAGCCTCCTGCCTAGGCATCTTGCAGCAGTCCTCTGGAATTTTCTATTTGGGTCCCCCACGTAGGGTAAGCAGCACACACAGACATGCTTCTACCCCAGTTCATGGACCCCCTTGCCAGTCCAGGGGAATACTCCTCTGCCCCAAGTCACCTCTGAAATTGTGGGCTCAGTACTTGTTGTCACTGCTAACTCTGAAACCCCAAGCGGTTGGTATTTTTGTCCCCATTTAGCAGAAGAGGAAAGTAAGGCCCAGAGAAGTGAAGTCACTTGCCTAAGTTCACATCACGTGTAGCAGGTGGAGCTGGGGTTGAATGCCAGGCTCTGCTCCCCACTGCCACGGGATCCCCTACGGGCACAGCCCAGGACACAAAAGGCAGCTCCTGAGTACACATGCTGGACACACACCCCACACTCCCCCCGGCACCCCTGCATGTCAGGGGCTTTGTTGCTGGGGTGGAAGTTGAATGACTGAGCTGGGTCCCTCCCTCAGGCAGGGCCAGCTTCATGGGCTGTAACCCGTGGGATGGCGCAGCGCTCCAGATTCGGAAGGTCCCTACACTTGTGTGTCATGCTCCACAGTTGCCTATTGACATTCTTAATAACTTTATCCTTGTCTAAAAGGGGCTGCCTGGGGGTACACGCCAGCTCAGACTCCAGGGTGGCCCCATGCTGTGAGTGGAGGCTTGCCATTCAGCCAAGGCAAGATGGAAGCTGGGCTTCTCTGCCCCCTGCCCCAGGTTGGGGGGGCTTGGCCCAGAGTGGTGGCCCTGGGGTGTTGGGTGGGCTCCTGAGGGTCTCCCTGCCTGAGCAGACAATGGGATGGGTGAAGCAGGCACCTGGCCTTGCCTTTGGACACATCGTGGCCCTCCTGGATAAGCTCACAGAGGCGAGGCCCCTGCTGATGGGGGGAGGCAGTCAGTGACACTGGGCTGGGGACCAAGCTGTGGTCAGGGATGGGGCTCAGTCTGTGACCATCTGGGGCTCTGATTAGGGCCTGTCTTGTTCACAGCCAGGTTCCCAATGGTGAGCTAGATTTGATTCCTAGGAGGGCTCAGGAAATACCTCTGGAGGAATGAATCAGTGAACACAGTTTCCCCAGGGGAGCCAAGCCCTGGATCCCAACCCTGCGATGATCGGCACTTTCAAATTAGCCAGCCCTGGGTCTGAATCCTAGCTCTGCTACTTACTCCCCATGGGATATATTTAACTTCCCTTTCACACAGTTTCCTCATCTGGACAAGGAGGAAAATAACAGTTCAGAGAATTAACCAAGATAATATTTCAAGTGCTTAGCTCTGCCCGCACCCCCAGTGAAATGCTCAGGGTGTGAGAACTAAGATGATTATATTAAAAAGCTCTGCCAACTCCTTCCTCCTCAAAGATGTATGGTATTTACTCTGATGCTAAGATTTCCAGTTTTAACATTTTTTAGGTGATTTTTCTGTATTTCTCCAAGGTTTTCATTGCACTCATATTACTTGTATCATGGGGACAGGGGTGTGTTATATAAGGCACTCAATTAATGTTGCTCAGACAGTAAAGAATCTGCCTGCGATGCAGAAGACTTGGGTTCAATCCCTGGGTCTGGAAGATCCTCTGGAGAAGGGACTGCAACCCACTCCAGCATTCTTACCTAGAGAATTCCATGGACTGAGGATCTTGGTGGGTTACACAGTCCATGGTGCTGCAAAGAGTTGGACACCACTGAGCGACTTCCCCAGTTGCTCAGTGGGAAAGACTCTGCCTGCCAATGCAGGAGACGCATGTTCAATCCCTGGGTCAGGAAGATCCCCTGGAGGAGGGCCTGGCAACCCACTCCAGTATTCTTGCCTGGAGAATCCCATGGACAGAGGAGCCTGGCGGGCTACAGTCCACGGGGTCACAAAGAGTCAGACACAACTGAGCAATTTGAGCACGAGCGACCAACCCAATTAATGCTATTTATTAACAGTATTGTTTGAAACAGACAATAAGAAGGAGGGGGCGGGAGGAGAAGGGGACGACGGAGAATGAGATGGCTGGATGGCATCACCGACTCTGTGGACATGAGTTTGAGTGAACTCCGGGAGTTGGTGATGGACAGGGAGGCCTGGCGTGCTGTGATTCATGGGGTCGCGGAGAGTCGGACACGACTGAGCGACTGAACTGAACTGAACTGAACTGAAGTCAGAGTCAGCTCCCTGCAAGCATTCACTGGGGTCCCAGATCCTGGGGGCCCTGATGGCATTTGGGGGCTGTGCCTTCACCCACATGCACCCCTCCCTCACAAGTAACCCTCTCCCACAGATGCCGCTGTTCTCCGAGATCCATCCCCAACGGGCACACCTTCCTCACACGTACCCCCTCCCTCATTTGTGCCCCTCCCTACCTGCACTCCTGCCCTTCAGGCACCCCCCCACACACCCACATGCCTCCCACCTTCAGGTTACCCCAGCTCCAGTCCAGGGCTCTGGGTAGGAGCTGTGGGTGTGGTCGGGCCACCGTCACAAGCTGCCCCAGTTCAGCAGCCAAAATCCGGTCCCCCCTCTATGTTAGGCCCCTGGGCTGTGTGCCCACCAACCCCCATGCTCCCCCCACCCCCACTCACAGAGGCAAACACACATCAGAGGCTGCACCCACTGTGACAGACACCCGACTTTTCAGGAACCCCTGCCTGCAGGGACTCGGGGACATCTGGTGGTGTGGTCTGAGGGAGACCGCAGGGGAAGCAGCTTTGCCCCTACCAAGTCTGGTCCCTGCTTCTCGGGCCAGGAAGTTCATCTTCTTCCTGATGCGGGGGGCATCCCCAGACACCTGCCACTGGGCCGTGTCCATGTGGCTGATGCTTCGAGAGGGATAAGGCCTTTAGGAAACCCAGGTCAGATGGGCCAGAGTGGAGGCCCTAGCTCAGAAGGAGGTTCTCCAGCTGGGAGATGCTTCAGAGATGCCCAGAAGGGACCTTACAAGTGGGGAAACGGGCCATGCAGGAAGGCCCCGCCCTGGGTCACCCCAGAAAGGTAGAGGCAGAGGAGGTGGAAGCACATGGCAGAGAGGCAGTGAGGAAGGCAGGCCCGGTCCAACCCCTCTGGGCTTTGGTTTCCCCTCCTATCTCATGGGGACCACGCGGGGACCTTCCAGATCCAGCAGCCTTTGGAAGGCTCCAGGGAGCTCCAGGTGAAGTCCACTTAGCTCCCTGGCTGCTGCAGGAGAAGAGGATGCAAATAGGAGGGGTCCCCAGGGACCTGGGTTAACCCCCACCGAGCTCATTTTTGGCCTCTTCTTCCTGTGGGGTTGGTTAAAAAATAGCCTCCCATCTGCCGGGGCTGGAGGGGGGAGGTTCCATCTGGGCCTGTCAGGTCCCCCCAGCCTGACCTAGGACAGAGACTTGCCTACTCCAATCCCCCGAGGACCAGGCTTGGCTGCCTATGATGACGTGGCCTGTCTGACAAAGTTCTCTCTCCCTTTGACTCAGCGCTGAGTTATCACCACTGCTGGGCTCAGAGAGGCCACACGCCCAGGAGGCTGTCCTCTGAGTCCCTGCTCTCCCATATCACAGATGGAGAGGGTGAGGGCACACGCATGCGCCAGGACAGGGGGCAGGATCTGGCCCACCCAGCTTGTAGACCAAAGCTCCCTCCTGGCTTCCCAGTTATGCTGGGACAGTGCCCCATCAGACAGCTAGAAGGGGCAGTGGCGCTGGGTCTTTGCAGCCCCAGATTACAAGGCTCACAGCTCTTTTGGGCAGAACCAGTGGTCTACAGGGGTGCAGCCTCTGCAGGGTGAGGCAGAAGAGTCAGCTTTATACTGAGTCAGGCCAACCGGAGCTGAACCCCAGATGCCCTGTTTCCTTGCTCTGTGACTTCCACAAGCCACTTAGTTCTTAGGCCCTCGGGGATCTCATCTGTAAGATGGGAGACAGTCATCCCAACCGCTAAGGAGAACTGTAGGGGTGCACAGGAAAGCACAGGGCCTGCTGCGTGAATTCAGTCACTGAGTTATTAACACGCCTGATGGACACGCAGGCCTGGGCCCGGGAGCACCCTCAGAGATGCCTCAGGCTGCTGCATTTGGAACCCAGTGTCTGAGATGGAAGTCATGAGCCTTAGGCCATAACGTGGGCAAGTAGCTGAGTGCATGAGTATCTTCAGCCTGGATGGAACCAGAGAGGCCTTGGATGCAGATGGGGCCGCTCCTCCGAGGAGGTCAAACGATCCCCAGGGTTTCCTGCCAAGGCCAGTGGTAGGCGTGGGGCTGGGGAGCAGGGGGCAGGCGGTGTTGAGGGCACAACAGCGTCCACGTGGGCTTCCCAGTCTTGGAACACTCCCCAAGGGAGGACCCAGGAACACGCCTACGGCGTCCACACCGGGGTATTCCAGGCAGTGTTCTCTTCATAACTGAAATCTGGAAACACCCCCAAGGGCGGACCACAAGGGAGCACCCTGGTGGTCCAGCCAGAGATGGGAGTCTGTCCACACTCTTACCCCCACCATGCCCAGTCAGCGCAGGCACGTCCCCCACAGTTGAGGAGAGGATTAATAACATGAGGAAATGCACACTGCAGCTTGGTGAGTTTCAAAACCAGGTTCAAAACAGGGAATATAGGTTCCCACCGTCAGAAAAGAAAGAGGGAGGAGAGAAGAAATTAAATCTATACATACAGTGAGAATACCAGAAGGCCGAAAACCAAAATATTAACAATTGTTCTGGGTGGCAGGATTATGGATGGTTTTAATTTTCTTGTGCATAATTTCATTATTTTCCAATTTTTCTTTAATGAGAGTGTATTATCCTTCTAATTAGAAAAAAATGTGCTTTGCTTCCAGAGATGGGGGTGTAGAGGTTAGAGATTGTTCTTCCCCTTTCACAGACTCTAAAACTGAGGCCCAGAGTGAGACAGATGTGCGCTCATTGAGTCATTCATTTGTCCTCAAATGCTCCCAGAAAGCCCTCTAGAGGAAGGCTCAGTTCTAAGTTCCTGGGCCAAAGAGCTGAAAGTACTCAGCTCTGTCCTCAGGGTGGTCACAGTCTGGGAGAGTAAAGACACAAAAGCAAGTCCTTATAATGCATTCAGAGGAGGGGACAAGTCCTGCTGGGAGCATCAGAGACAGTCTCACAATGAAAGGGAATTAGGACCAGGCTTTGATGTATGAGAAAGGGTTCTGCAGTCAGAGAAAAGCAGGAAGCCACCCCTCACAAAGCACCATGGGCTGTTAGAGAGAAAGAATCTGCTATGTGTGGGAAGGTGTATCAGGAGATAAAGCTAGAATGTTCTGTGAGGGAATTCAAGGGCCCTGAATTGCTTGGCTCTGCAGGCTGTGTGACTGAAAAAGTTCCTGAACCTCCAGGGCCTCAGTTTCCTCATCTGTAAAATGGGCTAATGACCTCATTGGGTTTCTGCAAGAACTAACTAAATTAGCAATTGTAAGGCACTCAGAATGATTTTTGGTTTACAGGAAGGGTAATGATGCTAGGAGGGATTGGGGGTGGGAGGAGACGGGGACGACAGAGAATGAGATGGCTGGATGGCATCACCGACTCGATGGACATGAGTTTGAGTGAACTCCAGGAGTTGGTGATAGACAGGGAAGCTGGCATGCTATGATTCATGGGGTCGCAAAGAGTCGGACACGACTGAGCGACTGAACTGAACTGAACTGAATGAAACTGTTTGCTTTCATGATTGGTTGTTATATACCCTGCATGCATTCTGGAAGCCAAAAGGATTTTTAATTTAAAATTTAACATTTGTTCATTCATGTATTTATTTCAGTCATTCAACAGATACTTATTGAGATCCTAGTATGACCCTCAGCCTTTTTTTAATCACTGGGAATAGAGTTACCAGACAAAATACAGGATACCCAAGTCCGTCGAATTTCAGATAAACAATGAATGATTGCACTTGCTGGGACAAGTTTATACTGAAAAAGTGTTTCTTGTTTATCTGAAATTCAATTTAACTGAGTATTCTGTATTTTTATTTGCTAAATCTGGCAAGTCTAACTGGGGATGTGAAACCAAAGGGAAAAAGATTTGCTGTAACAAAGCACCGCCAATGCAGTAGTTTAAAGCAACAGACATTTATTATCATACAAATCTGGGGGTCAGAAAGCCTGCATGAGTTTCACTAAGAGTAAGGTGTTGGCAGGGTTGTGCTTCTTTCTGGGGCTCCGGGAGAATGAGAACCCACTTCCTCATCTTGCCCAGCTTCTAAAAGCCATCTGCTTTCCTTGACTAGTGACCCTCTCCTGCTTCACGGCCAGCAGTGCTGGGCCAAGTCTTTCTCATGCCATCATCTCTCTGGTTCCCCAGTTTTCCAGATCAAATCTCCTGCTGACTGTCCTCTTCTGCCTCCCTCTTCCACTTGTAGGGACCCTTGTGATGTATTGGGCCCATCAGATAATCCAGAATAATCTCCTCGTGTCAAAGTCCTAAACCTTCACCATATCTACAAAGTTCCTTTTGCCACATGAAGTAATGTATTCAGTTTCAGGGGCTGGCATATGGGCATCTTTGGGGGCCATTACTCTGCCTGCTGCTGGGGCTCCAAGCAGGCCTTTCACTGGGGTGTCAGGGACCTGACTGAGGTGGGGAGTTGAGCCATGTGGACTGAATGGAAAGACTTTCCAGGCAGAGGGAACAGCATGTGCAAAGGCACTGTGGTGGGGACATGACTGTGTTTGAGGACCAGCGAAAAGGCCAGTATGGCTGGAGTGGGATGAGGGAAGGGGAGAGTGGAAAGAGATGGCAGACAGATGGAAGGTGGGCGTGGTCATGAAGAACCCTACAGGGCTGACTGGAAAGGCAGAATCAGTGATGCCCCTCTCCACTCCCTGCCCTCATCTGCCTTCAACCCCTGCCCCCAAGACCATCCTGTTCTGCTAACACCGACTCATACCAAAGGCCAAACTGCCCTCCGAGGTACTGCAAGCTGAGAAGGAAAAGGGGCTCCAATGAATTAGACTTAAGGATCTTCAAGGTCTTCCCAACACTGTGTGTGTTCAGTTGCGTCTGACTCTCCGCGACCCCATCGACTGTACCCCACCAGGCTCCTCTGCCCATGGGATTTCCCAGGCAAGGATACTGGAATGGGTTGCCATTTCCTCCTGCAGGGGATCTTCTCAACCCAGGGATCGAACCCTCATCTCTGTGTCTCCTGCACTGGCAGGCAGATTCTTGACCACTTGCGCCACCTGGAATTCCTTCCTATGTTGACCGGCTGTGATTCCCATACTCTAAGACCCTTTCTCTGATTCTAGGGATCTTATATTCCAGGACAAAAGCCTCGTAATAGTGTGACCTTAGGCAGGTTACTGAACCCTGCTGAACCTCAGTCTCCCTGCCTGAAAGTGGGGTGATCATAGAACCCAGCCTCCTGGGCAGAGGGATGATGCCAGGAGTTAAACTGTACCAAGTGCTCAGGACTGTGCCTGGCACAGAGTGAGCACTTAAAAACTGTGCGTCCCGGTGACAAAGATTCTGACATTCTTGGAGTCTCGGAGCCTGGAGTCCGAGACCCTGTCGCCAGGAGCCTGACACTGGCCAGCTGTGGGATTCCAAGTCCCCCCCTACACACACACTGCCAGCATGCCCCTAACGCCCTGGCCTCCCCCACGTGCTGGGTGGCAGGCCTACCCCACACCACATGAGAGACCATTCCCCCAGGGTGTCCCCACACCTGGGAAAACCGGCAGCCTGCCCGGCGCTGGCCCCGCCCGGTGGCTGGAACACCGGGCAAGATCAATGGAGCCCGGCTGGGCTCCCAGGCCCGGCACCTTGTTCCAATCAGGGCCGGGCGCCTTCCGCTCGGGACCCCCGCTTGGGGAGAGCGCCCAGCACCGCCCCTCCCAGGCCCTGCCCAGCGGCCCACGTTTCCAGCCCCATGACCCCTGAGGAGCTGTGCCCAGGGCCGGACTCCGCTCTGGCTGCTGCCTGCCTGGACTTGGAGGTTTTAGAACATGCTGGACGGTGGGGGCTGGCCCGAGGCGCACCAGGTTGGGGACGGGCTTGAAGGAGTCCTGCGTGAGCCCCTCCCAGCTCCAGCTCAGTTTCTTCAGTGGCAGGTTGGGCTACTTAGATTCACGCCCCACGTGCCTCTCCCACGTGTGGGAGAAGCAAAAAGGGAGACGCGAGATTCAGAGTCATGGACACTCCCGGTGCAGAACAGGCGGGAGAAGGCAGATGGGAGCAGTGGGTTCCCGCGCGCCGCGGGCCCTCACATCAGTCCCCGCTCCCTTCCTCCATCCTGAGTCCTTCAGCCTCAGGTCTTGGCTCAGATGTCACCTCCTCCAAGAGACTTTCACTGACAGCCACCCCACCCCATCTAGGGAATTAGTGACCCACCCACTAGGCTTCTCAGCTGGCGCGGGTGGTAAAGAAAATCCACCTGCCAGAGCAGGAGACATAAGAGACGTGGGTTCAATCCCTGGGTCGGGAAGATCCCCGGGAGGAGCGCATGGCAACCCACTCCAGTATTCTTGCCTGGAGAATCCCATGGACACAGGAGCCTGGCGGGCTGCATTCCATGGGGTCACACAGAGTCAGACAGGACTGCAGTGACTGAGCACGCACGCACAGCATCACTCTGGCCTCACCCCGTTCATCCACCCCTGCTGGCCTTTTGCTCCTGGGGGTCATCTGTGGAGCCCAGGCCACAGCTCTGTCTTGCGTCTCTGGTATCTGTGCTCTCTGTAGGCCAGGCAGGGCGGCTCAGGTTGCCAAGGTTCAAAAGCTCAGCTCTGACCTTCACCCAGGGTGTGAACCGAAGCCAGTTATTAACCTTTCTGTGTCTCAGTTTTCCTAGTGGCATAATGGAAGTAACAGTAAGGTTGCCTAACACACAAGGTGGGCTTCCTAGGCAGCACTAGTGGTAAAGAACCCACCTGCCAATGAAGAAGACGCAGAGGCCCAGGTTCAATCCCTGGGTCGGGAAGATCCTCTGGAGGACAGCAGGGCAACCCACTCCAATATCCTTGCCTGGAGAATCCCGTGGACAGAGGAGCCGAGCGGGCTACAGTCCATGGGATCTCAAAGAGTCTGACACAACTGAAGCAACTTAGCACTTGTGCATGCAACACATAAGGTGGCTGTAAGGATAAATGATATGATATAAGTAAAGTGTGAATAGCATTAGTTATTGTAAAAGAGGGGCCGGGCCCCTGGGATGAGGCTGCTGCATACAGCAATGCACAATTTCAGCATCAACAGACCTTGGTTCAAATCCCAGCTCCACCCCTTCCTAACTGTCTCCAGGAGACTTATTCAATGCACTTCAGTCCCTCACCTGTAAAGAATGCCCAATGACAGGTACCTGGAGGGCTACTGGTAAGGTCTAATGAGCTCGGTAGGGACCATGCTTAGCAGGGGCTACTGCTGCTGCTGTTAAGTTGCTTCAGTCGTGTCCGACTCTGTGCGACCCCATAGATGGCAGCCCACCAGGCTCCCCTGTCCCTGGGATTCTCCAGGCAAGAACACTGGAGTGGGTTGCCATTTCCTTCTCCAATGCATGAAAGTGAAAAGTGAAAGTGAAGTCGCTCAGTCGTATCCGATCCTCAGCGATCCTATGGACTGCAGCCTTCCAGGCTCCTCCATCCATGGGATTTTCCAGGCAAGAGTTTAGCAGGGGCTAGATACACTGAAATTCTTAGCATGGTGGGGTTGTCACAATAAGGATGGCTTCAAGTCCACCAGATGATTCAGCTGAGTGAGCTAGTAGACAGGACAATCTGGTTGAAAGAGTGATTTCGCCAAGAATAAACATGTCCCAATTTTGTTTTCGTTTTTTTTTTTTTTTTGCAGTGATTTTTTTTTAATTTTTTATGGAATCTTTTTTTTTTAAATTTTACAATATTATATTGGTTGTTTTTGCCATACATTGACATGAATCCGCCCCGGGTGTACATGAGTTCCCCCTCTTGAACCCCCCTCCCACATCCCTCCTCCCTTTATCCTCCCTGTGGGTCATCCCCGCACACCAGCCCCGAGCATCCTGTAACAGGCATCGACCCTGAACTGGTGATTCGTTTCACATATGACAACATAAACATGTTTCAATGCCATTCTCCCAAATCATCCCACCCTCACCCTCTCCCACAGAGTCCCAAAGACTGTTCTATACATCTGTGTCTCTTTTCCTGTCTCATATACAGGGTTATCATTTGTATCTTTCTAAATTCCATATATATGTGTTAGTATACTGTATTGGTGTTTTTCTTTCTGGCTTACTTCACTCTGTATAATAGGCTCCAGTTTCATCCACCTCATTAGAACTGATTCAAATGCATTCTTTTTAATGGCTGAGTAATACTCCATTGTGTATATGTACCAAAGCTTTCTTATCCATTAGTCTGCAGATGGACATCTAGGTTGCTTCCATGTCCTGGCTATTATAAACAGTGCTGCGATGAACATTGGAGTACATGTGTCTCTTTCAATTCTGGTTTCCTCGGTGTGTATGCCCAGGAGTGCGATTGCTGGATCATATGGCAGTTCTATTTCCAGTTTTTTGAGGAATCTCCACACTGTTCTCCATAGTGGCTGTACTAGTTTGCATTCCCACCAACAGTGTAAGAGGGTTCCCTTCTCTCCACACCCTCTCCAGCATTTATTGCATGTAGACTTTTGGATAGCAGCCATTCTAACATGTCCCAATTTTGATGCAACATGGATAATTCTGCAACTCTATGCAAATTTAAGAATTTTTGTCTATTCTTTTTTCAGAAGTTTCAGGGAGGAAGAGCTTTATAAATATTTTTTATCTCTTGCTTTTCTTTACTGCATAATATAGTAACAGGGAGTATATATAAATATTATTTAAGTTATAATAATAAAATAGAGACCCATAAACCTACCACCCATCTTTTTAAAAACCCCACTAAGTGGGCCTTAGGGCTCCCACCAACACCCCCTCCCCAATCACATCCCTCCTTCTCCTTTCCTGCTGCCATGATCAGATGGAGGACCCACTCTCCTGGTGTTTGTGCTAACCATCATCTTGTTCACACACTTTTTGCTTTCAATGTCATTGTCCATTTATGAGTAGATACTTTGGAATAAACTGAAAGGCAGAAATGAAGGATGTGAGCCATTGAACTACTAAAGTTTACTTGTGGGGAAACCACGGAAGATGGTCGTGCACGTGTGCTCAGTCATGTCTGACTCTTTGCAACCCCCGCTGGACTGTAGCCAGCCAGGCTCATCTGTCCATGGAATTTTTCAGGCAATAATATTGGAGCAAGTAGGGATCTTCCCAACCCAGGGATCAAGCCTGTGTCTTTTGCATCTCCTGCACTGGCAGGCGATTTCTTTACCACTGTGCCACCTGAGAAGATGGTCAATTCTCCCTAATTTACAGATGAGGAGACTGAGGCTTGAGAAGGCCCAAGGTCACACATTAGCAGGTAAAAACGCCAGGGTGAGAACTCAGAGTTGGTAGGCACTGTGTCACTAACTGTCAGGTCACAAATGAAACTTTGGTTTCATCCTCTCATTTCTTCAATAAGTGCTTACTATGAGCCAAGCTAGGCTGGACATTGGCACCTGGTCCAGCTTCCAGTCCCATCCAACACATATTCCCACCACAATATCCTGACCTCAGCTTGAATACCTCCCACAATGGGGAACTCTCTAGCTCCCGAGGAATGTCTCATTCTGGGAAGGAGGTTAGCACATTCTGGGGATGTGTCTGAAAGCTCTGGGCTCACAAACCACCTAGAGAGTCAATGCCCCTCGACTAAGAACAAATAGAAACTTCCACAGCCAGGCCTCAACTCCTCCCAGTGCCTCAGAGTTGGGTCCAGCTGCCTGTGTGACCTTGAACAAGTCCCTGACCTTGCCTGGGCTTCAGTGCTCCCAGTTGCAGATTAACATGGATTCTAGAACACTGAAGACGGACAGTCCTCCTGGGGATCAAGTGTGTGCCAATGCATTTCTCTCCCTGATGGGGTTTGTTGGAGGCCCAGAGAGGGAAGGAACTTGCCTGGGGACACCAGCAAGGAATAAGGGGCTAGAGCCAGGTCATAAGTCATGACCACAGTTAGGCTCCATTCAGCCGCAACTTTCCGAATCATGGAGTATGGGTCTGAGTTTATCGAGGTGCAAGGCACAACTGCTTCCCCAACCGACGAGGGCAGCAGAGGAAGACTGGGGCATGAAAGAGTGGAGGAGGCCAGTCACAAAGAAGGGCTTCCAGACGTTTAAAACGGAGAACTGGGGCCAGGACTCCCACTGCATCCCAGGCCAGACTTAAGGCAATGACCCACATAGAAGACCTAATAAACTTAAAAGTGGAACAAACAGCTATAAAACTGGGACACCCGCCCCCACCAAGTCGTAAGGGTCTAGGCCCAAGTCCATTGCTACCCAGCCTGGGAGAGAGGGCCCCACTCGCCACTGACTGGGTATGACCATGAGTCCCTTCACTGGTCTGGCCTCAGTTTCCCTTCTGTTTTGGGAGAATAAAAAAACCTGCCCATGTGTAATACCATCCCCACTGGGTGTGGTGAACTTAAAAGACTGCAGAAAGGGGAGTGGTTCAGACGCTGGCTTTGGCGTCAGAGGGACCTGATTCCCGAACTAGGCTTCCTGGCTGCATGCAAACCTCTCTGAGCCTCAGTTTTCCACATGTGCCGAATTCAGAAAGTTGTTCTGAAGTTCATCTCAGACAATGCAGGTGCTCAGAAAACACTCTCCCTAGGCCTGGACCCATGGAAGGGGCCAGGAGACCTGTGGCAATTGGCTGATGGGAGGACCTGTGGGCAGGACCGGTCATATCATTGCAAAATGAAAAAACAGGCCCCTTGTTCAAAAAGTAATGAAGAAATGTCAAGGCAGGGATGGCAGAGCAGGAAGCCAAGGGCAAGGCCCTTCTGTGCGACTGCACGGCTCACGGGCCCGGGAAGCTGGCCCCGTCTGTGGGGACATCTGGCGTGGCTCAGACTTGGTTCAGGTTGAGGGGCTGAGACCCTGACACCCCAGCTTCCACCAACACGCGGAGGGCCAATCCCTCTCCCCGGGCCTGCAGCTGGGATCACGACCACTGGGCCCTGCCATACTTGGTGGCCGTCGGAGGCGGCATGAAAGACCAACTGTTCTCCACCTCGTCCTACCCCGTTTTTATCTCATGCCATGCATACAGCACATAGTTGATTTCTTTCCGCAAAGGGCTGTGCTTTTTTTTTTTTTTTTCTTTTCCAAGGGCGACGCTGGAAAGCCATGTGGCTTTTATTGCTGGCAGGAATGTCTGAGGCGTTCCTCCACCACCACATGAAATGGAGCCGTAATCTTCATCTGCGTAAGGCCAAAGCCCCCGGTCTCCTCAGAGCCATCGGCCTCTGAGATTAATTAAGGCTTCACAAGGACTGACAGTCATTAGAACCTTTTTGGGGAGGTGGAAAATCCCTAATGGGACTGGCTGGGCCCGGGAGCCACTGGGTGGGCGGGGAGCGGGGCGCAGTGGGGGGGGGGGGCAGGAGGGCCTGCCGCGGAGAGGAAACTGCCCTGGACCAGAGTCAGTGGGGGGCGGTGGGAGGGGGTCCAAGGCTCTGCTCTTGGCCTAGGCTGTGACCTTGATCGAGACCCTTCCCCTCCCCAGGCCTTCGTTCTGCCCCTTGATAAATGGGAGATTTGGATATGCTATCTCAGAACCCTGTGGAGTCTGACATTATAAAATCCTGAATCCTGCCCACAATTCTCATGCCAGGATTCTAATTCTATTCCATGACTGTAACTTCAAGCATCTGATTCTGGTCCATGAGAACAGAGTGTGGTAGTCAGGAACGTGGGCTCTGCAGCCAGTATGCCTGGTTGGAATCTGAGCTCCACAGTCTCCCAGCTGTGTGTCCTTGGGCAACTTAGCTGGCCTCTCTGTCTTTGGTTTTCTCACCTGTAAAAGGGGGTGATAACTGTACCTCTCCCATAAAAGTACTGGGAGGCACAAATGAACTTAACTGCCATCAGTAATGATGAATAATGTTCAGAAATTTAATCATGTGGTTGCAATCCTATCCCCCAAATTGGTTTGGAATACCGATTTCTTGGAATCCCATTCTTGCCACCTGCTTAAGGTTTGGAGACATGTTGAACCTGGAAACTCTCCTATCTTTCTTCTACTCTGCAAGAGGAAACAGCCACTCAGAGAGTCCTTTCCCTCCCTGACTGCCAGAGCTGAAGCCCCATGCTGGGACTAGTGGAAGGCCATGCTCTTCCCAGAAGCCCTCTTGGGCTGCAAGATACCGGACTCTCCCCTGCCCCCAACAGAAGAGTCCTCTGATTTGATGGGTCCAATAGCGGGTCGCTTGGCCCCATTGCTGTGGATGGAGGAAGGCCCTGTGACCAGCCAGCAGAACGGAGACAGAGCCCAGCTCTGCACCAAGAAGTCATGTTAGAAGAAGGGCCTTTGAAGCACTTCCCTGGTAGTCTAGTGGTTAGGACTTGGCAGTGGCCCCGGGTTCAATCCCTGGTCAGGGAACTAAGATCTCACAAAAACAACAACAAAGAAGGGCCCTCAAGACCTTCTTGTTTGAACCTCTCAGGTTCTGAGACCCAGAGGAAATAAGTTATTTACTGTCTGAACCTCAACTTCCCCACCTGTAAAATGGAGAAGACAAAATCTCAACCCTGCGGAAACATCATGAGGGTTACTGATAACTGAGGTAGCACCCCCAGCACACAGCAGGAGTCTAATCAATTAGGGTAATTATTCATCATAGACCAAAGAGCTCTGCCAGAATTATTTCTGCTTTATAGATGACCATGGGCTAGTGGGAAGCTCAGCACTAAAGAATCTGCCTGCCAGTGCAAGAAACAGGGGTTTAATCCCCAGGTCGGGAAGATCCCCTGGAGGAGGGCATGACAACCCACTTCAGTATTCTCGAAGGGAGAATCCCCACGGACAGAGGAGACTGGCAGGCTGCAGTCCATGGGGTCGCAAAGATTTGGACATGATTGAGAGACTGAACACACACACATTTTAATATATAATACATATGTAGCATATACGGGGGCTTCCCTGGTGGCTCAGTGGTAAAGAATCCGCCTGCAATGCAAGAGATGTGGGTTCGATCCTTGGGTCAGGAAGATCCCCTGGAACAGGAAATGGCAACCCACTTCGGTGTTCTTGCCTGTGAAACCCCATGGACAGAGGAGCCTGGCAGGCTACAATCCATGGGGTCACAAGAGTTGGACACGACTGAGCTACCCCCACCACCATATAGCATATATGTTAATAATAAAACTTACACGTGTAAATGCATGTATCTGAAATAAGGATGCAGACAAGCCCTAGTTTAATTAGCAACAACTGCTTTCTTACTCTTGCACATAGAACAACTGATGGTATATCTGATAGGTGAAGCAACCCCTTCAGGTTGTGAGATGGAAGAATCAAAACAACCTCCGTTCACAGCAGAGGAGACGGAGGCAAAGTGAGGCACGGGAACGTCCCTCCTGGAGTTCCAGGGCACGAGGCATGAAACAGGGTCCCCATGGGTCCCTCTGGAGTGAAGTGTGGAAGCCAGGCTGGGAGAAATCATCAGCTTCTGGCTGACAGTCCTCTGTTATTCACTGGACTAGGGCTCCTGGGAGAGACGCTTCGAATAAAGGGAAAAACCACTCCTGGGGAGGGAGAGGGGGCTGAGGCAAGTTTCAAGTTAGGAAAGTGTCTGCCTGTGGGGAGGTACGGGGCGGGACTGGTGGGTTTCCCGAAGGAGGGTCTGGGAGTCCGGGGGAAGGTGAGTCCTCAAGATCAAGGCATGGGCAGTCCTCTGGTGGTGGCTGAAAACCCTCCTGCAAGCTGCCTCTGCCTGGAGGCAGGTCGCAGACAGTCCTTAGCTCCCCCAGGGACCTCCCCCGCTCCCAGGAAAACCAGGGACCAGGCTCTGACTCCGGCAAACTTTAAATGTGAGGACTGGATATTTCACAAACGGAAAATGTGAGGCCCAGAGAGGGGAAGGGACTTGCCAAAGGCCCTGGACAAGGGGTGATCAGGACTTATGTTTGAGCATAACAGTACCAGCTCGCATGGATGGAGCACCACCTACGTGCCAGGCGTGTGCCAAGCACTTCACGCATGATTCTAAGAGACCACTGTTATTACTCCCACTTCACAGAAGAAACAGATGAGGCGGAGAGTTTTAAGCAATTTACCCCAGATCATGGTAGGTGGTGGAAAAATTCAGGCAGGGGAACCGCAGACCCAAGCTCCTTCCGCAGCCACTGGACCTCTTAGAAGGTTTTCCAGAGCTTTCACCCCTCCCCAGGCACTGGGGCTCCCTGGGAATCAGACTCGCTCTCAGAAGCCCTCTGGTGGGAGGGGAGACACTTGCAGGCACCTCACTACCAGGAAAGCAGCTGAAGCGCCCTCCTAAACGCCCTCCAGCAGCAGGAGGGGGCGCCCAACATGGGATCATTCTGACTCCCTCCCCCTGGTGCAAGGAGTGTCTCCCAGAACCCAGACTCTGCGAGGCCCCAGGTTCTATTTCTGTTTACCCAGCTCTGGGCCAAGGTAGGTCCAGACCTCCTGGCTTCCTCTCCCTGTTGCAGACAACCTGGCATGCCCTTAGATGGGGGCTGTTCAACAGTGGCTGTCATGGGTCCCAGAGAAGAAGAAGGGATCCCTGTCCCCACAACATGGGGAAGGGAGAGATATCTGTGGGCCCCAGGGGTGGGGAGTAGATTTCCAATTGAAGCTGTCTTTTGAAAATGGGGAGAGAAGGGGTGGGGAGAGGAGAGAGTTGTGATGCTAGGTCTGTCAGTCTGGGGTGGGGACAAAAATGGGTGGGTCTTAGGCTGAAATTGGGACCGAGCTGGTCTGCTCCTTTGCGTGTGCTCCTCCTCCCGGGTTCCCCGAGAACAGGACAAGACTGTGCATGTCTACCAGAGAGAACGTTCTGCAGGGAGTCAGAGGGTGCCAGAACCCTCCGGGCTCTGAGATAAGGCACAGAGAGTCCACGTCCATGGGGGGCGGGGAGGGCAGCCTTCGATCTACCACAGAGCCACTGATTTGTCCGCTACGTGGCCACACAGATGGTGAGGAATTGGACGGGAGGTCTCTCCAGGAAGGGCGGCTTGTAGGAGCCGGCCAGTGGCGCCTGGTGCACATGTGTGCCCAGAACCTCTGCGGTTGGCAGAGTGCAGGCGTCAACTAGCGGTGGGTCCCGGGACTGCTCCTTGCCCCGCGGCCCCGGAGACCTCCAGCTGGGGACCCAATCGTCTACAAACCCAGGTTCTCTGGTTCTGGCGCCCACCAGCAGCGAGCGCCTTTCTCTTGGGCTGGAGCCGTGCGGGCCCTTTGGCCGGGTGCCAGGCCCCACAGGAGTCCTATCCTCAGGAAACCCATTTGTAAACCGGCCGTAGGACGAGAGGGAGAAATCAAGCGGAGAGACCAGGAAGGGGACGGCTGCAAACCAAAACCACTCAACAAATCGAATTTACAAACCCCAGATGCAGCAGGTCCTGACCCCAAAGCCGCTCCAGGGCAGCACAGAGTCACCCGCCCTTCCTGGCCCCGGGCTCTACCTGGACAGGACAAGGTGGGCCTTTGCAGCGGTAGCTCCCAGAGGCCGGAGGCCCCAAGGCCCCGTTCCTCGATTTCCTCCAGTTCTGCAGGGCGTGCCAGCACTTCCCAGAGTATGCAGGCCCCTCCCGCGGTCTGCTACTCCGACGTGCAGGCTCTATGAAAAGGTCCAACGGGGTACCTTCCTTGTCCCCGCTCTCTAAATGGTCTGAGGGGGACTGGCTCTGACAGGGCTGGGGATCAGCTCTCCAGGTGGTAGAGGTTGGGTCTGGGCCGGTCCATCCTAGACCCGATACGGGCGGGGCTTGATTTCGTTTGGCAAAGACTAAGTGGCCCGCGGTGGGTCAGATCCAGGGCGAGATCTTGCTGCTGCCTTCGGATCCTATGCATCTCCGCTCCCGAGGCTTGGAATCCGTCGTTTTGCACCTGTCCAAGGCCGGAAACAACGAATATCCAACCCGATCTCCAAAACGGCGGGCAGACTCGGCACGCGTTCGTTTCCCAGACTCTAGGGCGTCCATCTGGGGCGATAATCCAGAGCGAATGGGGGCTTTATCTTTCTAGTCCTCCTCCTCTGTGTAGCCTGTCCCCAGGCCCGCTATCCCGGCGTAAGAGGCTGGAGAGGGGTTCGTTTGCCTGTATTGCCTCCGGGAGCGGTTGGGCCACGCGGTCGGGAGAGGGGAGAAGGAGCGAGGACCCCGGGCCGGCGAGCAGAAAGTACCCCGGCAGAGCTATCTGAGTTCCTGCCGCAGGGCCGAGCGCACTGCCCGGGGAGACGTGGGCTTGGACCCGCGTGGGCCAGTTTGCATCCACCGGGTGGGTGAGAATTCCCTGCTTTGGAAGCCGGGGCCCTTAGTCTTTGCAGCCTTTCCCGCGCGTTCTCTGCACGGTTTCCTTCTCATCACGAACTCTGGTCCTCTCCTACGAAGCAGGACGGCGTTTACACGCCCGCGGCGGGGGTTAGGGGAGCGATGAGGGGGTGGAAACGCTCGCGTTTTTCAGGCACCGTCGTGTTTTTCAAAGAGCCATAGGCCGACGACGCAGCGAGGCCTGCGCGATCCTGAAAGTCATTTTTGGAGGGGAGAGCGGAGAGGAATGGCGTTACTCGCCCCCACGCCGATGCGGGCACGGAGGAGACACCCTTCTCTCTGGCCCCGGGCCGGGAGGAAACTTGCGCAGGGCTCGGTGCTGCAGAGGCCTCTAGCTGGTGAGCGTCATCTCGTGTGCGGTGGAGGTTCTGGGGTCAAAATAATTTGCGGGACAGGTAGGGGCAGGGGAAAAGCACTCTGGGGCCGCTACCCGCTCAGTGTTACCGGCCTTGAGGGACCCCCCCCGCAGTCCCCATCTGGGGGATGGGGGGTGCAAGCTTCACAGGCCGAAAGCAGCTGGAGCTGGGGAGGCCTGGCTGCCGGAGGCCGGGAAGGGCGCCCGAAGAAGCCGGGCGGGGAGGGGGGGGCAGCGGCTGGAAGGACTAGACGTTTTAAACAAATTCTCAGCCTCGGCTCCAGCTCCCCAGAACTCTGGAGGAGCCCAGGGCTGTCGCGCAGGGAGTCGCGGGGGGCGCCCTCCCCGGGCGGAGCCTTCCGCCCCTCCCCGTGGGGCGGCTTTCGGCGGCCCCCGTTCCTCCCGGGCGAGCGCAGCCGAGGTGCCCGCGATGGGGGCTCCCATTGGCTGCGCGACGCGTCGCTCGGGCCGGCCCCGCCCTCGCGGGCCCCCGGGGGTACTAACCCCGCGCGGGCGGCGGCGGCGGCGGCGCGGCCACTCGGTTCTCGAGGATTTTGTTCTGGGGCTGCGGCCGCCCAGTCGGTGGGGCGGCCGCGAGCGGGCGGCGGGCTGCGGGCGGCGGGCGGGCGGCGGCCCCGCCGCAGCCGGAGCGAGGCCGCCGGGACCGCCGCGAGGAGCGGCCGCACGCGGGGCCGCGCTACACGCCCAAGATGCGGGGCTAGCGGGCCGGGCCAGCGGCGCGGCCGTCGGCGGGGCGGGGAGGCCTCGCGGCGGGCGGCCCCGGGCGCCGCCCCCCGCCACCCCACCCCACCCCACGCCCCGGCGACCTGAGGCCCCAGCCCGGCCGCTTCTGCTTTCCCGCTTCTCGCAGCGGCGGCAGCAGCGGCGGCGGCGGAGGAGAGGCGCCCGCGCCGGCCGCCCCCGGGGGAGCCGAGCCGCCGCCGCCGCCCGCCCGGCGCCCTGACGGCCGCTGTTATGCGTATTCCTGTAGACCCGAGCACCAGCCGCCGCTTCACACCTCCCTCCACGGCCTTCCCCTGCGGCGGCGGCGGCGGCGGCGGCGGCGGCAAGATGGGCGAGAACAGCGGCGCGCTGACGGCGCAGGCGGCCGTGGGCCCCGGCGGGCGCGCCCGGCCCGAGGTGCGCTCGATGGTGGACGTGCTGGCGGACCACGCGGGCGAGCTCGTGCGCACAGACAGCCCCAACTTCCTCTGCTCCGTACTGCCCTCGCACTGGCGCTGCAACAAGACGCTGCCCGTCGCCTTCAAGGTGAGTGCGGGGGTGGCCCCCCACCCCCGGGCGGGAGGACACCGGCCCGGCAGCTCCGGGCGTCTCCGCTGCCGGAGCCAAAGCCCCGGAAAAGGGAGGGGAAGGGAGGCGCCCGAGAGACCCCCGCAGTGAGAGCCCAGCCGCCGGGCCCCCCGGAGCTTTTGCGCGCTCCACCCGGGGACTTGGGCGTACACTCCAGAATGCACCCGGCACGGATGACTTTTTAAGGGTTTTGCCACCTTCGGTCTTGGGGTGGTGGGGAAGGGGGGCCCTGCGGAGAGACCGTTGATGCGGAAACGGGCGGATGGGGTTTCGCTCTTCCCCAGCCCGGATCCCTCGGATACAGCCCTGCGGGCAGCGAGCGGGGCAGAGAGGAGCCCTGGGACCCGGGCGAGGACCCCAGAGGCGGGGTGCGGAGGGTGGGAGAGGGCCTCCCCTCCCCTGCCCACACCCCTCCTCCTGCACGGCTCTCAGAAAACACTTCCTGCTCACACCGTCAACCCCTGGCTTCTGAAAGTTTATATCGGGAGGCTCCAGGCCGGGATGGGGGGCCCTGAACCCTAAACGATTGCTGGCCGGGATCCCGAATGTCAGACCGAGATGGGGGCGGGGAGGGTGCGCTCCCACCCCTGGCAGCCCCTGGTAGCCATCCCGAGGAGCTTTTTTCTCTTTGCTGGGGAGTAGGCGACTGTTTCATTTTTATTTTTTTAAGGGGGCAGCGAGATGAAACGAAAACGCCTTGGTTTTCCCCTAAACCTCTCACAGCTGCCGTGAGAAAGGGCAACGCAGGAAGGGCCAGCGGCTGGGGGTGGCGGGTGCCCGAGGTGGCTGGAAACAGCGGCTCCTGGCAGCCGAGGCCGTCTTCGGTCCCATTAAGACGACTCCAAATTGGAAAAAGGGATGAGTGGCTCTTTGAGGTCTCCCGGGTGACATCTTAAAATACAAGTGGGGAAAATCTCCCGGGGAGGAGGGGGAGGGGGGAGGCCCGTGTGACTTTAATCCTCAGATCGGAGGTTTTACTGTCACTTGGAGCTTAAAAGGAATCTTTGAAATTAAAAGAAGACAGGATGTTGACAGGAAATCTGGCCTTTTTAATCAGACCCCAAACATTTTCTCCTTGAAATTTTTACCATCTGGATCCCTAGTCCCTGCACGCGGTGGCCACGTTTAAATGGCTGTGACTGCCTTTGCAGTCTGATTTCCTTTGCAAAAGGCATCTGTCTTTCCACACTCCTTGGGGCCGGGGGTGGGGAAGACTGTATTAGGGGATCATCTCCACCTTCATTTTGAAATTCCCCAGCAGGTGCATCCTCCTGCTATCAGAAGCCCCTCTCTCACTTTAAAGGGGGTTTCTGGGCAGCCCCTCTCAAAACAGCAGTTTGTTTTGCGTTTTGCATTTTCCCTGCATAACGAATTCAGGCTCTGCAGAGGCAGATAAACTGGGCCTGGGCCGCATTTCGGGGCCCCATTTCATACCCCAAAGGGCTCTTGCATTAATTGAATGTGGGGGAGCAGTCCCCTTATTGTTGATATTATTCTCACTCAGAGACTCGGTTGCTAGGAGCGTGTTGATTCCTCTTTTTCTCAAGCCGAAGGGAAGAGAGGAACTGCACCCCAGGACATAGTTCTGTGCTCATTCCCTGCTTTCACTTAGGTTTCATTGCATTGAAAGGATCAGTTCTTCAGGACGTGACTTAACCAGTTGATGTAGGATTTGGGTGTGGAAAGTAGAGATTTTTGCCTTCTGATTTTTGTGATATTGGGGGTGGGGGCGCAAGTGTCTATTGTTTTTAAGCCTCTTCTCCACCCCTGCATTTGAAAAATCCGCATTGCGCCTGGGCCGCGTAGGGGAGCTGCTGACCCTGCCCCACCCCTTCTTCCGCTGGCCTCCCCTACCTGCCTAAGCTGTCCCCCTGCCCCCTTACCCTCAGGTAGTGGCGCTGGGGGACGTGCCAGATGGAACGGTGGTGACAGTGATGGCGGGCAACGACGAGAACTACTCGGCTGAGCTGCGCAACGCCTCGGCTGTCATGAAGAACCAGGTGGCCAGGTTCAACGACCTCCGCTTCGTGGGCCGCAGTGGGCGAGGTGAGCGGAAGGGTGACTTTGGCGATGGCAGAGGCGCAGGGAAGGAAGCTGAGAACGGGGCTTTGGGGTTCTTGCGGAAGCCCTCTAAACAGGTCTCCAGGCCCAGCTCTGTCGAAAACAGCAGTTTGGAACCCCTTAAGGTGTTTCAGACCCTTTTGAGGACATGGAGAAAGTTAGGATCCTTAGCCAGAAAAGACACAAATTTCTTCCCGTTTCTGAGGTTTACTAACTTGTGAAGCCTTCCGCGTCTCCCTTCTTTCCCGATTAAGCACTTCAGTCTCACAAAAGATGCTGGGAGATCACGGACCAACAAGCTCAAAATGGGGCTTCTTGGGTCTTTTACGGCGCAGCGCGTTACTTAGCAGCTGGTTTAGACAAATCCTTGGTCTTTGGGGCCTCGAACACCCCAACCACTCTCTCCACTGGGGTGGAGTCTCCCCCACACTTTGAGGCTGCCTCTCCCCAGCTGTGGTCTCCCGAAGCCACAGTTTCGCCAGCCCCTTTGAACCTTAAGGTGGTTTAGAAAAGAAAAAAAACGAATGCAGTGCAGGATGCTGGGTGCTGGAAAGCAGAGCTTGAAGGCTGCCATCTCCTACTCTAGAAACAAGGTGGTGTGCCACCCTACCTATCTGATCTTCCTCGGGCATTATGAGGGAAGGCAGGACCAGACGCCACTGTGGCTGCCGCCAGGGGCTGTTGAGTGGGAGACGGCTGGGACCTGAAACCCCATCCTCACTTCTGGGTTGAGAAATCCTAGAACCCCGGCTGGGGTGAAATGGAGACTTGAGGGCTTACTGGCCCTTTAAGACCAGGCTGCGGAAAAGCGAAAGGCGGGGAGTGTCCTTCCCAGGCAACCAGCCGACCCCTCCAGCTTGTTAAGAAAGCTAGCTAGGTTCCCTCTGCTTCCAGTCTACACAGAGGCTGAGGCAGAATTGTACTTTTCATCACCAATAAACAAGACCTTCTTAAGGTTTTAGTTCCCTCTGAGCCGCCAGCCCAGCTCGGAAACAGGCATCTGGGCACCATTTTTTCCTCTCCAGCCGTTCAATGTATACATACAAATGTCA
The DNA here is from genome assembly GCF_049115385.1 of Moschus berezovskii. Taxonomy (NCBI): domain Eukaryota; kingdom Metazoa; phylum Chordata; class Mammalia; order Artiodactyla; family Moschidae; genus Moschus; species Moschus berezovskii. The sequence goes on along the minus strand of NC_142461.1, from coordinate 8,244,800 downwards.
AACATATTTTGACTTTTCAGCATTAATTAAAACCAGGGCATTATTTGCATGTAATAACTGTTTACTTGTTACTTTTTTATGAAACTGAAATAGTTTACATTCTTTCAAACATTTCCTGTTCCTGTTGGCTCCCTTCCCCACGCACAGATTTCTTTCAAACGTTGCCCTTAACTGGTTGCAGGTTGATGGATGGAAAATGTTTGCTTTTATGAATTAAGCTTTCATTGCTGCTCCTAATTAGTCTCCAAGCCCCCTTTGTCATTCCCAATCTCTCAAGCCTTTTGCAACTTAATCCCAGCCCCAGCCCCTAGTGGAGAGTCGCTCGCCACTGGTTGGTGGGGGGCTCGCTCGGATGCGGTTGGATGTGGTTGGATCTCGGGCGGTGGCCGGGTCCACCAGTGGCAGTGGAGGGCCCCCTGGAGCTGCAGCAGAAGGGGCGGTCAGTGCTGGGAGCCCAGCGAAGCGTCAGGAGTGGGTCCCCCTACTCCCTCTCCTGGAAAATGACGAGTTGGTTATTCTGTGTGTTCCTGAGACCTCACCTGGCCGTCCCACCACTGATCATGATTTCTTGGTAGTATTTGTACCCACAGACCTGCACCCACCCCGCAAGGCCCACAGAAAGGAGCTAGGTTTCCAAAGCATCGTTCAGCCGCGGGCTCTTGGAGCAGGCACTGCGGAGGGAGGCTGGGATCCTGGCTCTGGGAGGTGCAGGAGGCTGAGTGTACAAACTCCATTCTCTCTCCAGTCTCAGTGGTGCTAGGAGGCAGAAGAGGCCTGAGAGGGAGTTCTGATGCCCGTGGAACTTGATGAGACTTTCAGGCCTTGGAGGCTCATCAGACAGGCAGGGCTCTGCCGCCAGCCAACACGGTTCTGGTCCCAGCTCTGCCGGTGACCCGCCGGCTGACGCTGGGCAAATGGCTTACTAACCTCTGTGTGTCTCCGTAGTTCCCTCAATCTGTAAAATGGGGCAGTACTCGTACCTACCTTGTGGGATCTCTGTGAGCATTAAGGAAACTGGTACGAGTGTATCCAGTGTATCGTTTGGCACCTGCTGAGAACGGGGTACAGGTTAGAGATTGTGTTACTTCAAGTGCCTGGGACTGAAGGAGACCTTTGAAGTCCCTTTGAGTGGTGACAGTCGCTGATTCTATGATTATGGTGTGGTCTGGGCGGGGGTGGGGGAAACCCAGAATATGTGAATTATTGAGTGGGAGAAGTGGAGGCGGCTGGCTTGAGGAGGGAGGACACCGGGGTCCTGTGGCATGCAGCCACACCTCTGCTGCGCCCAGCCTGCCCATTGGGAAATTCCCTCCCAGGAACACATCGGTGGTTGACACAGACAGTTTGGGCCACGTTAGGAGTCAGGACAGCCTGGGGTTTGGGACTCCAAGCCTTTCCCTGGCTCTCTGACTTCTGCCAGAACTTAAGAAGCCAGGTGGAAACTTCTGTTCGTCTCCTTGCTTTTTATCCCTTGATCCTGCCTTAATTCTAAGAAAGAGATTTCTGTGCAAGACATATACGCAGAACTACCACAGAGCTCTCATGATAAGCCTGAAAGTGTAAACCAAGAGAAGAAAGGGAAGGAAACCAAGTCATTCTCCTGCAGTGATTAGGGCTGATGTCCCCGCCCTGCCACATGCAGCACCCCTTCTTACAAAAGATTTTTGCAACATGCCCTCTACCGTCCTACCGGTTGAAATGTGCACGATATCATCATAATCTATCCACCTGCGTGCATTCTCAAAATCGATATAATTCCATAACTCTAATTTTAGAGAAAAAGGAAACGTAACTTATCACAATGTATCTATTTGAATATGTAAATGTTGGGGCAAGCCGACAGACACTGTGGGGTGGATGGATGCTTGCACCTCTAGCGGAAGCCCTGTGACCCCCGACCCGACAGGCCAGGTGTACGTGACTCAAAGTCTGAGTGTGGCGCCGTCGCCAGGGACACAGTTTGCTGACGCTGTGAGAAATTTTTGGCAAAACTCTGAGCAAAATTTTTTTGAAACAATTAAGAACTATCTTCTCTCCTGGAAAATTCAATAGATATTAAAAGAGTGCAGAAACTTCTGTTTTATGTAAAACTGAGTTAAGCTTATGTCTCAGAGACTCTCTGTAAGCTGGTTTTCACACAGAAAGAGTAAATAAGCCATTGCCCTGTGCAGCACTAGACATTTGTGTCTCCCCTACCCACCCCATCCCTCCTCTTGAGGACCATGCACCATAAACTCCCAAAATGGCCCCTAGTCAAAGCTGTGGTTTTTCCAGTGGTCATGTATGGATGTGAGAGTTGGACTATAAAGAAAGCTGAGCGCTGAAGAATTGATGCTTTTGAACTGTGGTGTTGGAGAAGACCCTCGAGAGTCCCTTAGGCTGCAAGGAGATTCAGTCAGTCCATCCTAAAGGAAATCAGTCCTGAATATTCATTGGAAGGACTGATACTAAAGCTGAAACTCCAATATTTTGGCCACCTGATGGGAGACTCATTGGAAAAGACCCTGATGCTGGGAAAGATTGAAGGTAGGAGAGAAGGGGACGACAGAGGATGAGATGGTTGGATGGCATCACTGACTCAATGGACGTGAGTCTGAGTAAACTCCAGGAGTTGGTGATGAACAGGGAGGCCTGGCGTGCTGCAGTCCCTAGGGTCGCAAAGAGTTGGACACTACTGACCGACTGAACTGAACTAAACTGAGGAGGGGGCCACTGGCCTAGGTGAAGATGAAAAGAACTGAACCGTCATGAATTGGTTAAAAAGAAACCTCAGTGTGTGGAGAGAAATTTGGAATGTGATCGTGGGCACAGGCTTAGGGGGACCACTGGTGGGGGAGGAGTAGATGGCTTCTTGGTCGACCCTGAACAAATCCAGAGGCCCCCAGAGATGAGTCCTCCCCCTGTCCATGAAGCCCCAGGGGTGGGGACTTGTTCCACAGGAACCCAGGCCTAGAGGGACAGAGCCTTGCCCAGGACCACACTGGCAGACCCCACCACTTGCTGCTCCATCCAGCAACTGAAACCCAGGTCCTCTGGCAAAGTCTGGGGGCCGTTCTCAGCCCCACAGAGCAGCAATTTCCAGACTAGGACTCTCCCCTCCCACTTCCAGGGCCGCCTGCCTACAGTCCAGGAATTGCACCTTGAAGTGAGCCTGGGATTCCTGCACAAAGTCCTCTCAGCTTCCTGCCCTTAAGAGACGGCTGGATGGGTTTGCTGCCAGGCACAGAGAGAGGCGAGGGGCGCTCTGGGAGATGGTTTCCCCCACCTCTGGTTCGCCGGGGTGGGGGGCCCAGCCTCCTGCAGCACCTGACACCTGACCCCTCCCACTCCGGCTCCCAGGTCCCGGTTCCTCCCTTCCTCCCTCCTCCCTCCTTCCTCTCTGTGGGTACCTGGGAAGGGTGGTGTCAGGCCTGGAAACTGGGAGGAAGCTGTTGAAATGGGCTGGTGACCTCAGGGCTGGCCTGTGGTTTGCTACCTAGTGAGGTAGAGTTTCTCACACCCAAGGAGTAGATGCTTAGGGTCGTTGTGGTGGGACAGGCTCCAGTAAGTGCTAACCTTTCTGGGTTCTGCTTGGTTATCCTGGGACCTGGCCAGCTCATTGCCCTGCTGTGAGCCTCAGTTTTTTCATCTGTAAAATGGGAGCAGTAACCTCAGCCCTTAATTCATTTCACAAACATTTATTGGGCACGTGCTTTGTGCCAGATGCTGTCCTAGGGGCTGGGGACAGAGCAATGAAGAAGACAAATATTCGGCCCCCACAGAGCGTATTATCTACTTGTTGTTCAGTCGCTCAGTTGTGTCTGGCTCTTTACGACCCCATGGACTGCAGCACGCCAGGCTTCCCTGTCCTTCACTATCTCCCAGAGTTTGCTCCTGTCCATTGAGTTGATGATGCCTTTCAACCATCTCATCTAGTAGAGGGAGACAAAATTAAATAAACAAGTAGATGGATGATTATCAGTAAAAAGCCCTAGGAGGAAATTCAAGCCTAGCAAGTGGAAGTGGGAAGGTCTATGATGCTTCAGAGTGAGCTTCTTAACCTTTCATCGCTCCAGGAACCCCTTTAACAGTCTCAGAATAGTGTTTTTCAACCTAGATGGGTGGGATGGAGCGGGAGGTAGGAGGGAAGGTCAAGAGGGAGGGGGTATATGTATACCTACGGCTGATTCATGTTGATGTATGGCAGACATTTATACAATATTGCAAAGCAATTATCCTCGAATTAAAAATAAATTTTTTAGATAGTGGACCTTGAAAAAAAAAGAATGAAATGAAATAAAATGCAAAGGATGGTGATGAAAGCCAATTATATTAAAACATAGTTAGCAAGACATTTTTTTAAATGTGATAAATATGCTGTCTTGTTAGCATGTTAAATAGCAAGATCTAGCAGTGGGTTTGATGACGACTGTGACTTTGAAGTTGTGACGAGCACAAAAGATACTTAAAGAAATCTGCACCGTCTGTAACGTGATACGTTAATATCTGTGACGTCTGTTGGCGACAAGGTCACGGAGACTGCTGTCATGCCTCTGTGATTTGTTGCCTACGTTCATCCTTCAGAGAGATGCTACATTTCAGGTGGAGGCTAGGGAAGATACAGTTGTTGTCCTTTTCTTGTTTTTTTTTCTATTGCACTTCTCAAGCCCGCTCAATTCTAAGAGGCGTGCCAGGATAAAAATGCCTCCTTTAGATGAAGTGACCCGGGAGGGCCTCCCTGGGAGGGTGACTTTTCAGTGATGACCTGAAGGAAGTGAGGTTAAAAACAGAGGGCCTCAGTGATCTGGTGAGTGCAGGGACCCCGCAGCCCAGCGGCTCTGGGCTGGCCACCTGAACCACACCAGGGAGGTGATGGGAGGTTCAGAAGCCCAGGGGCCTCTGGAGAGTGCCTGACTGGTTGGGGAGAGGCTCCAGCAGGGAACGGACCTCAGAATGAGAGGAAGCAGTAGTGGGTGAAAGGGTCCCTGGGAAGGGGTGGCCGGAGAGCCTGAGGCCAAGAGACTTTCTGCACACTCTGTTTCCAGAAGCCATGGAAAGTGCCCCTGTGGTCTGAGAGTGAGGGGCCAGGCTGGTTTCTCTGGCCCAGAACGCCAGGTCAGATGCAGGTGCATTTCCATCCCTGCCTCCAGCTGCCCGTTCTGGAAAATTCCTCCAGAGAGGCCCCTCTCTGCCCCAGTTTGAGTCACACCTCAATTTAAACCACTACCCTTTCCCTGCTCCCTCATACACACACACACACACTCACAGACACACACACACACACACACACACACACACACACACACACACACACACACACACACTGACTCCCAGGCTCTTGGTATGGCCCCAGCAGCCTGACTGGTTTTCTTTTTTTCTTTTCTTTTTATCCGAGTATCTTTGCTTTTAGGGGCTTTCCTGGTTGTGACTCGTGGGGTCGCAAAGAGTCAGACAGGACTGAGCGACTGAACTGAACTGGTGACTCAGACAGTAAAGAATCTGCCTGCAATGCAGGAGACCCGGGTTCGATCCCTGGATGGGGAAGATCCCCTGGAGAAGAGAATGGCCACCCACTCCAGTATTCTTGCCTGAGAGATCCCGTGGACGGGGAGCCTGGTGGGCTGCAGTCCATGGCATCACGAAGAGTCAGACAGGGCTGAGCGACTAACACGCACGTAACTGCTTTACTCGCTGTATTAGTTCCTGCTGTGGGGCAGAGGGAGTCAGCCACGTGTGTGCGTGTAGCCCCTCTCTTTTCTTTTTGGCTTTCCTTTCCGTTTAGGTCACTGCGGAGCGCTGAGCAGGGCCCCCTGTCTGTGCAGCAGGGTCTCCTCATTCCGCTTTCTGTCTCACGCGCAGTGGTGTGTATATGCCGGTCGTCATCTCCCAGTCCATCCCCCCACTCTTCCCCTGTGGTGTCCATACGTGTGTTCTCTTTGTCTGTGTCTCTGTGTCTGCTTTGCAGATAGGTTCACCTGCATCATTTTACTAGATTTCACATATATGTGCTAATACATGCTATTTGTTTTCCTCTTTCTGACTTCCTTCGGTCTGTGTGACAGTCTCTAGGTCCATCCATGTCTCTGCAAAAGGCACAGTTTTGTTCCTTTTTATGGCTGTCTTCTTTTGCTCTGGGTTGTCCTGTTTCTGGGGCTGGAATTTTCACTCCCATCACTGAATCGTCAAGTACCAGCCATGCTAAGCTAGCTATTGGTTCCTCCCCGCAACCCACACCCCTCAAACTTTTGTCTCCCACCTGTGAAGTGGGAGTATGGAATCGGGTCTGCCTGTCCTGGATGGGTGTTGAGAGTGCGAGGACAGCTCTGGGGGATGCAGGTGCACAGAGCCATCGGCCCCTGCCCTTGGGGAGTCCCCAGGCCCATAACTGGGGACCGGAGGTAGGGGTGCTCAGAGGCAGAGCAGAAGGAGGCCAGTGTGACTTGGGGATCAGCGATCCTCGCGCACCCCCCCACCTTCCAACCTCATATATCGTGGAGACTTTGATGGTAATAGAGAGCAGGGCAGGAAAGGAGACTCCCAACTTCAGAAAAGGTGCTGGGAAAATCGGGTTGCCCTTTGAGGAAAAACCTTTACCTTCTACCAGGCCAACCAGTAAATCCCTAGAAGAATCAAAGAACAACGTAGGAGGTAGAGAGGATGATATTGATCGAAAGCACCCTTTATCTGCTTGTTCCACGGGGAAACCTCCCCAAACATGAAAAGACAGGAGCAGTCACAAATCAAGAGGTAGAACTGAAAATGCAAATCAGCTCAGAGTCAGAAAGCGAAATGTAAGGGCCAGTGAAGTGGGAAACCGATTGCCACAAACAGGACAAGGAAAGTGTTAAGAAGCTTGCTAGAGAGTGGTGTGTGTGTGTGTGTTTGAAAGCATTAAAACCTTAAAACTCTGGAAGACCGTTGGATGAGGACAGATGATAAACATATAAAACGTTTCCTTCTCACTAATAATAGAACAAAGGTGTTGAAGTTAAGAGCGTTACAGAGATCTCCCGCCTTGATAGACTTGGTCATGAAGATGCTGACATCACAGTAGACCCGGCCCCACGCTGATCAGCACGCTTCTCTCTGGAGAGTCATCTCACTGGAGAGATCAGTGCCCCTGAACCCATCTCAGCCCTCTGATGCGATGAAATCACTCACCACTGCCTGGAGTCTAGTCTCAGGAAATAAGCAGAGGTGTAGACAAAGATTTTTATAAACAGAAGGTCATTTTCCTTTTATTTTAAACGGTAACACAAAAATCATGATTTTTAAAGTTTTTTTTTCCCTCCTCAGGAATTTTGAATGGAGACTTTGGGGCCAAATGTCTATGTAAAAATAGAACAAAGTTCTGGAAATAACAGTTGTGTCTACAAGCGAAATGTCTGTAGCTCCCAAATCAGTCCTTTTTCAAGCCCCAGTTGCGTACGCCAGTGAGAAATGAGCAGCAGCATAAATACCCAAGATAAGGAGACGGATGAATAAAAGATGAGGCTTCCACGAGTGGGAGTATTCTGCAGCCACTAAAAATGAAGTTTACGAACACTTTTCAATGACATAAGCGCTTATGATGTGATGTTAAGGGGACAGAAAAATAGAAGAGGGTATGGAAATATTTACTTCAGTGTCATTTTTACAACTGTGTAAAAACATACACTCTCCCGAAAAGGATTGCAGGAGAGAACACTCAAATGTTAATAGTGTTTCTCTCTGGCTAGTGGAACTGTGGGTGATTTCTTCTTTTTTTATATTTTCTGTATTCTCAAAATTTTCTCTAAAGGTTATTAATTATTTTCAGGAAAAAACATGTACCTATCCTAACTCCCGGGAGAAGGCAATGGCAACCCACTCCAGTACTCTTGCCTGGAAAATCCCGTGGGTGGAGGAGCCTGGTAGGCTGTAGTCCATGGGGTCGCGAAGAGTCGGACACGACTGAGCGACTTCACTTTCACTTTTATGCATTGGAGAAGGAAATGGCAGCCCACTCCAGTGTTCTTGCCTGGAGAATCCCAGGGATGGGGGAGCCTGGTGGGCTGCCGTCTATGGGGTCGCACAGAGTCGGACACGACTGAAGTGACTTAGCAGCAGCAGCAGCAGCATCCTAACTCCCCACCCCAAAATCCTGAGAGTCTCTGAGGAATAGCACAAAGGCTGAAAAACAGGGAAGAAATAAGCCAGGGTGGCCAGAACACAGGGTATGGGGAATGTGATCAAATGGGTACCAGACCTCCAGGGGGCCTTGAATGCCGAGCCCAGCAGCTTGAATTTCACCCAGATCTCTCTCTTCTGCCCCGGGGGTCAAAGGAGAGAGACCCGGCCCTTCTGGAAGATGAGGCCTTCAGGCTATTGTGAATAGCTTCCTGGTGCCAACCTCCTGCCTTTATTCCCCCCCCCCAGGTAAGAGTTTCACGCTGACCATCACCGTGTTCACCAACCCCACGCAAGTGGCCACCTACCATCGCGCCATCAAAGTGACTGTGGACGGACCCCGGGAGCCAAGACGTAAGTGCCAAAGCCACTGAGCCGGCTGGGTTGGGGAGGAGGACCCCGTGGGGTCACCAGGGTCAGGCAGATGTTACTGGATCCCTGGAGCCGTGGGGAATGCAGTCCTCCCACTCCACCCTGCACCCCAGCCTCCCTGCCCTGTGTGCCGGTGCTTAGCCTGGGGCTTAGGAAGCCAGGCTGCAGAGGGGAGGTGATGGAATCAACTTGACCCCCACCCTGCCACCCCGAGGGTTGACTGCCCACTGAGGGGTCGATGGGGGAATGTGGAGAAGAAAGGATGGAAGAGACTGCAGAGAGGGAGGTGTGTGTTTGGGGTGGAGATGGGGCAAGGTGGGCTTGACTGCACCCCAGCTTCCTCTGCCAGTGTGGAAGGGAGGGAGCACACGAGACAGGTGCTGCCCAGGGTGTGGGGTCACATCCCCTTCTTGGAAACCCTTCCTTTGAATCTCAGTGTGTGACTTAAGTCTCACAGAGCCCAGACAGTCTGACCCCAGGACCCACCTCTTGAGATCAGGAATGCAGATCTGATTCCGCAAATGTTCTCTGCAGGGAGCAGGGCATCCATGCATTTTAGCATCAAAGAGGGTTTCTGTTTCTTTGCTTCTGCCTGCTGGATGACTGAGAGTTTCAGATTCAGATTAGGGAAACCGGAGGGGCAGCCGCCACCATGGGCCAGAGACCTGTGCTTCCTGAATGAATGAAGCAAAGAAGCAGCCGGTCATCTCTGCACTGGGCTGCTTCCGGAGCGCAGAGCGGAGCTCTTATGTGAACTGGCCCCGACCTATGGCAGGATCGATGTTTTGAGAGTTGCCGTGTCCTTCTCTTTGTTGCTATGGCCCTATACAGTTTAGAAAACCCTCTCACATTTCTTGTCTCATGGGATTCTGAACCAGAGGGTCACTGGGTTCCCAGGAGGAGGAATCCAGCCCTAGGGATGTTGAGAACCTGGCCAGGGCCTCACACTGTCTTAGGTGTAGGGAGGTGCCCTGGTAGCTTTCAGTTCCAATTCCAGGCCTGAATGGGCCTGAGGAAGGAGGCTGGGAAGGGGCTATGGCTGTGCAAGGGCAACATCAGTGAGGACCACCCAGGCCTGGCCCTGGGCCACTCCCCCTTTCTGGGAATCAGGCCTGGCCCCCCGATCTATCTAGCCCACACCAGCACCTGGCTACCAGGAAAGGGCTCAGAGCTGGTCTTGCAGCCCTGGAAGTGTTTCCCTGCAGGCTTCTCAAGGCCACCTCCTCCAACCCCCGCCCCTCCGCCCACCCAGGCTCCTGATCATCAGGCCCAAGTTATTCACCTCCCAGCTGGCACCTGCCCTGGCCAAATCCCTGCTGATTGCTTCCTTCGGGGATTAGATGTGGACGGGCCCATGGCTGTGGCCTGGGCTTTGTGACCCAAGAGAAGTCTTGTCTCCTTTTCGGTCTTGGATTTGTCATCTGTGAACCGGGTCAGTGACCCCCAACGTCTCCAGACGGTGATGGCTGGGAAGCCCTTGTGATCCACAGGTGCACGGTACGAGAGCAGATTCTGACCTGGCTTGCCTGGCCAGGGGACCTTGGGGCAGTCCTTGACCTCTCTGCACCTCGGCTGCCTCCTCCAGGAAGTGGGATGATACCTCCCAGCCTGCTGGCCAGTGATGGCATGTGGATAGTACCTGGCTGTAGCAGAGGGAGGGTCCTTGTGAGTCTCTGGATCCCTGGTGTCTGTTAATCCTTGTTGTCTGGCTTCCCCATACTCCCACCACCACCACCACCATTGGTTGATGGTTGAACCTTTCTGGTCAGCAGCAAGGTGGCTGCTGAGAAACCCAGGTCATAGTAATAGAGGTATTGAGTCTCTGATGAAGGAGGTGCTATCTTAGTAAGTCTCCAGGGGCCGAATCAGGATGATTGGGAGCCACGGTTGGGCTCAGCATGATGCTGAGCACTGAGGAACCACTGCATAAAGCGGTGAGCTTCCATGCATAGAGGCAGGCGGTCAGGGGACTGGGAGCTTGGTGGGAAGGCTTCCAGGATCCAGCCAATGCCTGGATCCCTCAGATTCCGGAAGGGTCCAATGCCCGGACCCTCTGTGTTCAGCCCTGACCAGCCCAGAGCTGCCCACCGTCCCCGACTGACGCCACTGGATGAGGGAGGAGGCTCAGCTCTCTGCCCTTGAGCCCCCAGTCGAGTCCTTGTCTGCTCATCTCTCCCTAGGTCTCCCACACCTGAGACAGCCCCTTCCTGTGGTAAGCTGGTCAGGACAGGGATGGCATAGTTGGAGGCAGCAAGAGGAAGGGAACGAAGCTGGGCTCTGAACGACCCTGGAGTCAGAAGCAAGTCAGTGTGGGCCAGATCAGTGGTTTTAAAGCAGTTCCTTGAAACAAAATCTTGGTTGTTGTTCAGACATAAGTCATATCCAACTCTTCGCAACCCCATGGACTGCAGCACACGCCAGGCTTCCCTGTCCTTCACTGTCTCCAGGAGTTTGCTCAGACTCATGTCCATTGAGTTGGTGATGCCATCCAACCGTCTTGTCCTCTGCCACCCTCTGATCTTAGCAGAAGCTCATTTATAGAAAAGGGCGGATGTGGGAGGTGGCCCGCCTGGCCCTCAGGGTGGGTCTCCCCAGCACCCCTGTTTCCAACTCTAACCTGGCCTACACTTTGCCACCTTTGGACGCCGCCGCTGCCTCTCTCAGCTTCCATTTCCCCTCCTGTAAGTGGTCAGAGGCCGACTCAGCTGCGTTCGGTCAGCGAGCACTCCCTGGGTGCCAGGCCCTTTGCAGTCTCTCTCTTTTTGTCGGGGTGCCGCACTGTGCGCCACATAGGATCTCAGTTCCCAGACCACGGATCAAACCTGCGCCCCCCTGCAGTGGAAGTGTCTTAACCACTGGACTGCCAGAGAAGTCCCCCAGAGTCTCTTAATTGATCCTCGACTACCCCAGGAGGAGACAGGCCGGCAGACTAAGCTGCTTGCCCCAGGGTGAGCTTCGGTACATCCTTGGGGCTCCAGCCTGGGGCTCAGGGAAGCCAGGGCCACGTGGAAGGGGCTTCCAAGCCCAGTGTGCTCATCTGTAAGGTGGAGATGGCATTAGCTTGTGCTGTGGGGAGCTGTGAGCGTTGCATTAGTCTGTGGCTGACTGGCTCTCAAGACTCTCCTGATGGATGTTCGCCGGGTTTTCTCCTGCTTTGGGACCACACACCCCCGCCGCCCCGCCAACCCCATGTGAGGGCTGAGCCTTTTGTGGGGAGGAATGGGAGTCGAGGTTGGTCCTGGGAGCCGGGGCGCGGGCGCCGTGCGGCTCCCCGAGGCCCAGCTGTGGGTTCTGTGGCCAGGTCGTTCCCCTCTGCTGCCCTACAGAGCGTGCCCAGTCTGCAGCCAGGTGGCCGGCTGGGTTTGAAGGCTGGTTGGTGGCTTCCTGCCCGTGTGGCCTTGGTTTCCGAGGTTCTCAGGGCTGGTGTCCCTGAGAGTCACCAGGGGCTGGTTAAGAAGCCGGTGGAGCAGGATCCTGAAACACGGTGGCAGGCAGGGTCGTGCTCGAGCGGGCCTGGGCTGGACCACAGCTTGGGAACCACTCACCCTGTCTCCCAGGCTCGGTAGTGTACCTGGGAGGTCTTCCTTGGTGGCTCAGGCCATAAAGAATCCGCCTGCAATGCAGGAGACCCGGGTTCGATCCCTGGATCAGGAAGGTCCACTGGAGAAGGAAACAGCTACCCACTCTAGTAATCTTGCCTGGGAAATCCCAAGGACAGAGGAGCCTGGCGGGCTACAGTCCATGGGGTCGCAAAGCGTGGGACACGACTGAGCAAGTAACACACACTTGGGAGGGTGGGGCACAGGTTCCTCATTGAGGCACGGGCCCATCTTGCCTGTGGGGGATGGGGGGGGTCAGGTCTTTTCTTCCCCCAAATATCCATGGGATAATTTCAACTAATACTACTTTCCTGGGGCCCGACCGTGTATCAGGCATTGTTCTGGAAACTGAGGAGGCTGCACTGAAGCCAACAGAGCAGGTTTTGGCCCTCCCGGGTCTCACACACTCGGGTGGGGAGAGATGCTAAGTCAAGCTGCTATCACTGCGGCCGTGAAGCCCGGATCTAAAGTGTGACAAGGACCCCTCCACCTTCCTCTTTGCTTACCTTACTCTGGCCGCCCTGCCCTGCTGACCCGTCATTGAAGTAGGCAGCTTCACGGTCTGGCCTCTTGGCCTTTGCCCTGCTGTTCCCTCTACCTGGGCATGCCTGTCCTGACACCCCTAGACGCACAGACATCCCCGTTCCCCTAACCTTCCTGGCTTTCGTTTTACTTGTCACCTTCTAAGATGCTCTATAGCCCACTCATTGATTTCACCTATTTTTCATTTTCCCTGGTTACTGTCTGTGCCCCCGCCACCGCAGGGGTGGGGGGTGGTCCTTCACTTTGCCAGACATTGGTGTAGACCCTGGAACACAGACGTGAGCACGTCGTGGGTGTTCAGTAGATACTTGTTGAATGGATAAACGAGGTAAAACAAATGATTTAGCTAGTTAGATTTCTGGTAGTGAGAAGTCCAGTGGAGAAAACCGAAGCTGGGGGAGGGGCGGAGTGAGCAGGGCTGGGTCCCACAGGGAAGTGTCACCTTCTGAAGAGGTGATGTTGGAGCAGAGGCCCGAAGGAGGTGAGCGGATAGCCACGGGGGCGGCTGGGAGCTGGAGACAGCATAGGCAAGCCAAGTGACCCTGAGCCGGCCGCCAACCTCAGGTCGCCACGGTTCCATCCTCCACTCCAGGTGTGGGCACTGGAGGGGTGCCCAGGATGCCCACCTCCAGGGAGTGCACCCAGCAGGCAGGAAGGGGTTAACCTCAGACCTCCTGTGCTCCACCCCCCCCCATCAGGGTCCCAGCTCCCAGTTCCCACCCATCCACCCCCAGGGAGTGCGCCCAGCAGGTCGGAAGGGGTTAACCTCAGACCTCCGGGGCTCCCCCCTAATCAGGCCCAGGCCGCTGGAAGCCCCAGTTGTGGCCCCTCGCCCACCCGCCCGCTTCTGTGCCCAGCCGCCGACCGGCTTTCATCTGCTCACAGGGGGCCAATTCACAGCGGACCACCCCAGGCCGAGCACCCGCCTGCGATGCCGCGCGGCTGTTAAGAGCCGGGTGTAAATCTCCTGACAGGCCACAGAGCGGGCCTCAGGCCCGGGTGCCCCACCCGTGCAGCCGGGCAGACAGTGGCCGCTGTGTCTGAGCTGTGGCCGCACCAGGCCCGGGCCGGGTGGCCGACGAGGTGGCCGAGAGGCTTCAGATGGCAGAAGGGCCCTGTGGCTGGGGCCCACACTGTCGCCCGCAGACCGCGCCTCTCCCACGGCCCCACCCAGCGCTGCTGCTCCTGGCTCCCAGCTCCGGTTGGCCTGCTGCCCTCCTCGCCCCCTCCATGGCAGGACACGGAGCTGGCCTCCTGCCAGTCCAGCCTCGCTGCCAAGGAGCCCAGCTGTCCTCTCTCTCGGAGGTCTCGGGAAGCCAACACCTTAGCAGCTGAGCTCCATGCACCCTGCTCACCCTTCCGGGTTTGCCCTTCGCCATGTGCCTCCACTTTCCCATGTGGAAAATGGGTGTGATGGTAGCAGCCTCCCAGAGGATCATCATCGCCCTTGGAGATGATACGTGTGGCCTGCCTAGCACAGTGCGCGGCCCATTGAAAATGTCTGTTCATGTGGTTGCCACGCTTGTCCCAGGGGGCTTGTGTTAGGCCAGGGTGAAGGCAGGGGGATGGCCCTGATGGCCCCTGGGTTTCCCCCTGGAAGCACCAGGTCCCTGGCAGTCCCTGAGGACCCGTGTCATCCCAGGGACGAGCGATGCCTGGGAGTAGAGAGAAGGGAGGCCCCTCCACCCCTGCTGGAACCCAGCCTGGTTCTCAGACTTCTGCTGCTGTGAACCCCGGGTGAGTCACCTGTCCGGGATCCAGTGTTCATCCCCCAACTCTGATCCTTCTCACACACCTGTGAGGCTGCATGCATACACCTCCCCCCAACACTTCCCCCCACCCCTGACTAGATCATTGAAGAGGAGCTGTGAATCTTGAGGGCCAAGACCAGGCCGGGTGTTTCATTCTCCCCAGCCTGTCTGCACCCTCAGGAGTTAAGAGTGTGAGCTCTGTTTCACAGATGACACACCAGAGGCCCAGAAGAGAGAGTGACCTGCCCCAGTCACCAGTGGATGAGAGCTACCTGGGACAGGCCCCGGGTCACTGGGCCCTGGAGGCTCACACACGAGGTCAGAGCCCTGATCGAGGTGACTTCGGAGGGGCCCTCAGTGAGTTGAGCCCAGCTGCTTGCAGGGGGTCAGGCCGCCAGGTCCAGATGGCAAGGAGGGTCGCCCTCCCCCAGTGTCCCATCCTCCCTCTGTTCGGAAACACTTGGGGCCCCTCCTCTGGCTCAGCCTCATCCCAGGGCTTAGACAGTATGATAACCACTCGACAGGTGTGGAAACCGAGGCCCAGAGGGAGGAGAGGGACTTGGGGGTTAGAGCAGGGTGTGAGTTTAGAAGGTTGGACCGGGCTTCAGAGCAGGGCGGGGCTCCTGCTGGGGTCCACTGAGACCATCTCATCTTCCCTTTCCCGGGCCCATCCTCCTGCACCTGCAGAGAGCAGCACTGGGCCCTGGGCCTAGGCTGGGCCCTAACAGCCAACCGTTTGGATCCCCCCTGACTGTGCAAACCCAGGCTCCTTCCCTACAGAGTGGGCTCCAGGAAGGCAAGATGGCCAGGTGCCTCTGTGTGACCTTGAGCATGTCACTGGCCTTCTCTGAGCCTCAGTTTCTTCACCTGTGTACTAGGGACAGTGGTGGACACCTCCCCCCTCCCTAGCCCCTGCCACGGGGATGACGCGGGTGAAACAAGGCAGAGTGTGGCAGCTGCTGAGACCCTGCAGCGGAGAAAGCGCTCAGTGAGCATCCGCTGCCGTTTTCCTTTCCCTTCCTGCTAGCTGCTGCTCGTAGCCTTGCGGAGGAGCTGTGGGGCTCCATGCTAGGAGAAGGGGGCTTCCTAGAGGAGCCTGGGGGCTCTTGGACTGAGCCCCAAAGGACAGGAAGACTCCTGACAGGGGCTGTACCTGAGCTGCTGCCCTGAAGTGTGTGAGGCAGAGACTAGAGAAACCCCGCAAACAGCAGCGGAAGGAGCAGACGGAGGGGCCCCGAGCCAGCGACCCCTGCCTCCCTTCCTTCTGGGGCCGCTTCCTGGCCAGTGGCTAGTTTTTGGAGTCTAAAGTCAGGGACTTTCGAAGCTGGAGGGGCCTCGGGGAGCACTGTGTACAGAGGGGAAACTGAGTCCCAGTGTGAAGGCGCTGGACCCCTGGTGACCCGGTGAACTGGGCCAGGGCTCCCCGCCCCCAGCTCTCACTGTGGGCGGCGGAATGAAAGAGGTCTATTCTGAAGGCCCATCTTCTTTCCTCGGGCGCAGGGAGTTCCGTTCTGCTCCCAGTGTGAAGGCTGGGGCCCGTGGCTCTGAGACTCTCTGGCGCCCTGGCCCCATGGAGCCGCCTGGGGACCCCTTCGCCCCTCCCAGGCTTTGACTTGGGGGTTCCACAGCAACACGGAAGCGGTTCCCCCACGTGCTGTGAAAACTCCTCTCCAGGAAGTCTGCCCTCCGCCAAAGTAGGGTAGCATGTGGTTGGAGCATGTGCTCCAGGGCCACATTACCTGCTTTATATCCCAGACCAGTCACTCAGCGTAGGGTTCATCTTGAAGCCTCAGTGGCCCCATCTGTACAATGGAGACGAAAGGGAAGTGTCCAGAGAAGGAGCACTGGACTTGGGGTCAGGGGTCTGGGTGCTGGCGCTGGCTCTGCTAGCCTGGCTTTGTGTCCCAGACAGGACTCGCCGTCCTGGCCTCAGTGTCCCTGTCTCCAAGTGGAGAGGACAATCCTGACTCCTTCGGTGTGAGCTGGGGTAGAAGTGACCACACAGTGGACAGTGACCTGGGAGGGTGGAGAGCATCCGAGACCTTGTTTGGTCGGCGCCGCGACCCACAAGGGCTCCGTGTGGCCCTCCCACTGTGGCTTGGGTGGGGGAAAGGGGTGTGACTTGAGCGCGGCTGCGGGCTGTCCTTGAACCCAGGCGGGCTGTGAACCCCACCCTCCTTCCGTCGGCCCGCAGGCATCTCTGTAAACACTCTGTGCTCAGTGTGACTCAGAAACAGGACTCTATCCGCCGGCGACAATAACAGCAAGGCCTGAGGTTTTGCACTAGCTTTTGTGCAGCCCCATTGGCTCACTTCAAGCTTGTGGTTGACTAAGACACCCGGATCCTTTGCACCCGAGCTGCTGTCAGGTCAGTCTGCGGTCTCCACATCTATCCAGCCGGCTTCCTGCCTGTAGAGATTGTTCTGAATGCATTCATGATCCAGCTAATCCACATCACCCTGCCGTCTCCAGTGGCCGCAGCAGCCAGGGCAAGAGCGCTGGCCTGCCAGGACCAAGGCTGAGCCCTGTGGCACTCCCTTAGAGACCCTGTCCCCAGGGCTGTCCATTAGTCGGTCCCCGATGGCTCATGTTAGACAGCCAACCAGAAAATGAAACCTCAGACTTGGAGGCTGCAAACTGGCAACCCCTGAGCAGGACACTTTCTGCCAAGTGGGTTATTTTGTCGTCGTCATTGTTGTTTTCAGTCTGCCAGGCTTCCCTGGTGGCTCAGCTGGTTACGAATCCACCTGCAATGCAGGAGACCCCGGTTTGAGTCCTGGGGCGGTAAGATCTCCTAGAGAAGGGAACAGCTCTACCCACTGCAGTATTCGGGCCTGGAGAATGCCATGGACTGTATATAGTCCGCGGGGTTGCACAGAGCCAGACATGACGGAGTGACTCTCACGTTTCAGTATTTGGGTTAATCGCCGACATATATAATATGGGAGATTTCACAGAAAAGCAGGTTTATGGCTTCTGGGAAACTGGAAACTGGCAACACTGGGCCCACCGCCATCGGGGCGCCAGTCAGCTGGGCTGGATGGCAACTGCCGCTTCTACAAGGCCCCCCTCTCCAGTCTGCCTCAGTCCCTACCCATCCCATCTGCCTCATTATGAGACTTGCCTGGTCCTCTTAGGCATCTGAGTTTGCAGCCTCAGCTCCAGCCAAACTCACCCCAGCCCACGTTTTTCCTGTTTCCAGGGGTCCTGGGAGGCAATAGTGGCACCTGGCTGGTGTCACGTGGGCTCATTTTGGCTGTCATGTGTGCCATGGGCCTGGACCTGGGCCCTCCTTGGAGGAGAAATTGGGTTCCCTGGTTCTTGGTGGCTTGCTGAGCCCACTATGGCCCCCAGGACAACCGGTTCCATTCCTCAGGGCTCTCAGATGCCTATGTGAGCTGGTGTCAGGGGTGTGGAGCCAGCCTGGGGGTCTGTGGGTACCAGAATCCATTGCATCCTCATTTTGAAAATCAGGAATCAGGCCCATTATGCAGCCTCCAGCTCTGTCCCCTCGTTCCCAGCAGCAGTGAAGAGCCCCGTCGCACTTTCCCAGGCCCCCGGTGGGGGCCATGTTCGGAGACGGTTGTCTTCTTTCTCTGTCAAGCTAGAAAATTCCTCATGTCACTGCACACCCAGGACTCAGGCAAGCCTTCTCTTCTCCCCCAGCCCATTCCCCACACTTCTTTTCCAAGAATCCCAGGTCTGGAAAATCCTCCCCACTTCCTCGCTGTGTGACCTCAGGCAAGCCTCTTTACCTCTCTGAGCCGCAGCTGTGTTGTCTTATAGAAAGAGGACCAGGCCAGCCTACCTGCCTCAGCAGGAACGAGGGACACGCATGGGCTCAGTGAGGCCACTCAGGCCCCACTCATGGCTCCTCACCATGCCCCAGGGTGGGCTCCCGAGGTTTTGCGGAAACTGTGGTTTCTCTGAGGTGGGAGTACTGTCTCCATTTATCAGATAAGGAAATTGAGGGGCCCCCACCCAGGTGGGGAGAAGGCAATGGCAAGCCACTCCAGTACTCTTGCCTAGAAAACCCCATGGATGGAGGAGCCTGGTGGGCTGCAGTCCGTGGGGTCGCTAAGGGTCAGACATGACTGAGCGACTTCACTTTCACTTTTCACTTTCACACATTGGAGAAGGAAATGGCAACCCACTCCAGTGTTCTTGCCTGGAGAATCCCAGGGAAGGGGGAGCCTGGTGGGCTTCCGTCTATGGGGTCACACAGAGTCAGACATGACTGAAGTGACTTAGCAGCAGTAGCAGCACCCAGGTGGGCTATGGAAGAGCAAGTTACAGAATGATACAACCAGGCTGAGACCATTCAAGAAAGTTCCATGAAAAACTTGCTCTGTATTTTCCATGCACATGAAACCCTAAAAAAGGCCTGGAAAGAAAGACCTCCAAATTGATCACTTGGGGATTTCTGGGCAGGATTCAGGGTGGGTCAGAGGAGCCGTTAGCCTTACCTATAATGCTTTTCTTTTTGTAGATGTTCACGTGTTGCTTGTGAAATTTTTTGTAAAATGAGTAACTGAAAAAGTTGTGCATGTGTGTGTGTGAGGGGGTGGTCCCTGTAAGCCTGATGTCATTCAAGAAGGGTTGAGGGTGGCCTTAACTGGCTGCTTAAAGGCAGCGGCACGGCCATCTTGACCCTGCCAGCTCCTCCAGGGTCTTGGAGATGAGGCTGGCGTCCTTCTTGTGTGGTAATGGCAGAAGAATCCTGGAAAATGCTGGTGGTTTCTCCAAGCTCAATGCCCCAAGCAGGTGCACTGATCCCCCTGTCCCCAGCTTCTGGACAAAGATGGAAGTCTGGCCCCTCACACAGTGCCCACAGCACTTGCTGGCATCCTGGTGAATTTCCCCTCCTGTCTGAGGCCCAGAGGGGAAAAGGCATGTGCTGGGGGTTCCCAGGTAGCTCTGGACTGGAGGAGCCAGCATTCCCATTCTGGGCCTTGTCCCATCCCTCTTGCCGATGGAAATGCTGGGGGCGGGGGCAGGGAATGCAGGGGACAGAGAGTGGTACCATCCCTGGGTTCTCTCCCTGCCTCCCACAGAGCCTGCCTGAGCCCCTGTGCATGCCTGTTGCCTCAGATTTCCCTTCTGCCAAAAAGTAACATAGGGTCTTCCCTGGTGGTCCAGTGGCTAAGACTCCACACTCGCAATGCAGGGGCCAGAGTTTGATCCCTAGTCAGGGAACTAGGTCCCATATGCCCCAGCTAAGACCCGACACAGCCAAATAAATAAGTAAAAGTAAATACTTTTTTTGAAAGTGTAACACAGAGGTATAGGTCTCGGGCTTTGAGTTGAACTCCCAAGTTCAGATCCTGACTCCACAACTCTCTGGCTGTGTGGCCTGGAAGCTCTCCGAGCCTCAGCTGTGGCATCAGAAGGTCAGGGTAAGATCATGGCAGCCGCAGGGCGGCCTGTACTGACTGCTCTCTGTTCAGAAAAGAGATTGCTGACGGCCTGTGGGTTCTCCCTGCAGAGGCCTAAGGTTAGATCGCACGGAGAACTTCCCAACGGAGCGAGGCGTTTCTGCCTACCCCACCCCCACCCCGAGACTCTCGAGGATGAGCTGCTCACGGGCTCCATGTTCTGCAGGGCATCGGCAGAAGCTGGAGGACCAGACCAAGGCGTTCCCCGACCGCTTCGGGGACCTGGAACGTCTGCGCATGCGGGTGACGCCCAGTACACCCAGCCCCCGGAGCTCGCTCAGCACCACCAGCCACTTCGGCAGCCAGGCCCAGACCCCCATCCAAGGTATGTCACCCAGCAGGGACTGTGGCGGAGGAGGTGGGTGGGGGCCTGGGCGTGGTCCCTCTGCTTCAGGCCGGAAGCTCATCGGAAGGTCCTTGACTGCATCGCCCTCGTCTTAGGATGGAGCACAGGTGCCCACTTGCTCTGGCACTCCTCCCGCTCTGAGGGCCTGCTCGGCCCGGTCCTGGGCTCAGCCCTTCCTTCTTCACTCAGCAAATAGATACTGCCACCCTCCCTGTGCCGTCACAGTGCCCGGCCTCAAGGATCAATGTGAATAGGCAGACACAGTCCCTTCCCTGCCCCTCCAGGATCTCCCTGTCCCCTGCGGGAAATAGCCATTGGTCCCCCAGCGTGCCTGTTGGAGTTGGACAGGACCTGCCCCAAGAGCCTGAGACAGACACCTGTCTCCCGACAACATGGTGGGCCCCCAAACCTCACCTTTCTCATCTGAAAGCAAGGTGGTTGGTGGATGCCTCTGCCCGGTCCTGGGGTGATGTTCAGATGATCTCACTGTGCTCAGACAAACTTTGTCAAGTGAGGTTGTAGCCCTGGAGGGACACCGAACTTTCACCTAAGAAAGGTCCCCACCGACCCAGAGACTTCCCAGACAGGGAGGAGGAGGAGGGCGGGCTCTGGGCGGAGGCACGGGATGGAGTCTCTCCTCCGTGACCGGATGGATGCGGCAGGCACGTGGGATCCCTGGTCTCAGGCGGACCGTCCAGGTGTATGGGGCCTGGCGCGCAGCAGGGGCTCCGTGGATGGTTGGATGATGAATATTGCTCTCCAGTTTCTCTTGACCAGTAGGATGGGGTGCAGGGGGCTGAGTGCACGGCTGACCCTCAAGCGAGGCGGGGACGAAGCACGCTCATCCCCAGCGCTGGACCGGGGTGGGTGGGCCGGCTGCCGTCAGGCGCCGCGGGTGTGCATCCTTTCTGGGCCCTCTGGGACCTGGTTGAATCCCGTTTGGCAGATGCGTGAACTGAGGCTTCAGAGGTGAAGGGCCACCCTTGGGTCACACAGACCATCACTGGCCAGATTCAAAAGTCCACAGCACTGCCCTTGGGAGCCCTCCTGTACTTCTGAGGGCCTGGTGGGTCCCTACTGGGTCTCTCTGTTAAGGGAGGCCCTGCCCTCAGCCCTGGCCATGTGTGCCAGGCATGATGCCACATTGAAGCACTTGATGAAGCCCCCTGGCATGAAGAGAAATTTCCTCCCTTCTGGCCTGGGGAGCTGGGCCTTGGCCCTGCTGAGCCCCAAAGGTGGGGAGGGGTCCCCCCACCCCTGTCCTGCAGCTCTGGGCCAGAGGCTGTCCACTTTTGAGACACTCAGCAACTCTTGAGCCTGGGTGGAGGGGTTGGAGCTCAGGAGGCAGGGGGAGGTCTTCTGGGCTCGTACCCACCCCTACCCAGAAGCTGTCTGTGTTTCTGTCACCCTCCGGCCGTCCTTTGTGCAGGTAAAGTGGTCTAAGATATCAGGCCTTCTGCCATTGGTGGAGCTGGGGCCCAGCCAGGGGCCCCTGGACCCCAGCAGGTGGGCACAGACTGGTGTCCCAGCCAGTGGCTCCCAAGGAAGGAGAACCACACTTTCCAGCTATATGGACATGGCTTGGGAAGCAGTACCTGACGGAGTCTGAGACAGACCTGCTCACCCCTGTCTGGTCCCAGAGGGCCAGGTCTGTCCCAGCAGCAGGCAGAGGCCCTGCCTCCCCAGAGCCTGGGATGAGAGGAGGTCGGGCCTGTGTGGGACACCGGCTGACCTCACCCCACCCCTTTGGAGTGAGAGGAAGGGCTCCCGACACCCAAGACCAGGGAAGGAACCTGACCTTTGTAGTCGGATAGACCTGGCTAGGAGTTCTGGCTCTGCCAGGCGCTGGCTGTGTGATCTCAGGCAAGTTACTTCCCCTCTCTGAGCCTCGGTTTTCTCATCTCTAAAGTGGGAAGAAGGAGGTATCTGTCTTTCTTCCCCACAGAGAGGGTGTTGGCAGAGCCAGGCTTGGAGAGTCTCTCTTTCTGACCCTCCCCTCCTGGTGGGACAGATCTCTGCCTTCAGACTCCATCCTGAGGGTCCTCTTCAGGGCACCCTCACCACCACTCCTCTTGGTTCCTATTAACAGCTTTGACCCCCCAACTTTGGTCATTGGCAAGCAGTGTTGAGGCCCCAACCCTCCCATACCCCAGCCCCCAGCCCCCTGGCTGCGGCCGCCCACAATGGGGGCTTCTCACAGCTCAAAGGCCTCATTCAGCCACCATGCAGCAGCTGGGGCAATTTGAAGAAGAAAATAAACATTTCCTTCCAGTGTTGGGATTGGCTGCTCGACAGCGGCCTGGCCAGCTCGGGTTTCCTGGGGCTACTGGGCTGGAGGGGGTGAG
Organism: Moschus berezovskii; assembly: GCF_049115385.1. Lineage (NCBI taxonomy): Eukaryota > Metazoa > Chordata > Mammalia > Artiodactyla > Moschidae > Moschus > Moschus berezovskii. The sequence continues at coordinate 8,222,282 of NC_142461.1, read as the reverse complement.
GGTTGGGTGGGGGGCAGGAGCTGAGGGGTGCTGAGGGCAGATGCCCCCCCCACCACCCTGCCCTGGGAGGGAGACGGGAGGGGATGGTGGCAGATCCAGGCAGGCCTGCCCGCAGCCCTCAGGACCCTCCGAGGGCCACACACACCCAGGCCCACCCGGCACAGCCCCTGTGTTTCCCAGACTGTGATCCTGTCACAGCATCCTGGGGTCCCTGTTTGGGCTCCCTTTGTTTTGAAAAAAGTCTTCCTTATCATAGGGGCAGCACTCACTTCCCTGTGCTCAGAGCAAGCTGTTAGCCTCATGCTCGGCTCTTCTGGGGGTGCCAGGCAATGCCCACAAGACTTTTCCCCCAGGGTTTGGAGGTGAGGACAGGAGCCAGGCTCCCCTGACCCCCTAGGCTTCGGGGCAGCACTGACCAGTCAAGGGATCTGTTAGGGAGGGTACCAGGTGTGCCAGAAGACCCCAGTCTCCCGGACCCTCACCCCACACACTCTTCCCAACCTGGAGCCTGGGTGCAACGTCGCATTCTGGTCCACGTCCAGGACCAGAGCCTGCTGCTGAGAAACAACCCCCAGCTGAGCCGGGGAGACCCCAAAGCCCAGAGAGGTTTCAGGTGTTATCTGAGGCCACACAGCGCCTCAGGCAGATCTGGGAAAGCAAAACCTCAGAGCACCTGCAGCTCTTATCCCAGCTGCGCCTCAGGCCCTGCAAGCAGTGCCCACCTGCAGCTGGCCAGGGGAAGGGCTGGACACCTCCTGAGTCCTCTCTGGCCCCTAGTTTTTGGTGGACAAAGGGCTTGGGGACAGACTGACTTCTCAGTGGAACAGCTGCTGGGAGCTCACCTGCCCCCCGCCCCCGGAGTCACCCCTGTGGCCAGGGTACAAGGAGGGACCAGGGTCAGGGGCTCATCTTTGTCAGGCCCCAAATGGGCCGGTTTTCCTGGGTTCCAAGAATGGGAGGTGTCACAGCCACAGCGGCTGCACAGGCCCTCATCAAGCTCCTGCGCTGTGCCCAGTGTCAGCACTTTGCATGTATTAAATCCCTAGGGTCTGTTATCATCTCCATTTTTCGTGTGGGACAACCCGATGCATAGAGAGGTTAAGTGACTTGCCCAGGGACACACAGCTAGTCAGTGTCAGAACTAAGCTCTGTATCTGAGCTTGGAGACGGTACAGTTGACTTCCAGTGTGCTGCCTCAGAGATGGGACAGCTACCCCTCGGGCACGTGTAAGTGCTCAGGACCAAGAACCCCAGGATTCTGTGCCAGGTCCAAGCTGCTTTGTGACCCTTCGGCAACTGCCTCACCCTCTCTGAGTCTCAGGTTTCCTACTAAGGGATTTGGACTCGTTCCTGAAGCCTCTTGGGAAGTTGAGGGTTTGGGAGTCTGTGATTACAAAAGGTGAGGCAGAGGCTCGGATACCCTCGTCTTGGAGCCAGACCCTTGGGGGAGTCAGGGCAGGGCCTAGGCTGGACACTGGGTCTCTCTGCAATGAGGGCAGAGTCCAGGCCACCAGACCCCTCTACGTGCCATCTCACTTTGTTGTGGAGGCAGGTGAGGGTGGCATCTCACCCTCATCTGGCCATCAGGCAGCTCCAGCCTGCGGGCAGCCCTGGAGATGACAGGCCCAGGGTGAGGGCAGGTGGCAGGGAAGGACAGAGCCGCTGTGGACGCAGCTCCCTCAGATGTAGGCCAGACGGCTCCTGTAGCCTCTCTGAGTCCCGCTGAGCAGAGAGGTGAGGTGGACGCACGCACACGGTTGCGTCCCAGTGGGAGCAGAAAGCAGAGAGCCCCTGACAAGTTCCAGTCCCTTCCGTGCAGCATAGGAGAAGCCGTCTTTCTCTCTCCACCTCTTCCGTTTATCTGCAAAAAACAGGGCTAACTCCTTATCGCGCAGGACCACCAGAGACCCTCTTCACACCCAAGGTCTTCCCAGCTCTTGCTTAACCCAGAGGGAGAGAGGGAGGCAGGAGCTGCTGGGCCAGGCTGCTGGGTGGCCGGTGCTAGCTCAGTCCTTGGGGTCCCCGACACCAACAGTCCAGCTGGGGGCCCAGCTTCACCCCCTCGCTGGGCCTCTGCGTGGCCAGGCTGTGACGAGGACTCCGGGAGGAGAGAGACAACCCCTCCCTGTCCTCTCCCTGTCCCGGTGGGTGACCTCGCCCGCCCCGGCCACCTGCGGCCCAGACTCCTGCTCTCACCTGTCCCCAGGTGGGGGCTGGATGTGGAGTCTGCAGGCTCCAGCCCCTGAGCAGCCCAGAAGGGTCAGAGCAGAGCCAGATCTAGAACCCAGGGGGTCCTCCACACAGACCTATGAACCAGAGCCTGAGATCCTTTTTTTCTTTCTTTCTTTAAAAATTAGCTTATTTTTAAATTTTTGCCTGCACTGGGTCTTCGTTGCTACCTGTGGAATTTCTCCAGTTGTGGCAAGTGAGGGCTGCTCTTCCTTGTGGGGCGCAGGCTTCTTACGGCAGTGGCTTCTCTGTTGGCAGAGCATGGGCTTGGTAGCCGTGGCTCGACGGCTCAGTAGCCTTGCTCATGCAAGATCTTCCCAGACCAGGGGTCGAACCCGCGTCCCCTGCCCTGGCACGCGGATTCTTAACCCCTGGACCAACCAGGGGTTGGTCGCCCAAGGTCATTCTTGAAGAAGAGTCCCCGGGCGGGACGAGGGCGGGGGGCGTCGGCCTGCGACTGACCAGTTCTCCTTGCTGTCCCCCCACTTCCACCAGGCACCTCGGAACTGAACCCTTTCTCCGACCCCCGCCAGTTCGACCGCTCCTTCCTGCCACCCCTCACGGAGAGCCGCTTCCCCGACCCCCGGATGCATTACCCGGGGGCCATGTCAGCCGCCTTCCCGTACAGCGCCACGCCCTCGGGCACCAGCATCAGCAGCCTCAGCGTGGCCAGCATGCCCGCCACCGGCCGCTTCCACCACACCTACCTCCCGCCGCCCTACCCGGGAGCCCCGCAGAACCAGAGCGGGCCCTTCCAGGCCAACCCGTCTCCCTACCACCTCTACTACGGCGCGTCCTCGGGCTCCTACCAGTTCTCCATGGTGGCCGGGGGCGGCGGCGGCGGCAGCAGCGCGGGCGACCGCTCCCCAACCCGCATGCTGGCCTCCTGCACCAGCAGCGCCGCCTCGGTCGCCACCGGCAACCTCATGAACCCCAGCCTGGGCGGCCAGAGTGATGGCGTGGAGGCCGACGGCAGCCACAGCAACTCGCCCACCGCGCTGAGCACGCCCGGCCGCATGGACGAGGCCGTGTGGCGGCCCTACTGACCGCCTGCGGCGGAGTGGACGGCTCTCGCCGGCGGCGCGCGGCGGTGGGGATCCCCCAAGAACCATCCAGACAAGCGCGGCGGGCCCAGCTCGAAGGCTCAGGGCACCAACTGGACTTAACACTCCGGGGCAGTCGTGGGCCCCAGATGGGTCCACCATCCTGGGGTGCGGCCCCGGAGCTGATGGCCGGCTCTAAGAGCATCTCATCCCGGAACCACGTCTTTGTATAGAGGGGTGGGGACCTTCCCCAGGACCCTGCCCCCAGCCCAGATCCTGGTCATCTCATCCCACGTCCCTGTGGGAGAAGTCCCCTCCTGCCACCCGCCCCCTGCCCAGGGTGACCTGGTTGTCCCCAGCTACGCCCACTGCTGTCAGGGGCCCAGGCCCCCTGGACAGAGACCATCTCTTTCCCAAAGAGGTGGTATTTGCCCACATGGTTTGCGCTCTTATCCACGGAACCTAGAAAGACCTCCTCTCACCATCTTCCTCAGAGACCCCTCACCCTGTGGGCGCAGCCCTTCCCTCCACGTTTATAAGTTGAGTCCAACCGGAAGGTTCCCGCAGCCCTGAAAGGGGGGCTTCCTCGTGGTACGGACGAGGAAGGACCCCCTCCGGAGGCCCCGGGGAGCCACCGGCAGAGATGAAAAGAGAACACCCCAGGCCCGCCCCACCCCTGCCCGGAGCCCTGCTCCCCGTGGGGCCCCAGAGCAGGCTGGCCTGTCACCAGGGCAGGCGCCTGCAGACGGGTCCTCCGTGCACTGTACCGATGCAAGTCATTCGCTCTCTCTTCTCGGTTGGGACTGGGAAGGGGCCCTCTTCCCCTCGGCTGGTCTCCGTGTTGGCATTTTTGGAGAGAGCAGCAGGACCATACAGGCCCAGCAGAAAACCTTGGGGTGAGGGGTCATCATGGGGTCAGATGTCAGCCTCCCTGTCCTACCTAGGTCCAGCCAAGCTGCACACACCCCTGACCCCCAGCCTCCTGAGAAGGCCCGGTCAGACCTCCCAACCTGTCACATACAACCCTCCATCTTGAAACAGTCTGCTCCCAAAGCAGTCTTGAACAACAGCAAAAAAAAAAAAAAAAAACAGTTGTCAAAGCTGATTTTAGAAAAAGTTTCTCAAACATTTTCAGACACCCAGTCCCTTACAGGAGAAGGCCCCATGATACTGAATGATACTCCCCCCACCCCCTCGAGGATGTGGAGTTGTTAGCCGTCCTCCCCCAAAACTTCCTCAAGATGTCCCATTCTTTGAGCAGCATCCCACCAGCTGCCACCAAAGGGTAACCCTTCTGTGGAACAAAGGAGGCGCTGGTGAAAGGCTGGAATCCAGTCTGGGGCGCTCAGGCGTTTACTCAAAAGTGTGTGAGCTGGGGCACGGCAGCTGAGTGATGGCAGATCACAGGAGCTGTGAAGGGCTTGACAACCTCAGCCCCCGCTCTGTTCATGGGAAGTGCTACAGTTTGCAGATGGGAAGACAGTCCTGGCCCCCAGGTTCAGGCACGTCCGAGTGTTCTGGTTCTAGAAAGGCATAAGAAACCCACGCCTGAGGTTTCTGTTTTTTAATTCTAGAAGGGCAGAAGTGGAAAAGGACAAGAAAACTCTTAGAAGCATTGGGCAGCATGTGGATTTAGTCACTGTTTTCGGCCCCATCTGTGGAGGTGGGAATCTCCTCCACAAAGTGCCCCTTGGTGGTTGTCTCTGTAACAGCCCTTGGCCAGCCCGTCACCCCAGCCTGCAGCAACCGCCAGAGAAGCACACGGGACACACGCTCGGGCAGGTTAGGAAGTCCTTCTGGTGGTGCTACTCAACCCCTCGCTGCAGTTTGTCTTCTGGAAAAAAAGCACGTCTCCTCCCTTCAAAACAGCTGCTGGGGGATTCACCGACTCCCTCAGGCGGGGTGCAGGTTCTGGGGGTGGCAGGCTCCCCACTCCTCCTCAGGAAGCAGCTACGAATTCACTGCCCTGGTGTCTTTGTTCCCTGTGGCTGTAGACGGGCCCCAGGGGGAGGCACCCTTGGGTCCCCAGGGCCCAGCACTTTGTAGCCCCTCCCCAGATGACTACCCGCTTCCTGATATCCAAGCCCTGGTGGGGGCGGGGTCCGGAAAATAAATTGACCCCTCGTCCCCTGCCCAGTCCCCAACTAAAAGTGATGGCAGCCGTGCTGAGTCTGCTTTTCAGTGCCCATGGTGGGTGCAGACAGCTTGGGCTGGTAAAAATGGGTCCTTCCAAGGCTGCTTTAAAGTCATACGAGGCAAACACACTGACTCGGAAAGCACAATGGATCAAGGGGTTTGGGCACCATGTTACTGTAAGCCTATTGGTGATGGGTACAGATTGGTTGTGACATATTGTCATGCTGAGGTGTCCATACCTGCTATACGCATACCTTCCGTAAAACCGTCCCAGGGCTGGGAAGAGGGTGGGGGAGGGATGGAACTTGCTTTGCACTATAATTTGCTTGGTGTGTTTGTTTTTAATGCACAACTTGCTTGTACAGTAAACCGTCTTCTATACTATTTAACTGTAACGTGGAATTGTGACTGATTTGTTACAATAATAGCACTCTGAGATGTGTCAGAGGATCCCAGTGCCAGACCTCCAGGGTTGTTGTGTTGGGTTGGGGGTGGAGGGGTGGGAGAGGATGGACCCCTCCGACCATGGCCAAGGAGGAAGAAGGCAGGGCCAGGACTACCTCGCTGTCTCGGAGACCGCCCCCCCCCCGTCCCCTGCAGCGCCCTGGCCTCCCTGCATCCAGCTCCATCAGGAATGGCCACCCTGGACAAGGACAGCTGGCGAGGCCTCTTCCTGGTGTGGCTGGAACACCAGGGAAACTGATGTCTGCAGGTGCCAACATCCCTCCTCCCCTCACAGGCAACCCTTGACTTTTAACGAGTCCACAGGACAAACAGAGCACCTCCTCCAGCTCGTCCCCCAGGCCCTGAGTTAGGAAGGGGCCGAGACGGGTAGATTGTGAAGATGCCTTGGTGAGAGCCCCTCGCTGGGAACTGTCTGCTGCAACACTCAACAAGCTGGCAGCAATCAGAAGTGCAAGGCAGGCAACGCCAGCAGCTCCCGCAGCGTGCAGATGAGGGGACCGAGGTGCAAAGAGGGAGTGTCATCGGGCTCCGCCTCTCCGCAGAGTTGTTTGTGGTCAATGGTGGGGCCCGTGGGTGTGACGGTGTGGGGACCCGGCTGGGCTGCCTCCCTCCCCACCCCACCAGCGAGGAGGCCTGGCCCACCGTGCCTGTCCAGCTGGGACTTGTGGAGGGGAAATTTCATAAAACAGACCTTATTTTTGAGTGAAAAGACTTCAAAAGCTAATCCCAAGACTTTGCCTTGTTCACTTAGGTTGGTCTGCCCGAAACCCAACACCCAGCAGGAAGTTCCCCTTTCCCCAGCCAAACCCTGATCCCCGCCCCTCTGCCCTGCAGCACCCCTTCTGCCCCAGGGCCAGCCGAGTCTTCTCCGAGCAGGATTCCAGTCAGAGCGGCAGGCTGGCTCTGTGGGCGTGCTCTGAGTGACCTCTGCCTGGATGAACAGGACTGGTCCTGAAACAAACACTTTTTGTGGGCGCATTTTGGAGGGCTTCCCAGGTGGCGCTAGTGGTAAAAAAGCCTGCCTGCCAATGCGGGAGATGTAAGAGACCTGGGTTCGATTCCTGGGTTGGGAAGATCCCCTGGAGAAGGAAATGGCAACCCACTCCAGTACTCTTGCCTGGAGAATCCCCACGGACAGAGGAGCCCAGCCAGGCTACAGGGTCACAAAGAGCTGGATGCGACTCGGAAGTGACTTTGCAGGCTTGGAGAGGATGATGGAGATTCTGAGTGAGCCCCAGTTCAAGCTCCTTCCCGCCGGCCACACTTGGGTGCCACAGCTGAGAGAAAAGGAGGTGTGTCCTGCACAGCCCCTGACTCAGAGCTCCAGCGCCTTCACCCCAGAAGGCACAGACCGGCACACCCAGCTTCCCAGAGGGAAACGGAGGTCCAGAGAAGTCGAGGACTTGCCTGCGCTCACACAATTCTGGGGCTGTCGAGGCAAGCGCTGCAGTAACCACATCAGCCTGCAGGTGGCAGCAGACGGGGCGCGTGGACCTTCCCCTTCAGAGAAGGTGGAAAACGGACATGGCGTCAGTTATGGCCAGAATTCGGGTTAGGTATTAAGAAGAACTTCCTAACCTCAGGAGGGTCATCCCAGAAGGGCCTGGGAAATGTCTCGATATGGAAGAAGGGCTTTCTTTCCTTCCTGAGCTCTGTGGCCATGGGATGTCCCCGTCCCTCTCTGAGCCTCCCTTTTTATTCAGACATTACACAGGCACCTACTATGTGCCAGGTATGTAGCAGAACACAGGTCCCATGGTCCCTCGAGTCCCCACTTTGGGACAGAGGTTTACTTGGCTTGCCGGGAAGGTTGACGTCCCTGGCCCGGCAACTGCAGCCTACTTGCAGAGCCCTGGCCCAGGCCCCCCACCTTCTGCACCTCCCGGCCAGGGTAAGGCCTTTCTGTTCCAGAGTCTGTGAGCCCTGGAACCCTAGAATTCCATTTTGAGGCTCGAGGACTTAGTCCAGTTTGGACAGCGCCTACAAGCTCACCAGCCCCTGCCCAGCTGCACAGGCTTGTGTCCGGCCCGACCAGAGGCTGAGAGAGGTGGTCCAGGCCTTGGGACGCCCAGGGGTGGCCTGCTGGGCACCGGGCTGTGCTTGGCACCCCTGCTGAGGGATGAAGTGGCCCGAGACAGACTTCTAGCCTTCTGGGCTTCTGGCTTTGGAAAAGACTTGGACTTTCATTGTGAGAGATGGACGCCTTGGCAGGGGTCTCCAGGCCCGGGTTTGGGGGGAACTGTGAGGGTCAGAAGAGACTTGCAGTGAGGGGCTGCCTGGTGTGGGGCCAGCCCCAGTGTTATGTGGAAGGGCCTCAGACCTGCCTCTCTCCCCTGCTGCCCCAGACTGCACCCCATAAACACAGCCAGCCAGCACCTACCCCCCACAACGTGGCCCAGAGGGCTGTGCTGAGCCACCCCAGACACCCAGATTGGCCATGTGAGCCAGGAATGCACCTCAGTGGGTCGGTTCATTTGGTGGTCGTAAATGAAATGTGCTGTCAAATGGATGGGGAGTGGGGGTGGAGGTGGGGGGATGCCAGAGTGAAAGAATGAACTGTTCCTTGCGGAAACTCAGGGTGCCCCCATTCTTCCTCACAAGGGCCAGGGGAGCCGGGGTGAGCGGCCGCGTCCCCCAGCATCCGCATCCTCACCTGTGTGGCCCAGCAGCTAGAGGAGCCGGGGAGCCGGATTCCGGGCTTCCTATTTTTAGTTTTGCAGCTCAAGGCCTGCTGTTTGTTTTATATATTTATATTCACCCGCAGAAGGAGCCGGCCCTGAGCCCGGCCTGGAGGCAGCCCTTGAGCGGAGGGGAGGGGAGCAAGCCCTAGAACCTGCTTTTTGGAGCCACCCTCCCTTGGTGCCCAAGCTGGCTGCTGAAGCTGGGGTGGCCTTATGGGTGTCCTAATGGGTGGCACCCATTTGGGCCACACACCCCACTCTGCTCTTCTGAGCTGGTGTCTTTGAGGCCTTGGCCAGAGTTCATTCACTCATTCACCAGAGATCCAAGCCCCACGCCACCCCCATGGGCTGGACTGGCAAGAAAAAAAGGCTCATGGATGTGTCCCCGGGGAGTTCTTGGGGCAGGCAGACAGGAAGACAGGAGGGCTAAGCCAGGGGATACAGGGTGTGAGTGAGACAGGATGGAAAGATGAACAGAAGTTCTCTAAGCAGCAGGAGAGCCCCTAGGTGGAGGGAACCACACGTGTAGAGCCTGGAGGACAGAGGTGCGTCTGCACTGGCGTGGACAGTGGGGAATATGGAGGAATGGTGAGGGGACCACATGGGAGGCAAGCAGCCCAGGAGGTCCCAGGGGCTGAAGGTCGAGCTGAGGGGCTTGGATTTTGGTTCTGCAGGCACTGGGGAGTGGGGGCATGTTCAGATGGGTGTGTGTTGGGGGGATCACCATGGCAGCCTGAACTGTGGACTGCACAAGGGTGCGGAAACCAGCTCACGGGCTACTGCAACAGTCCAGACAAAGAAGGGCGACACCTTTGCGAAAAGGCTGGAGGAGCTCAGTTTCTTAAGGCATCTTGAGCACTACAGTCGCAGGAAGGATTGTCGCTAAGTCATGTCCAACCGACTCTTTGCTACCCCACTGATTTCAGCATGCAGGCCTCTGTCCTCCACTGTCTCAAAGCTTGCTCAGATTCATGTCCATTGAGTCGGTGATGCTATTTAATCATCTCATCCTCTGCCGTCCCCTTCTCCCTTTGCCTTCTGTCTTTCCCAGCATCAGGGCTTTTTTCCAATGAGTCGGCTTTTCCCATCAGGTGGCCAAAGTATTGGAACTTCAGCTTCAGCATCAGTCCTTCCAGTGAATCTTCAGAGTTTATTCAGGAAGGATCCAGTGCCCCAAACCTCAGACTCAAGTGTCTCTTGGTTTCCTGGGTTCATGGGATTTGATGGAGCCACTGAGGACAAAATTTTGATACTAGTTTTTGTTGTTGCCAAGTGTGTAATAACAGCAGCCCTGCCCTCTCCATGGTCCTCGGGCTCCCACACCAAACAGGTCTTAGTGAAGCCTTATGTCCTGGCTCACGACAACCTCTCACCACCCCCAACGTCACATACAGCCTCTCAGACTAAACAGTCCAGGGCTCAAAATCTGGTCCTGGCACCCCCAAAATGTAATGATTGTAAGATCTAATTGAGGTTCCCAGATTCCATGTACTGAATTTTAAAATCAAAAATTTAAAATTGAAGTATAGTTGATTTAGAACATTATGTTTGTTTCAGGTATGCAGTATGGTGTACTCTATTTTTCAGGAATTTTGCAGATGATACTCCATTAAAAGTTATTACAAGAAAATAGCTGTAATGGAAGGACTGGTGCTGAAGCTGAAACTCCAATACTTTGGCCACCTGATGCGAAGAACTGACTCATTTGAAAAGACCCTGATGCTGGGAAAGACTGAAGGAAGGAAGAGAAGGGGACAAAGGAGGATGAGACGGTTGGATGGCATCCCTGACTCAACAGACATGAGTCTGAGTAAACTCCGGAAGTTGATGATGGACAGGGAGGCCTGGCGTGCTGCAGTCCCTGGGGTTGCAAAGAGTCGGACACAACTGAGTGACAGAACTGAACTGAACTGAGCTGGACTGAACTGAACTGAACTGGACCGAACTGGACTGACCTGGACTGATCTGAACTGACCTGGACTGACCTGACCTGACCTGGATAGCTGTAATTCCCTGTGCTGTATAGTATATCCTTGCTGCTTGCCTATTTCCTACATGGTAGTTTATCTCTGTCAATTCCATACCCCTGTTTTGTCCCTTCCCCTTCCCTCTCCCCTTTGCTAACCACTAGTTTGTTAGAGAATATTGTGTGTATGCATGTTTGGTCATGTCCGACTCATGGCAGCCTCATGGACAGTAGCCCACCAGACTCCTCTGTCCCTGGGATTTCCCAGGCAAGAATACTGGAGTGGGTTGCCGTTTCCCTTTCCAGGGTATCTTCCTGACCCAGGGATCGAACCTGCATCTTTTGCATCCTGCATTGGCAGATGGATTCTTTACCACTGCACCACCTGGAAAGCCCTTTAAAGAATATTATGCTTAGTGAAACAAGTCAGAGAAAGACAAATACTGTATGATATCACTTATACATGGAATCTTAATACAAATCAATGTGTATGCAAAGCAGACTCATATATATAAGATCACATTTTTAAATTACACCAAATAATACATAGTCATGGGAGAAAACGTAGATTATACAGGTTATCAAAAAGAGCACAAGAAAGGTTACTTATAATCCCTCCTCTCCAAAGATAACCATTGTTCATATTTTCAGGCATTTTTCCTCCATGCAGATCTTTATTTTCTACAAATATATAAATATTTTTCCAGGAACAAAGTTTTTTCTAGCCAAGCACACAGTGTATATACAGAATATCAATTAATATTATTAAAAAACAAATGAATCTAGAGTAAAATCACTGGAAGATTGTGGTTATAGCTGTTTCCTGTTTTCTTTATATTTTTCAGTGTTTTTTCAAGTTTTCTAAAGTGAGCACATTTGTTAGGGGCAGAGTGTAGTAAACTTTGAGACCTTGAGAAATATCCAAGCAGAGGAGTTCAAACTCATGCTTGGACCAACTCTTTTGACATTAGCTGAGGTGTCACCTCTTCTCGGTAGCCTTCCTTGTTAACCTCATGCTGAACTGGGGGCCTTCTCTGCATTTATCTGGGAAATAATAATCAGTGTCCATATCAGTTCAGTCGCTCAGTCGTGTCCGACTCTTTGCGACCGCATAGACTGCAGCACGCCAGGCCTCCCTGTCCATCACCAACTCCCGGAGCTCACTCAAACTCACGTCCACAGAGTCGGTGACGCCATCCAGCCATCTCATCCTCTGTCGTCCCCTTCTCCTCCCGCCTTCAATCTTTCCCAGCATCAAGGTTTTTTCCAGTGAGTCAGTTCTTCCCATCAGGTGCCCAAAGTATTGGAGTTTCAGCTTCAGCATCAGTCTTTCCAATGAATATTCAGGACTGATCTCCTTTAGGATGGACTGGTTGGATCTCCTTGCAGTCCAAGGGACTCTCAAGAGTCTTTGTCAACACCACAGTTCAAAAGCATCAATTCTTAGGCGCTCAGCTTTCTTTTTAGTCCAGCTCTCACATCCATACATGACTACTGGAAAAACAATAGCTTTAATAGCTAACATTGCATGTCAGGCACTGCTATAAATATTTTGCCATATTAACTCAGCTTCTTAAGGTCTATACTTTCAATATCCCCATTTTAAAGCTGAAAAAACTGAGAAACAAGAAAGGAATCCCCTCCTATTTCTAATAAGGATAGAGCAATACCTAATAAGGGCTTCTCTGGTGGCTCAGATGGTAAAGCATCTGCCTGCAATGTGGGAGACTTGGGTTCGATCCCTGGGTTGGGAAGATCCCCTGGAAAAGGAAATGGCAACCCACTCCAGTACTCTTGCCTGGAAAACCCCGTGGATGTAGGAGACTGGTGGGTTACAGTCCATGGGGTTGCAAAGAGTCGGACACGACTGAGCGACTTTTTCTTTCTTCTTTTGATACCTGATAAAGTTGGGCTTTAATGTCCCATCAACTAAAGGTATAGGTGGCTCAAAGTAAGAGCTGACTTTCGGAAAAAGTTGTTATTTCTTGCACACCTGAGTTTGTGCCCCATCTCTGACATAAAGGCTGCCCATTAAAGGGGGAAAGAAAGGAAAAAGTTATGAGAATATGCCTTAAAAAAAGGAAAGCAGAAATGGGAAGGACAGACTTACAACCCTTTCTCCACATCTGAGAATAATGCATCTGTCTTTCTGAATCATGAACCTGAAATTTGACAGAGGCATGAAATCAAAAGACAGAAATGACATCTCTAGACTCTCCGGTGACCGCACCGCCCATCCTGCACCCTCAAGGGTGAGGGTACCCTGTGAATGAGGCCTCCCTGGGGGGCCGGAGCCCCTGGCGGCAAGCTCCCTCACTCTGCAGGGGGACAGACAGTGGGACGACCAGCTGAAGGGGCTTCCCCTCCTCAAACAAGTGCTATTTCTCTTTTCCATGAAAACAACTCAGTTCTAAATCACCGACGCCTGAAACTAGAAAAATACGCGGCCCATATTATCATAAAACTATTTTAACATGGTGGGGCCTCTGGGCGGCAGGAGGGGTGGCCAGGAGCCCACAGCAGCCCCTTCCAGTTGCAGCCCCTGGAAATGCTCAGGGGGACAAGAAATTTGGTTTTCATTAGCGGTGAATATGAGCGGTTCTATCGCTCTGAATGGACCTTTGATTCTGGCTGGCAATGGAATCTTTCCAGGACCAGTGAGTTTTGTTTTGTTTTGTGTGTGCTTTTTTTTTTTTTCAATAGAAAATGGGCCAGGCCCTTCTAGCTTACGTCTCCCCAAACTACACGGGAATTAGGCGACTCCCCAACCTCTTGACTTCTAAGATCAACAGCTAGGGCTGGCAGGAGGGGCACCCGGGACCATTTGGCTTTATTGACTCTGAGGTTTTATTAAAAATGTTATGTTTCCTTGAGGTCTGCGCCAGACCCAACAAGAAGCCCGGGCCAGGGAGGGGCTCACCAGGCCAAGGGGATTTTCACCACCTGGAAGACAGCCCACCTTGACCTGCCTTCTCTCACCCTGGTGACCCCCAGAAGTGGCCTCTACTTTAAAATCTCCGCAGAAAACCCTCTGGCTTGTCTCCTGTTGATTTCAAGTGAAAGAACACAGACCACTCTGATTCATTTGACACATATTGGTTCAGCACCTACCACCACGATGGGGGCTTGGGATGCAGCTGTGACTAAGCCAAAATCCTCAGCCCCTTGGAGCTTAGGCCCTAGTATGACAGAAAGACCATAATCAAGCAGATAAACATGTGCCATGATTTCAGAAAGGAATAAAGGCTACAAAGAATAAGATGGGAGAATATGATGGTGGGAGATGGAGTGCTGGAGGAGAACATTTGAAAAGGTGGTCAGCAAAGGGCCCTCTGAGGAGGCGATTCAGGGTGCCAGGAGCTTCAGCCAGGTGCAGCTAGATCTCCATGCCAGGTGGCATCTTCCCTGAAAGACATCTGGAAGATTCCAGCATGTCTGGAATCCGGAAGACAGCCATGGATATGGTCGACTCTGTTCACGAGGTCCCCGACCCTATTCACAAGGTCCCACAGCAGAGAGGGGGCAAAGCAGTTTGCCTATACCCGACAGGGACCACAGAACCCTCTTCCCGGCCCCGTCTGATCATCAAAACAATGCTCCTTTGGGCTATCTTTCCCCCCCCCTTTCTTTTAATTAATTCATTTATTTCTGGCTGCTGGGTCTTCGCTGCGCCCCTGGGCTTCCTCTGGTTGCCGGGGGCGGGGCTGCTCTTCGGTGCGGGGCTCCCGCTTGTCATCGCGGGGGCGTTTCTTGGGGGTCACAGGCTCTCGGGCACACGCCTTCAGTGTTTGTCGTCCCCAGGTGCAGTTGCTCCACGGCAGGTGGGATCTTCCCGGACCATGGATCGAAATCTGTGTCCCCGGCACCTGTCCACCGTGCCACCAGGGAAACCCCAGGGGCTGTCTTAACTCAGGCGCCCTAGACACAGATCCAGAGGCAGGGACTCTTGTGGGGGGAGGGGGGCTTCAGAAGCAGAATGACAAGTAGGACAGGGCAAGAGAAGAAAACTAACTACCATGATGCATGCGGCTGGAGATCTTCCTCCTTCTGGCCTCGCGCGGGTCTCTGGAGGGTGAATTCACCACTGACTTGACCCCCAGGTAGCCAGAGTGACTGACTGGCCCCTCATGGGGGAGTGACCTCCCTGGTAGGCTCCCTGCGATGGGACAGAGTGCAGTTCTCCAAAGAAGGGGAAGATACGAGTTGCTAGAGCCAACCTGGTGGCCCGGAGTAGTGTCTGTAAAGTCAAGAGGATCAAGAATACTGTCGTGGATGCTGTCAGAACATTACCCACCCTCTCCTCCCTGGGCCAGCTCCCCATGCCCCTGCTGCTGGGGAAGCAGGAAGTGGCAAGAACATGGCCAGAGGGTGGGAGATAAACCCCCATGAAGATTCAGGGGTCCGTGTTGATGTAGATAGTGAGGAACATGGAGCTGAGGCAGGTCAAGCCCTCACCTCTAAGAGAAATTGCTACATTTTGCACCTTTGACCACATAGTAGGCAAAAAGTTACCCCCTAAGGACTTTCCTGGTGGTCTAGAGGTTAAGATTCACCTTCCAATGCGGGGGTTGTGGGTTCAATCCCTGTTAGGGGAACATAAGATCCCACATGCCGCTCAGCCAAAAAGCCAAAATATAAAACACAAGCAATATTCTAACAAATTCAATAATGACATTAAAAATGATCCTCATAAAAAAAATCTTTAAAAAAAAAGTCCTCCCACCAAAAGATACATCCATATCCTTATCCTGGAAACCTGTGAATATTTTATTTGGAAAATGGGTCATTGCAGATGTAATTAAGTTAAGGATCTCAAGATGAGAGTATGATCTCTGGTTGTCCGAGCAGGTCCGTCCTAAATCCAATGACAAACATCCTTATGAGTGACGCACAAAGAAGGAAGCAACGTGACCACAGAGAAGAGATTGGAGTAAAGAAGTCAGAGGCCAAGGATTGTCCGGAGCTACCAGAGGCCAGAGGAAGCAAAGAAAGGATGGTTCCTGGAGACGTCAGAGGGAGCACTGCCCTGCCAACACCTTGACTTCAGGCTTCTGACCTGCAGAACTTTGAGAGAGTGAACTCTTACTGTTTTAAGCCACCTTGTTTGGCCTCTTTGAATTTCGAAGCAGTATATTCCACACTTGGGAATATTACTCAGATCTGTTTATTAGGTGATGAGAAAGTTATCAACTTTGTGTATGTGTATTAAAATACATATAACAAAATTTACTATCTTTACTATTTTAAGTATACGGTTCAGTGGTATTAAATGCATTCACATTATCCTATAACCATCCCCCTAACTCTTTTCATCTTGCAAAGTGAAAACTCTATATCTGTTAAATGATAACCCCAAGACCCTGGCAACTATCACTCTATTTTCTGTCCTTATGATTTTGACTACTCTAAGTATCTCATATACATGGAATCATACTGTATTTGACGTTTTGTGATGGCTGATTTCACTTAGCATTACATCCTCGAGGTTCATGCGTGTTGCAGTATATGACAGGATTGCCTTTGTTTTTAAGGTTGACTCTTGTGCCACTGTATGGATATACACATTTTGTTCATCCATCCATCCATTGATGGATACTAGGATTGCCTCCATGTTTTAACTACTTGTGAATAATACTGAGTGTAGAATATATCTTCAAAACCCCTCTTTTTATTCATTTGAGTATATACTCAGAAATGGAATTGCTGGCTTATAAAGTAATTCTATTTTTAGTTCTTTGAGAAGCCACCATACTGGGGGGAGGGAGATGTTTTTTAAGTTGATTTACAATGTTATATAGTTTCGGGTGTACAAAATAGTGTTTCAAAAATTTTATAGATTCTACTTCATTTCAAGTTATAAAAATATTGGCTATATTCCCTATGTTGTATAACATATCCTTGAGCTAATTTATTTCACTAAACATAATACCTTCAAAGTCCATCCATTTGGTTGCAAATGGAAAACTTTCATTCTTTTATATGTCTGAGTAGTGTTCCATTGTATATATACACCACGACTTCTTTGTCCATTTGTCTGCTGATGGTCACTCACATTGCTTCTGTATCTTGGCTATTGTAAATAACGCTGCTATGAACAGTGGCATTAGTGGTTCAGAAACTGCCTGCCAGTGGAGGAGACATAAGGGACAGGGGTTTGATCCCTGTTTGGGAAGAACCCCTGGAGGAGAGCTCTGCAGCCCACTCCAGGATTCTTGCCTGGAGAATCCCATGGATGGAGTAGCCTGGTGGGTTACAGTCCGTAGGGTAGCAGAGTCAGACGCAGCTGAAGTGACTTAGCACATGTGAACATTGGGATAGATCTTTTGAAATCAGTGCTTTCATTTTCTGCAGAAATATATCCAGGAGTGATTGCTGGATCATATGGTAGTTCTATTTTTAGTTTTTTGAGAACCACCGTAGTTTCCCATAGTGGCTGCACCTGTTTACATTCCCACCAGCAATAACCAAATGTTCCCTTTTCTCCTCATCCTCACCAATATTTGTCATTTCTGGTCCTTTTTACTGTAGACATTCTGACAGTTGTGATGTGATTTTTCAAGGTATTTTTGATTCACAGTTCCCTGATGATTAGATAGTGAACATTTTCCATGCTCTTCTTGGCCATCTGTGTGTCTTCCTTGGAAACATGTCTGTCCAGGTCTTCTGACCAATTTTCAATTGAGTTGTTTGGATTTTTTATGTTGAGTTGTACGAGCTGTTTATATATTTTAGGTATTAACCCGTTATCAGCCTGCTGCTAAGTCACTTCAGTCGTGTCCGACTCTGTGCGACCCCATAGACGGAAGCCCACCAGGCTCCCCCATCCCTGGGATTCTCCAGGCAAGAACACTGGAGTGGGTTGCCATTTCTTTCTCCAATGTGTGAAAGTGAAAAGTGAAAGTGAAGTCGCTCAGTCGTGTCCGACCCTTAGCGACCCCACGGACTGCAGCGTACCAGGCTCCTCCATCCATGGGATTTTCTAGGCAATAGTACTGGAGTGGCTTGCCATTGCCTTCTCCGCCTTATCAGTCTATCATTTGCAGTTATCTTCTTCCATTCTATAGGTTGTCTTTTTGTTTTGTCGACAGTTTCCTTTGCTGTGCAAAAGCTTTTAGGTTTAATCAGGTCCCATTTGTTTATTTATTTTTTTTTTTTGCTTTTGTTTCTTTTGCCTTAGGAGACAGATCCCAAAAAATTGCTGCAGTTTATGTTAAAGAGTGTTATGTCTATGTTTTCTTCCAGGAGTTTTATAGTTTCCAGTCTTACATTTAGGCCTTGAACCCATTTTTAGTTTATTTTTGTATATGATGTGAGAAAATGTTCTAATTTCATTCTTTCACATGCCGCCATGCAGTTTTTCCAGCAGCATTTATTGGAGAGACTGTCTTTTCCCCACTGCATATTCTTGTCTCCTTTGTTGTGGATTAGTTGACTATAACCGTACTGGTTCAATTTGGGGCTGTCTGGTCCGTTCAGTGCCATCCTGTTTTGATTATTGTCGCTTTGTAGTGTGGTCTGAAATCAGAGACTGTGACGCCTCAAGTTCTGTTCTCCTTTCTCAAGATGGTTTTGACACTACACTGTTTTTCACAGCGGCTGTACCACTGTACACGCCCACAAACAGCGCACAAGGGTTCCGGTTTCTTCACATCCTCACTAACATTTGTTATTTTAAAAAAACTATCATTTCTTAGACAAAGAAAGAGATAACTCTGTAGAGGCTGAAGCTGCAATGCAAGCTGCCTTGTTATTTAAGTCACGTGACCAAGAAGATTGCACAGCGCTAGATAAGGATATTGGACAGAGTCTTTGGCAAACCCTAGAGAAAGGGTGCTAATGCACACGCCTCAGGTTTCCTGCAGCAGAGAACTACTCTTTACAAAAAAAAAAAAAAATAGGTCTGACATTCTCCTGATTCCTAACTGGGACTGCACGCCTGACCATGAGACACTCAGCAACTATAGGGCAGCTCTCTCCCGAGCGTCCCTTGTGAGCTGGGTATTATCAAATCCATCAGGTCATAATATTAGGGGGCACAGCAGCAATCCATCATAGAATTAAGATGATACATTTGGAAAGGGGACTGAGTGGCCCAGAGCATCCAAGCGAGTTCCATGAAGAGGTGTGCCGGGCCCCACGTCACCCGCTTGCGCTCCATCTGTGCCTGACCGTCCTTGCCCTCCTGTGTCCTCTGCAGTCAGCTGCCAGAGAAGTCAAGCAGCCAGGACCAAGTTGTGTGTTGGTGCACAGTGATGAGCTATCCACGTGGTCTTCCCTTCACGTGCACTATTGGCACTAACTGGATGGCCAGAAGCCTGAAAGGACAAGATCAAACTCAGGTGGCGTGGCTGGGAAGACCAGTCTCAGCAGGATGTGTGGGAGATGCCTCAGTGCCCCTAAAGGGCAAGTCCATTTTCAAAGCACCACCAGTCACAAGTCACTGAATCTCGGGACCTGTGAGACGGGTCCCTCTGTGGCTCCTCTGGGCTAGCTTCCTGCATCAGTCCTGGCCACAGCAGGCTCCAGGTATGGGTATCCATCTCAGGTTGGGAAGCCCAGAACAGACTTTGAGAAGAGGGCCTTTATGAAAGCAAATTTCTTAAGACATTGTTCCCAGGACAAGTCACAAACATAGTGGGGGGAACTGGACATGGAGAGTGAACTAGTCAGCTCCACCCTGCCCTGTGGGGGTGCTCTGGAGTGTCAACTCCACCTCAGAGTTTGACCCCAGCCGAAGGCAAATGAGCTGGGCTTTCAAACTCCTGCATGAGGATCAGTCAGTCATTATCGCGCTAAGGCAGCCCAGAGGACATAAATGCCCAGGCACTTCTGGATGTGTGTGTGAACAAAACAGCTTTAGTAGCTCAAGGGGATGTCTCTGAAAAGAGCCGCAGTTGCAGCCATCCAGGAGGGGCTCACAGAAACAGAACGTCAGCTCCAGCAAGTTTCCCAGGAGCCACAGCTCCTTTCCTCGGGCGTGGGGTTTCACAGCGTCCCTTCCAAAATCATGTTCTTCCTGGAACCTCAGAATGTGACTTAATTCAGAAAGAGGATCAGGACAGATGTCACTGGTTAAGATGAGGTCAAAGGACTAGCAGTAGATGAATAGAGTGGCTTCTTTTAAGAGGTGATGTCCTCTTTTTTGAATATTTGTTTCTTTGGCTGTACCATGTCTCAGCTGCACCACACGGGGTCTTTGATCTTCATTGCAGCGTGACAGATCTTTAGTTGCAGCATGTGGGATCCAGTTCCCTGACCAGGGATCAAACCCAGGGCCCCAGCATTGGGAGCACGGAGTCTTAGCCAGTGGACCACAAGGGAAGTCCCCTGAGTAGGATAGGCTTCACATCTACTATGATTGATATCTTTATAAGAGGAGAAAAGACACAGAGACACAGGGAGAAGGTCAGGTGAAGCAGGCGGAAACTGGAGGGATGCAGCTACAAGTCGAGGGACACGAAGGCTTGCCAGCAGCCCCCAGCAGCTCGAGGAGAAGCATGGAACAGACTTCCCCCCTCAGAGCCCCCAGAAGGAATCAACGCTGCCAGCATCTTGATTTTGAATTTCTAGCTTTCAGACCTGAGAGAAAGTACATTCCTGCTGTTATAAGTTACCCAGTTCATGGTCCTTTGTTATGGCGGCTCTAGGAAATGAGCACACCTGGAAAGACCTGGGTGATGGGCATGAGACGCAGCTCACAGATGCACTTGGCTTTGACAAGGAAGCCAACCAACCCTCACTGTCACCATCTGGCCAGAGAGCCTTGGAAAGATATTTATGTTCCAAAAACAAATGAGAAAAAGCAAAATCACATGCTTCCATCACCTTCCAGGAGATGAGGAGCTGCTGCCCCACCCAACAGGAACCTGAGTCTGGGCCATGGATGGTAGCATCATTAGTCTGGGCTGGAAACATATCCAAGTGCTCCCAAGGTTGTTTTTGGAACTGCACTTGGCCAGGTGGGAGAGGTGTTGGGCCTGGCAGTGGGACCATGGCCCAGTTAGGGGAAGAGGAAGGAGCAGATGGGCAGCAGGTGAGCAAGTGAGGGGGGTCGTTCTTCTTTGCTCCTGGAGACCCTAGTCATGAATGTAGGCCTAGGAAGAAGCTTGATCCCAATCTTGCCAAGCTGTCCCTCTGGGTGGGAGGCAGCAGCCATGTCACCTCAATCCTGGAATCTTTTACTAAACAGAGCATCTCCCTGGGCCAGAGGAAATCTTCAAGGAGCAAAAACTCACTATAAGAGCTTCACCCAAACTTCACTTACTCAAGTGCCACATCCCCACTTTTTGCACATCTGGCACATATCAGCTTCATAAGTATTTTACTTCACATTTTTCTTTAAACTATTGCCTCTTTTTAGTCTCTTCAACAAGTGATGATGGGATAATTGGCTACCCATATGCAAAAGAATGAAGTTGGACCCCTACCTCAAAAACCAACTCAAAATGGGTCAAAGAGCTAAATGTAAGCATTGAAGCATATAGAGGTTAAATCTTCATGACTTTGAAATTAGCAATGGCTTCTCAGATATATGACCCCAAAGCACAGCAACAAAAGGAAAAAAGCAGAGAAACTGGACTTCATCAAAATGAAAAAATGTTGTGCATCAAAAGACACTACCGACAGAGTAAAAAGGCAAACCACAGATTGAGAGAAAACATTTGCAAGTCACATATCTAATAAGGGATTGATACTGAGAATATATAGAGAACGCCTCAAACTCAACAACAAAAAGACAAACCAGTTCAAAAATGGACAACAAACTTAAAAGACAATCTGGAAAGAAGATATTCAGGTGGCCAACCAGCACATGAAAAGATGTTTCAGTTCAGTTCAGTTCAGTTCAATTGCTCAGTCGTGTCCAACTCTTTGCAACCCCATGAATCACAGCACGCCAGGCCTCCCTGTCCATCACCAACTCCCAGAGTTCACTCAAACTCATGTCCATCGAGTCGGTGATGCCATCCAGCCACCTCATCCTCTGTCGCCCCCTTCTACTCCCGCCCCCAATCCTTCCCAGCATCAGAGTCTTTTCCAGTGAGTCAACTCTTGGCATGAGGTAATCATTAGGGAAATGCAAATCGAAACCATGATGAGATACCACTTTACACCCACTAGAATGGATATAATGTTTAAAACAGAAAATGGAAAGTGCTGACGAGGATGTGTAGAAATTGGAACCCTCATGCATTGTTGGTGAGAATGTAAAATGGTGCAGCCACTTTGAAAACACAGACTGACATTTCTTCAAACAGTTGTGCACAAGGTTACCACATGACCCATAGAGATGCACACTCCAAAGAACTGAAGATTGGTAGTCAGACAGTGCTTGTACGTGAGTGTTCGTCGAAGCACTATCCACCTTAGCTAAAGGTGGAAACAACGGAAATGTCATGGGCGAATGGGTAAACAAAATGTGGTCTATCTGTGCAATAAACTATCATTCTGCTATTAAAAAAATGAAGGACTGAGGCATGCTAACTACACAGATGAACTTATGCTCAGTCAAATAAGTCAGACACAGACGATCTCATATTGAATCATTCCTTCTATATTAAATGTTCAGAATAGTTAAATCCATGGAGACAGAAAGCAGACGAATGGTTGCCAGAGCTCAGGGGAAGGGGCAATGAGAAGCAGGTGCAAGCGTCTCGTGATGAAATGCTTGCAACCAGGCAGAGGTGATGGTTGCATAGTGTTGTACATTCAGTGCGCAATGAGATTAACAAAAAGTGGGGGAAATCCAACCGCCCATCGGTAGTAGAAAGTATAAACAAAATGTGGTATATCCATACAATGGAGTATTATTCGGCCATAAAAAGGAATCAAGTACAACGTGGAAGAAGCTCAAAACCCTTATGCTAAGTGAAACAAAAGAGCACGTATTACTATGATCCCGTTTATAGGAAATGTCCCGAAGAGACATTGACGACATTGTCTATTGTCCACAATGTCCAGAAATGTCTGTCCTTAAAACAGAATGGATTAGTGGTTCCTAAGGCCCAAGAGGAAAGAGGAATGGAGTAGGACTGCTAAATGATACATCATTTCTTTGGGAGTCACTGAGAATATTCTGAAATTAGTGGTAATGGCTGCATGACGATGTGAATATACTAAAAATCACTGAATTGCACACTCTGTAAAAGGGTGAATTGTACAATATATGAATCATATCATTTTTCAAAAAACTGATTTTGAGTCTGGAAAAACTGGACACCATCCAGCATGACTGAGGCTTTTACTCTTCACGATACCAGCACTCACCTCAAAGCAGGAATGAGCA
Organism: Moschus berezovskii; assembly: GCF_049115385.1. NCBI lineage: Eukaryota > Metazoa > Chordata > Mammalia > Artiodactyla > Moschidae > Moschus > Moschus berezovskii. The sequence continues at coordinate 8,199,479 of NC_142461.1, read as the reverse complement.
GACCAAGAAGCTAACGCCATGAGTCTCAAATTTTAGGTTTCAGCAGAATCTCTGAGAGAGTTTGTTCAAATACAAACTGCTGGCCACGTTCCCAAGGCTTCAGATTCAGCAGGAGCCCAAGAATTTGCATTTCTAACAAAGTTCCCGAGTGATGCTGATAATGCTGCTGGTTCCTGGACCACTCTTTGAGAAGCCCTGAATTAATTCACGAAAAGTGCTCTGAGTCTGGCCCTTGAACAAGGACTCACTATCACATAAGCACATTTTAATTTTTCCCATAACCACAATTCGGAGGTTTGCAGAACCAGGGTTATCATCTGAGTGGTGAAACTGAGGTCTAGAAAAGGCAGCAGTCACCTAGAGGCATGAGTTTGGGAGGGAGCCAGGCTGGGACTCGAGCCTGGATGCTCTGGTCCACACACTTCCCTCTGATTCCCCCCAGCTCCTGAAGAACATGCTAGGTCCTTTCCAAACTCCTAGAGCTCCAACCCAATCAGTCCTTCTCCAGCAAACTCCTGCAATCCCCTTGCTCTTCTGCAGTTTGATCTAAACCCACTGCTCTGGATGGGCTTCACTCTGGATGCCGCGTCCTGCCACACCCTCCCCCAGCTCCAGAGCAGGTCTCAGCCTGATCCTCCCTGTCACTCTTGGCCCCACCTGCCAGAGACCCAGGACTTGGCCCTGGCAGGCAAGGTTGGGGTAGGGCAGCCTGAACCAAGACACAGAAGGAAGGAGTGGTCCTGAAGTCTCCAAGGGGTCACCTACGATGCTTTCAATGAACCCCTCCGAGCTCAGGTGAAGCCAGGATGCACACCATCCTAGTTGCTCCTGTCAGTTTCAGAGAAGTGGTTTTCCTCCAGGGCGAGGAGTCAGACGAGCTGCAGAATGACACCTCTCCACCCAGGTCTGTCATTGGCTCCATTTAAATACTTCCTGGGCACTTGCTCCATGTCAATGGCATGCTGGACTTTGAGGGAACATAATATATGGGGCTTCCCTGGTGGCTCTAGTGGTAAAGAAGCCAATGCAGGAGAAATAAGAGATGCAGGTTCTATTGCTAGGTCAGGAAGATTCCCTGGAGGAAGGCATGGCAACCCACTCCAGTATTCTGGCCTGGAGAATCCCATGGACAAAGGAGCCTGGCGGGCTACAGTCCATAGGGTCACAAAGAGTAGGACACGACTAAAGCAACTTGGCACACACACATGCAAATTTGCAGAAGGTCACTGCTAGGATGAGAAGAGGACGCTGGCCCTTTGTAATAGTCATTACAGGGGTGTGTCTGCGGTAGAAGCCCATAAAGAACACCTTGAACCATTCCCAGAGGGCACAAGCCATACCTTCATCTGCACCCAGAAAAGATGATCCATGGTGTCAGAGCCATGGTTTCCCTGTCTTTCCAGGTCAGAGCCAGAGGTAGTAACACCCAGCTGACCCTGAAGAAATGGGCAGATGCCAGCAGCTTAGGGACGGGACCACCACTGAGACTGCTGGCCATGAGGAAATTGAGATGCTTCTGTTCCACAGGGCTTAATCATCAAGACAAGCTGCTTCTCAAAGGAAATTGCTTCCGCAAAGGAAGATGTTCAAAAAAGTAATAATACCCTGTATCTTAGCCATCCTAAGAGGTATGGACTTCACATTTTAATAGCTCTGAAATCAGGGTGTGTCTCCCAGTCTCTGCTGGCCAGGAGCCCTCTGGATGGAGTCACCATTGCCTGCCCAGCACTCTGGGATGGGTTTCTGTGGCTTGGAAGAAAATGCTGGAGACAATAGAGAAGCATTCTTTTAACCTTTAGGAAACAACCGATGGAGGGTAAAGCAGACAGACGCGTTCAGCCACATTCCTCACTGGGAATCAAACATGGGAAGAGCCACAAAAGGCAGGGCCAGTGTAAGGACCCTCACCTCTCAGTCTATCTGTGGAATTCTTGTAAAAAAATTGCTGCTTCAGAGGCTCCTTGGTGGAGATGGGCTAGGAGAGCACAGAGGGGCCTTCCAGGCGGCTGGAAAACTCGTTCAGTTCAGTCGCTCAGTCGTGTCCGACTCTTTGTGACCGCATGGACTGCAGCACGCCAGGCCTCCCTGTCCATCACCAACTCCTGGAGTCCACCCAAACCCATGTCCATTGAATCGGTGATGCCGTCCAGCCATCTCATCCTCTGCCACACCTCCTGACGGTGGTTACGGTCAGTGAGGGGGTGCTGGTATGCCAACCTCTGAGGGTGGTAGGGAGGGCGCCCTGAACTATAGCACTTGCCAATTTCCATGGTGTAAATTGTCCCACTATGGCAGCTAAGAGTTTAATCTACAAACTGGTTTGCAAAAGTCCTGCTATTAGTCCTTAACAATCAGCCCATCACTGATCAAACATGTACGCATATGTGGATACAAGCCCGTCAGAGATACTTACAGTTTGTGCATATTATTATATGAGAACTGTGGTTCCATAAAATGTTTCTAAAAACGGAAAGGGAGAGTGAGGTCTATCACCAGCACCGGCCAGCTCAGCGGATGATGTTGTGTGAAGTGTGAGCCCTGGCTGTTCCCTGAGTCGGGGTCAGATTTTGTATGTGAAGAAGTTTATTTTTATATAAATTTAGTTCCATTTCACATAAATTTGTTTTCATACAAATTTCCTCTTATGTATATACAAGACTGTTGTATATAAATATACATATATATGATATGCATCTAAGTCTAAAAGGGCTCTTTCACTACGTAGGAAACAAATTCTAAGTGATAAAGTACCGTGTCTTAGTTTAACTGACAGCACTCCTATTTCCTAGGGTATGTAAAATACTAGTATATCTTTGGTCAATGATGTGGATTTATTGAAATATACTAATGTGTTTTTTCCAGTTTCACGGTTGTTCTCAAGAGCTGGCTAGAACACTGGGCTAGGAATCCCCAGATGGGTTCTAGGTCTAGATTTGCTGCTGTGTGACCTTGAGCAAGTCAGTTATCCTCTCTGAACTTCAATTTTCCTACCTCTAAAATGAGGAGGACTTCCCTGGTAGTCCCGTAGTTAAGACTCCAAGCTTCCACTGCAGAGGGGGCATGGGTTCAATTCCTGGTTGGGAAAGTTCCACATGCCTCCCCAAGGAGGTGGCCAAAATAAAATAAAATAGGGATGATAATATCCTTTGGGGACTTCTCTGGCTCAGTCAGTAAAGAATCCACCTGCAATGCAGGTGACCCAGGTTCAATACCTGGGCCAGAAACATCCCCTGGCGGAGGAGATGGCAACCCACTCCGGTATCCTTGCCTGGAAAATCCTATGAACAGAGGAGCCTGGTGGACTAGTCAATGGGGTCACAAATATCATTTACCTTATATAGCTGCTGGGAAGATTAAAGGAGATACTGTATGCAGCGTGGTTGAGAGTCTTGATTTTAAGAAAGGCACAAAAGAGCTTAATAAAGGGCAACAAATTGTTGTCACTGCCATGTCTTAGTTTCTCTGAGCCTCCATCTATCAAACAGACACAGGTCCCAGGTTTGCCAGGAAGATCCACTGAGCTGCTGCGTATAAAAGTGCTATGCAAACGAGAAAGTGCTCTGCTAATGAGAAAAAGTGGTAAGAGCAGTCTAAGGAGTGTGTGCAATAGACATGAAACACCTCAGAGCATCAGGACCGCAACTAGACACATTACCCGAGGGAGAGCGAAAAGGGAACCGTGAAAACACACGTCAAGGCTCAAACCCCACTTCCACACGTGGAAACATCTGCCAATCTGTGGTTAGACCTGCCGCCCAAGCCCGGCCTCTTGGTCATTTCAGAATGGAGAAGTGGCCATGGGAACGGCCTCCTCATCTGCAGGGGACTGACGTAGGGGCTTGGACGGACGGTAAGGGACGAGGCACCAGAGCTGAACTGAAAACGTCCCCAGGGAGGTATCCTGCGCGTTTCCACCCCACTGCCCAGCTGTACCGGGGCAAGACTGTGTGGGCTGGCCCCACACTTGTGGAACCTGGCCTTCACAGATGAGAAGTGGCTTCAGATCCCAGCTCTGTTTCCCAGAGCCAAGTGGGCGTGGATGCTCTCCTCTCTCAACCTCAGATTCCCCAGCTGAGAAATGAGGATAATAGTAGCTAATTTCACGTAGTTGAATTAAATAATGTATGCAAAGTAGCACTGGGGAGGCAAAGTCAAGTCCGTCAAGTTCTATTCCCCGATGAATCAGACAGACCAACAGGGAGATTCGAGCGTGACGTGATGTACTTAGTGCTAGATAGGGAAGGAGGCATGAGGTGCTTTGAACAGGCAACAGGGTGCTATCACCCAGTATTGGTTGCTGGGAGATTTTCTGGAGAAGCTGAATCTCATCAGATGGGTGAGAATCAACTGGGTGGAAGAGTCATTCCTGGCAGTTATGGCAGCATGAGCAAAGCCGGGAGGCATGAGGCAACTGTCTTACACAAAGGGTTCCTGCTGCAAAGACAAACCCTCATCTTCAGGATGGGAGTCACAGACACTTCTCCTCTATCCTGAGCCAGTGTTTGTACTCAGCAGGCAGTGAAACGGACTACTGCTGCCGCCCCAAGGTTAGAGAGTGAGCTCCCCAGCACCTGGAGGATTTAAGCCCAAATAGTCATAGGCCAGGTGTGGGCTTCCAGCCTCAAACACTTCCCTATGTTGCAGAGCGGGTTGATGCCTGTGGGCTCTGTTGCCCAGGCTCCCTTGCCAGCCAGTTTTCAGTTACATTCTGCCCCGTCAAGGTACCAGGGGAAATGGAGGAGGGGGGCGTGAAGGGAGAAGCTGGGCTATTCCTCCCATGTTCAAGTCTGCCCTGGGGGACGGGAGCGGGGGTCACTGGAGGCTACTGCGTTTCCTCTGCACTCCACCCAGCCAGGTTCCAGCTGGCACCAAGTAGCCTGGGATCCTGGGCCCTGCACACCCCAGCAGCTCCGCTGGTCCCTCCACCCCTGGGTGGTAGCAGTTTCCCACGGTGGCTGATCTCTGGGTTGACTCATCATTCCCCGCTTTGGCTTCTCAGCTCCCCTATAAACAACCTAGGGAACCAGACCCTGTTTTAAGTACATCTATCTGAAATACCCTTGGACTGCAAGGTGATCAAACCAGTCAATCAACACTGAATATTCATTGGAAGGACAGGTATTGAATCTGAAGCTCCAATACTTTGGCCACGTGATGCGAAAAGACTCATTGGAAAAGACTCTGATGCTGGGAAAGTTTGAGGGCAAGAGGAAAATGGAGCGGCAGAGGATGAGATGGTCAGATAGCATCACTGACTCAATGGACATGAATTTGAGAAAACTCCAGGAGACAGTGGAGGCCAGAGGAGCCTGGCATGCTGCTGTCCATGGGGTTGCAAAGGATCGGACAAGACTTAGTGAATGAACGACAACAATCTGAAATACCTAGAGTGTGTCTGTTACTTAACTAAACCTGAAATGATACAAGTCCTTACTGAAAGTGTGAAGTGAAGTCGCTCAGTCGTGTCTGACTCTTTGTGACCCCATGAACTATAGCCCACCAGGTTCCTCCATCCATGGGATTTTCCAGGCAAGAGAACTGGAGTGGGTTGCTATTTCCTTCTCCAGGGGATCTTCCCGACCCAGGGATTGAAACCTGGTCTCCCGCATTGTAGGCAGACGCTTTACTGTCTGAGCCCCCAGGGAAGTCCTTACTGAAGTCACATGAAAAGCCTTGTCCTGAGAAATCAGGGATAGAGGTTGATCCAGAAGGTCCTTCGTAAGCCCTTGCCTCTCACTCAGGCTCTCCCCTCCCATCCCAGTGCCATCTTTCCTCTGCCGTGGCACCGGACCGGCTGCCTCCACCCAGATAGGTCCTAGAGCAGAGACTGAACCTCCTGCAGACCATCAGACAAGTCCAGTAGCCTTTCGTGGTCACCAGAGCAGAGTGTCCTTCTGAATGGTGGGAAGAACTGCAGGGCACTGGAGAAGACTCTGCACTCCATTATGCACTGGGGTCTGATGCAAGCCAGGAAGGCCACCAGTGCCCTCTGGGCCAGCATCCTCATTTGAGGAGGAAGAATGAGGGTCAGAATGGGGAAGTGGCTCCCTCTAAACCCAGGCCTCCTGACTCCTGGCCTGGTGCCCTTTCTCCTCCTGTGTTGTCCTATCACCGGCCACCTCCCAGGAGTGAATCGGGTCTTCGGGGCTGCTGGCATCCTGGCAGGGACTGGTGCTGCAGTGGCCTGGCCAGCCCACCTTTGAGAAGGTTTTCTACGCAGCCCTAAGCATTTAAAAGTGACAAGCTAGGGATTTCCCTGCTGGTCCAGTGGTTAAGACTATGGCTTCCAATGCAGGGGGCGTGGGTTTAATCCCTGGTCAAGGAAATAAGATCCCACATGCCACGGAGCAACCCCCAAAATACAAGAACAGAAGTGAAAAGCTAGAGATAACCTAAGTGATGTCGGCAGGAGTTCAGTCACAAAGCGTAGTTTGCCCACCCCAGGCAGCTGTTTGACCAAACTCGATGTGACTTGCCCTGCCCTGTGTGTTTGGGGTGCAGAGAGCTCAGAGCAAAGGTCAGTGGCGGGGTCAGGGGTGGGGGATGAGATGGAAGGGTAACTCGTTTTTTGCAATAAATCCTTTATGCTATTTACGTGACTGTCATGGGCACAGCGTTGTCCTAAGAACAGTAAAGTTGTTCTTCATATTTGATTTTTTTAATAAAAAGAATGAGGTTGTGCTCAAGGTGCTGACGTGGAAACCTCTTCCTGATAAATGAATGATCACTGTAGGTAGTGCTCCCTTTGGGAGGAAAAGAGATTTACTTCCACGAGGAAAGAAAAATGTTTGAAGGCACCCCACCAATCTGCCAAGAGAGGTTTAGATTCGGGGAGAGAGAACTCTGAAAGGGGCCTTTGCTTTGTACTCTGTATACTTTGGAATTGCTTCATAGTTTTATCCAGCGAGCTTGTTTTATTTTTCTCACTTAAAGACGAGAGGAAGAAAATGCGTTTTCAGTTAAAAATGCCCACGGTTGGCTGGAGTCTCCTCTGGTCTCCGGGCACGTGGCTGGCTCAGCCTGACCCTCCTCTGGCTGAGGAAGCGGGGGGTCCAGGAGCCCCCCGCCGTGCCTCAGAGAGCTGTGTCTGTGCGTTTAGGACAACAGAGAAGGAAAGGTTGGGAGAGGGCTGGCAAAGGCCCGGATGCCAGGTAAGCCTGCCTCGCACGCGGAGGAGGTCGGAGGCCCTGTGTCTCCTCTGCGCTCTGCACCTAGTCTCGTGCCCAGCCCTGCACGGAAGAGGAATCCAGACAAATGATGCGGTGGGAGATGGGGGATCAGAGCTAGAGCATCCTGATGGAGGGTGGCTGGGGGACCAGAGAGCAGAGCCAGGTAACCGTCACCTGTGTGTGGACTAGACACGTGATGTGCTTTATGTGGGGACGTCCCAGGCGGCTCAGTGGTCAAAAAAGTCCTCCTTCCAATACAGGAGACACAGGAGATGAGGCTTCCATCCCTGGGTCAGGAAGATCCCCTGGAGGAGGGCATGGCAACACACTGCAGTGTTCTTGCCTGGAGAATCCCATGGACAGAGGTGCCTGGCGGGCTACCGTCCATGGGGTCACAAAGAGTCAGACACGACTGAGCGACTAAGCACAGGGCCCACATGTGCTCTTTGCAGTCCTGAGAGAAAGACTGGAACCCCTGGGAGGAGATAAAAGATATAAAACTGGGCTCTGCAAAAGGGAGAACTGCCAGCAGACCTGCCTAAGACTGGACTGAGCTGTCTTGAGGGATGGGGAGTGAGCATCCTGTCATCAGAGGAGACCAAGCTGAGGTGGGTGATGCCCAGGAGGACTCCATAGAAGTAACCAGTCAATGGATGGAGGGGTGGGTTCTGGGACCTCCCTCCTACCCTGAGAGTCCGCGACCCTGTGACTGCGGACCCGGGGCTGGAGCAAGCCCCTTGCAGTTCCTCGCTTTGGGCCACGTGCTGAGCAGAGGGCTCTGCAAGCACAAGTGCCTCAAGCCTCCCAGCAGAGCTTCAGGCAGGAGGAGATGGCTCAGAGCGCCAGAGTGACACTGCCAGGTTCCACCCAACAGGGCGCCCTCCTAGAAACGGCCCACCGGCACCCCCATCAAACCAATTGCGCTGGCGAGAAAATGGCAGTTCTAGAAAGACCAACGGAGAAGGCAATGGCAAGCCACTCCAGTACTCTTGCCTAGAAAATCCCATGGATGGAGGAGCCTGGTAGGCTGCAGTCCGTGGGGTCGCTAAGGATCGGACACAACTGAGCGACTTCACTTTTCACTTTCACACATTGGAGAAGGAGATGGCAACCCACTCCAGTGTTCTTGCCTGGAGAATTCCAGGGACGGGGAAGCCTGGTGGGCTTCCATCTATGGGGTCACACAGAGTCGGACACGACTGAAGTGACTTAGCAGCAGCAGCAGAAAGACCAATCTTGCTAAGGACCACGAGCTGCGGAGGGACATTAGACGTCTGGGATTTTTTTGAGGGTGTGACAACTTCAGGGACCAGTCCAAACCCCTGCCTCCAATGGGGGGGCCTGGGAGAATACATTCCAGAGCCTCCTTGAGAACCTCTCTGAGCCCCTTTCTGGGGCCTCCTGGGTCCCCCTCTGGCCCCCCACTTTGGGTCTGTCCACATCTTCCCAAATCTGGGGACATTAGCCTCTTCTTGCCCCTTGAGCTCCCCTACTTTGTGCCCCACTGCCGCCCTTTAATCCACCCTGGCCGCTCCCGGGGACCAGGGCCTCTGGACGGGTGTCTCCTCCTCCTGCCTCCCAGCAGCCCTGCCCAAAGCCTTCCTGCTCTTCCCCGATCTCAGCAGGAAAGCCTCTCTCTGCTTCAAGGAAATGACACATGTCCTCGGACACACGCCCACCTCCTGATATGGATACACAAACCCCCTGAAAAGGGCCCCCAGCTGAGGATGGGGGGCATCAAAGAGGCACACGTGCACCCCGGGAAAGTAGTCTACTGTCCCCATGAGGCCTTCCCGCTCCAGCCCGGCCCCTCAGCCTCTCTCGGCTCTCCCTGCCCTGGCCTTCCTAGCACCTCGACCACACCAGCTCTTCCCTTCCTTGGGGCTGTCCCCTGCCCGGGGCACTTCCCTGAAGAGCTTCCCACACTGACCTCCCACGTCTTGGCCTCAGTCAGCGATCACCTTCCCCAGAGGCCTTCTCTGCCCACCCACTCAGTGCCCAGCCTCGGCGGCAGGTCTCCCACCCACACCCACCCTCCACCCCACACCGGGCCACCACCCCGGAAAACTCTCCCTGGCCTCTGGGTTGACTGTCAGTTCCAAGCATTGTAGGTCACCTCTGGGGACCAGGACTCTGTTGTGGGAAGGGCCTGCCAGGCACGGAAGCAGGGGTTTATAGATGCTCATTTCAGGAACAAATAAGCAGCACTTGGCAGTTTACACGATGCCCTTGGGTCTGCCACACATTCAGTCCACACAAGCCCAGCAGCATTTGGTTTCTCATCCCTTCCGAAGATGAACAAAGGCTCAGAGAGGTGAAGGGACCAGCCTGGGGTCACACAGCCAGCAAGCAGCAGAACCGGGACACAAGCCTGTGTTTCTGATGCTTAAACCCTTGCCCGCTCTTTGACAGGATGTTGTGAATTCCAGCCCTGGTAGCACATTCTGTGGGCTGCTTCTCACCTTGTGCCAGGAAGCCGCTCTGAGTCCTGCCCTGCCCAGCCGGTCACCCAGGGCTGCTGTGGTCAAGGTCTGCTTAGGGACCAACCGTATCCCAGGGTCAGCTGTGCAGGAGGCCAGAATCAGCCTTGGCCTTTCCTGGCTGTGTGGCCCTGGGACATTTACCCACGCCGCTGGGCTTTGGTTTCCTCAGCTGGAAAATGGACATCTTAATAACCCTCACAGTCTGCTACAGAGCCAGAGTCCAATCAATGGAGACCACGATTAATGTTATTTATTCTCCTGGATGTTCATTGGAGGGACTGATGCTAAAGCTGAAACTACAATACTTTGGCCACCTCATGCAATGAGTTGACTCACTGGAAAAGACTCTGATGCTGGGAAAGGTTGGGGGCAGGAGGAGAAGGGGACGACGGAGAATGAGATGGCTGGATGGCATCACCGACTCTGTGGACATGAGTTTGAGTGTACTCCGGGAGTTGGTGATGGACAGGGAGGCCTGGCGTGCTGTAATTCATGGGGTCGCGGACAGTCAGACACGACTGAGCGACTGAACTGAACTGAACTGATTCTTCTGCAAATAAATTAAAAGGCTTTCAATACAGAAGTACAACCTCAGTACATTCCTGTTACCAAAACATTGCAAATAAAGCTGACGAGTTCCTAGCAACCGCTGTTGGCTTGGTGAGTAATTTCCATTCCAGACCTTTCCACCGCATCTGGAGAGATAAGGCAGGGGAAGGGGTACAGTGGAGGGCGGTGAGTTAAAAAAATGAGCATCACCATCCTGTGTGGTTTGACCTGAACTTGATTTTCCCATCAGCACTTTGTCTCAGAGACGTCCTGGTGCTTCCAGGACGTGTTTCCCTCCTGCCTTCTACCTTGACTTTCACAGGCCCCTGTTGGGAAACAGGCAGGTGATATCCCCAGTCAGCAGATGGAAAAACTGAAGTTTCTAGAAAAGACAACTGCCCCAGGTCACAGAGGAGGGAGGGGTGGAGCCACAGGAAGGCTGATAGGGTGCGCTGGGGATGACCCGCCCGCGTGGGCACGGGCTGCTCGGCCACCTTCATCCACTCACGCATTGACTCACACATCCATTTGCTCCTTCATTCGCTCAGCCTTTGCCAGGGGCCTGCAGCAAGCCAGGCCTCCCGCTTCGAGGAAATGACACATGTCCTCAGACACACGCCCACCTCCTGAGACGGATACACAAGCCCCCTGCAAGGATTCCAACAGGGGCCTCGAGCAGTTTCTACTCCAGATGAGGGATGATAAATCCATAGCTGCTCCCAAGACAGTGCAGGCCACTCAGACAGGAGACGAGGACATTCCGGTCTGGGTTCTTTCCAGTCTTAAAGACAGACAGACATTTTTTTATTACTTGGAAAAAGGAAAAATTTAAAAAGAAAGAAAGAAAGCACAAAGCTGTCAGAAGTTATAACAGCGGTTCAGCTGGTAACTCTGAGCAAGAAATGGGGGTGACTGGAGGGCTTCGCGAGGCTTTACCCCAGTGGGTAAAGCCGGGAAGCCAGGAGCTGTCAGCAGAGCTCAGGCCCCATTAAAAAGGCCTCCAGACCCGAAGGTCACTTCCTCCCGTGCAGTGGATATATTTATTTTACGGATCTAGCCAAATGCAGGGGAGAAACCCCGGCTGCCGGGAGAGAGAGAAGCGGGGGGAAAAGTAAACATCGTCAAGCCGGTGTTTTACGAGCTGCATTAAATCCCCTCACACGACGAACCACGCGGCCGCTAACGAGGACGACTCCGGAAAGTCTAGGGGATGGCGAGTCGCGAGATGCAGGAAATGGGATCACGGTGGACACAAACGCACGTGTGCTACACACTCACACTCCCAGAACTGGTCCCAGAAGAAAGGGGTCGGGGAGAAAAGACACCTGCAAGGTCAGAACTCTGGGACCATCCCAAGGAGACTCCCTTGGTTGGAACCCTCCAGGGCAGGGTCACCCGTGCGGGACCACCAGGTCTCACTTCCTTGTCCCCCTGCCCCTCCCAAAGGGCAGAGGAGCTGGGCCTGGCTCCAGACCCTTCTGTCCCTCACACTCATCCACATATCTTGACCAAACTGTCAAAACCATCAGAAGGCCCTCCATGGGAGGGGTGGGGGAGTGGTGTCCAAAATTGCCAGCGCCCCACCCCCTGGGCTGCAGGAAGAGAGTTTTCCCCACGTGGTGTGGCCTGAGGGCCCGATAAGACTTGCAGGCGCTTAGCTGCAGGGCCTGGCACAGTCTTGGCAAATGGGAAATATTATTTTTATGTCATGTTATTATTGTCAGCGGGGACCTTGGGGTGGGGGGAGGGGAGGGAGATGGAAGAAGACCGAGGAAGCTGGAGAGCAAGGGATCAGGGCGGGATCGCTGCGCAGTGTCCCAGCAGAGGCCAGGCCCGTCCAAGGAGCTCAGCGAGGGTCCACAGTAGGGTTAGGGAGCCGGGGTGAGGCCTGAGTCACTGCAGGTCACCTAGACGGCAGTCAGAAAGGAAAACTGGATGTGGATGAGAGCAGGGACCCGGGGTCCCCTGAGGATGGAGTCGGAGCATCTACCATTGACATGGGTGGTGGGGGAGGGGGTGGTCTGTCAGGAGGAGGGACAGGGAGCGACCTGGAAAGATGTCTGGTGTCCGCTCAGTTGTATTTAGAAGATTTGCCCCAAAGTGTGTGACCCTGGGCTCACCCCTGGCCACTTGAGGCTCAGTTTCCTCTCGTGGTTCCTGCACACCCAAACCTGTGCCCTCCGCCTCACCTCGAGCCTCCCTAGCTCAGGCAGCAGCCAAGAATTTCTACTAATTGCCTCTCCCTCCAAAACAAACAATCCAGGAGTCACAATCCAAGTGTCTTTTGGGTCTGCTGTGGATCTCCTTGAAGCCCTGCCTGATTTATTTTAGGACCCCTTTATACAAAGCATCACTTTATCTGACAATTGAGAAACAGCTCCGGGTTCTGATGTTTGTTCTGGAGAACAGGTAACCTGGCAAGTCCCAGGCCGGTGAGTGCAGAGTTGAAATTATTCAAGGCCGCACCCCAGCCTTCTCAAGCACCTACCCAGACGGCGGAGGCCATGTAATCAATTCATCCAAGTTAACAACGGGTTCTGCCAAGAGGGAGTGCCCATCAGAACCCACATCCCTGCAAGACAACTTCTGGGCAGGCGGGTGGTAAACTGTTCATTGTCTCGAGGACGGCCTGGGGCCTGGGGGGGAATGGGGTGGCGGTGGCGTCAAGGCCGCAGACTTCAGCATCTGCACCCCCTTCTCTAGAGCTCCCCAGGCCCCAGTTATGGTCAGGGCCGGGCGAGAGGAACCAGCAACATCACTGTATTTTGGGGGAGCCTGGGGCAAGCCGCGATCCCCAGTCTCTCAGGGGTCACACAGCTGGCAGGGTTGCCAGGACAACTGGGTGCCTTTGTGGGTCACACCCAACCTCACCTCATTCCCGCCACCCTGCCCCGTGTGTGATGCCCCAGGGAGTGGGGAGCGACAAGACTGGGACCCGTTGTGGCCCCAGACACAGAATCCCCACCGCCCTCCTGACGCCCCTTTGCACCTCCAGGTGGTGGGACTTCTGCCTTGGGGACCTGTGGGTCAGCACACAGCCACCGACAGTTACCAAGAGAGGGCGGGGCCCTGGATTTCCAGATGTTTCTGTCGCCCAGTGGTTCCTAAACGGTGGGGGTGGGGACACATGAGTATGCCCTGGAGTGGTGGAGAGGGCCTCATTTGAAACCTGACTACACAGACCCCGCTTCAGACTTGCGAAAGGGAACCCCTGAGGTCCTGGCCCTGGAATGCACCCCTGGACCCCTAACAATGCCACCTGGGGCACAGTTCTTAAGGCAGAATCCCAAGAGCCAACAGACCCAGGATGCAGCCCTGATTCAGCCCCTGAGGAGCAGTGCAGCCTTGAGCAAACCGACCTCTCTGAGCCTGTGTCCTCAGCCCTTGAGCGAGGGTAATACTGGACCAATGAAGCAACGCGAGAGAACTCCAGGCGGCGCCCAGCGCAGGGCTCAGTGCAGACAGACGCCCAGCAACACCGCTGCGGGCACTGCTGGGTGGCAGACAGCCTGCCGTTAGCCACTGCTGTGCTCACTTTCAGGCTGGAAGCTCTCTCTGCCCTGCCTTGCTGACCAAATTGCCCCTCCCAGTCAGGGTTGCCACGTGCAGTTGCCTAGTCTGCGCACTGCCCAAAGTGCTGTCGCCGGCATTGGGGCTGGAATTCAACCTGCCTCCCCTGAGCCAGGCACACAGACATGAAGATTCTGGGGAGAAGGGAAAGGCTACCCGCTCCAGTATTCCGGCCTGGAGAATTCCTTGGACTGTATAGTCCATGGGGTTGCAAAGAGCGGGACACACTGAGCGACTAACACTTCTACTACTGCTGTATGCATATATGTTACACTAGCCTTGCATCTTTCATATGTGCTTGAGAATTTCATAATAAAGATTTAATTTAAACAATAATTCTTAAGAAGGAAATGGTGAGAAAGGGGCTCTAGAGCCATCTGAGTGCCCGTTGTCCTGTCCTCAAGGGCCACTGCTGTCTTCACCTCCAGGAGGGACCCTCCCAGGTGGACTCCCGTTTCCTTCTGGGATACTGAGGGGGTCCTCTCAGGGTGACACAGCAGATCCACTCAGAACGCTCGCTAGCACTGACAGGACTTTCCTAGGGTAGGAACGATGAGCAGCTCCTGTCCCCCACCCCCTCCTCCTGGGGTACTGTTTTGGAAATGAGACACTCTAAAGAGGGATGTTCCTTGCTGTACTTTGCATAGTCAAAAAACGGAAATAGTCTAACTGTTCATTTACAGGGAGTTGGAGGCATAAATTTAACAGCCATATCTCTGCACCGTGTGACATGAAAGTATGTTCAATAACATCCTGAGTGAAAAAGCAAATTGCAGAACAATATGTAATGCTTTTAGGAGAAAACAGTCCCTATCGATGTTCTGGAAGGTGGCCCACCGATCTATTCTCGGTGGTTATTTCTGGAGTGTGAGAGTAGGTGACAGAGAAGAAACTCACTTTCCACGTCAGTCACATGTGCATTTTTTGGAAACTGCTTACAGCTCTACACGGCACAGATCTCAGGTTACTGACTACCTTCTGGACAGTGTAGTAATACCAACACCACATAGGACTGCAGGGAGATCCAACCAGTCAATCCTGAAGGGACTCAGCCTTGAATATTCATTTTGGAAGGACTGATGCTGACGCTCCATAACCGGATGGAGAAGAGCCAACTCGTTGAAATAGACCCTGATGCTGTGAAAGATTGAAGGCAGGAGGAGAAGGTGGTGACAGAGGATGAGATGGTTGGATGGCATCTCCAACTCAGTGGACAAGTTTGGGCAAACTCTGAGAGATACTGAAGGACAGGGAAGCCTGGAGTGCTGCAGTCCAATGGGTTGCAAAGAATTGAACATGACTGAGCAACTGACCAATAACAGTACATACCACATGCCAAGGACGTTAGGCATATTAGCTCAGTTAATCCACATACGATTTAACACACACATTACCATCCTCATTCTTCGAGATTTACAGATGAGTGAGACACAGCTCTTTAAGGAGCTTACCCAAGGCCACACAGTTAGTGCCAAAGCTGGGACTTGAACCTGGGCAGTCCTTCTCTGCCAGTGGCACCATGACAACTCTACTGTATTGGCACAGAGGCCTGTACACAGTGTTGCTCCATTTCCTCCTCATGGAGCTCTCAGAAGAGCTCCTTGCCTGACTCGAGACTCCCAGAGCAACTGAGGAGCCTGATTGGAGATGGTCCAGGTGCCAGCATGATCTGAGGCCGGGGGAGGTGCCCATCTTCTTCTAAGGAGGAGAAGGGATGGGCCCCGGAGGAATAAAGTAGATGCACGTGTGTAGGCTGGTGACACAGACACCGCCACGACCTCCCAGGGTTAATCCTGCAAACCAAGGCCCAACTGCTCATCGGGCAGACGAGGAAACTGAAGCCTGGAAACAGGAAGCACTCCAGTCTGGATGAGTATGGTCAGGGCCTTGCAGAGGAGGGGGGAGAGCAAAGACCGCCCTTCGCCCCACAGGGCTCGCCCCACATGGTCTTGCTCTCCACGGGCGGTGAGGATGTCTTGAAATCCTATCTGCTTCCCGTGTGCAGCAAAAGGTGAGGCCGCCGGGGGGAGCCGGTCACAGCTGGGACCCGACAGCTCCAGCGCACCCCATCCTCGGCATCCCTGGGGCGGCGCCCGGACAGAGGTGATGCCACGCTGGCCTGGAGCCACACCTCAGAATTCTGAGAATAAGCAGCAGCCCCGACACCCCTGACGACACACCCCAATGTTCGCAGTGGCAGATCTGAGGCGTGAAATTGCGGGTAATTTTTATTTCCTTCTTTGTACTTTCCCACAGTTTCCAAATTTTTATTGGGTGAGCACACATCAGTGTTATAATTAGAAAAAAATTAGTTTTTGCTTTTCCCCTCCAGGAGAAACCAAGGACATATCGCAGGAAGTAATTCATCCAAATGAAGGTCAAATGTGTGACTCTTGTTAAACAAGAAGAGAGAATGGGAGAGGGCGCAAGGGGGATGACCAGTATTTGTTGGGTGCCTATTATGTGGCAAGGATAGGGCTAGGAACCCCTTATCCATTATCTCTTCAATCCTCACACCTCAAGACCCTGGGAGTTTGGTGCCAAGTCCCCTACAGATAGGGACGCTGAGAGTGAAACAACTTTCCG
Source organism: Moschus berezovskii (assembly GCF_049115385.1). Classification (NCBI taxonomy): domain Eukaryota; kingdom Metazoa; phylum Chordata; class Mammalia; order Artiodactyla; family Moschidae; genus Moschus; species Moschus berezovskii. The sequence continues at coordinate 8,183,122 of NC_142461.1, read as the reverse complement.
CTCACCATGCTGCCTCTCCAAGACGTGGCAGAAAATGCAGCTCCAAAACCAGTTTGGTGACTTCCCTGGCAACCCAGTGGTTAAGAATCCATCTTGTAATGCAAGGGACAGGAGTTTGATCCCTGGTCCCGGAGCTGAGACCCCACATGCTTCAGAGCAACTAAACCCCCACAGCAACTGAGCCCGGGTCCGTGTGATGCAATGAAAGATCCCTCATGATGCATCTAAGACCCAGTGCATAATAAACAAACAAACAAGCGAACCAGTTTGCTTTAGAGTATCCATCATCGAGAGCTTCTTAGAGAAGAGGCACCAGTTTCTCACAATACAGTTGCCCTTCCAGTTGTTGTTTGCCAAGTCTTTTGATGACAGAAGGTCATTTTATGTTCTGTATACAATGTTTTATCTGGAAGTATTAATGCCTAATGCAGATAAAGCTGCAGTGGATTCCATCTGCCATTTGGTTGCCGGTAGCACAGAAAATCAGTACAATCCTTTTTGGAAGCAATAGGTGACAATAGAGCAAGACTCATAAACAAGTTAAGATCTTTTGACTCAGGAACTCCATTCCCAAGCATGTATTTCTAAGAACTACTTCAGAAGAAAAAAATAGAAATTGACATGCATAAAGATGATCGTGTCAGTATTAACTACAATAGCAAATGACTAATAACACAACAAATGTGACTTTGTTGTTTAGTTGCAAAGTCGTGTCCAACTATTTTTCAACCCCTTAGGCTGTCCATGGGATTTTCCAGGCAAGAATGCTGGAGTGGGTTGCCACTCCCTTCTCCAGGGGATCTCCCCGACTCAGGGATCAAGCACACGTCTCCTGCCACATCTCCTACACTGCAGGCGGGTTCTTTACAGTTGAGCCACCAGGGGAAGCCCCAACAATATGATGGGAGATGCTTTAGCAAGTGGCTTTTTATGATGAGTGGTTTTTCCATATGTGGTAGCCAGCCCCCAAGTTGCCCTCTGTGAGTCTCACCTTCTGATAGTCATGCCCTGGTGAAGTTCCCTTCTCGATGCTGAATAGAACTGACTTGGTAACCAGTAGGGTTGGGTGGAAGTGAACATGTGTGACTTCTAAGGAGAGGTCCTGGAAGATATTACAGCTTCTGCCTTGGTCTCTTGATCATTCACTCTGGGGGAGGCCAGCCACCACATTGTAAAGAATACTAAGCCATGAAGAGGGCCTGGGGCCTCCAGCCAAGAGCCAGGTGAGTGCACTTTGGGAATGGATGACCAGCCCCAGTCAAGCCTTCAGATGACTGCAGCCCTACCGGACATCTCAAGGGCAAACTCATGACAGGTCCTGAGCCAGAATTGCCCAGATAAGCTGCTCTTGACATTCTTATTAGATAGAAACTATGAGAGACAATAAATGCCATTGTTTTAAGTCACTAGGATTTGGGTCATTTGTTTGAAAGCGATAGACATGATGGAATTCATACAGCAGCGAAAGTAAAAAGTGATTAAACTACTGCTATTCAGTGGCTCAGAGGTTAAAGCGTCTGCCTCCAATGTGGGAGACCCGGGTTCGATCCTTGGGTCGGGAAGATCCCCTGGAGAAGGAAATGGTAACCCACTCCAGTATTCTTGCCTGGAGAATCCCATGGACGGAGAAGCCTGGTAGGCTACAGTCCACGGGGTCGCATAGAGTCGGACACGACTGAGCGACGGGACAGAACGGAATTCACACAATAGCAGTAGTTTCACAAACACGATGAATTTCATAAACACAATGAATTTCACAAGCACAATGTTAAGCAAAAGAAGCCAGATACCAAAGAGGACATTCTCTGTGATTTTATTGGAACAAAGATCCTAAACACTCAAAGTTAATCTTTGCTGTCTGTACAGTGGTTCTTTTTTGGGGAGGGGAAGCATGGTAGCCACTGGGACCAATTAGCAGGGAGCCTCCAAGTGCTGATAACGTTTCAGTTTTTGGTCTGGGGGCTATATAGTTTAGACAAGATCAGGGTGGTATGGCCATAGACTGGGGGCTGTATAGTTTAGATCATGGGTGTGCTTCTTTTGGAGAAGGAAATGGCAACCCACTCCAGTGTTCTTGCCTGGAGAATCCCAGGGACGGGGGAGCCTGGTGGGCTGCCGTCTATGGGGTCACACAGAGTCGGCCACAACTGAAGCAACTTAGCAGCAGCAGCAGCAGCAGCATGCTTCTTTTGTAAAAACTCATCAAGCTGTACATTTATGATGCATGCTCTAGTCTGTATGCACACTATATTTCAATATGAAATGTCTTTAAATGATCATTGTATGGATACTGTTTGAAATCTAGAGAGCTAAAATGAGGTTCTGGGCCATGAAAAGGGAAGAACTTCAGGAGATGATTTGCAGTCCTGTAAAATACACATACAGAAGGTAAGATGGAAAAAAGATGAAATGTTTGTGTTGCGAGGCAGGGATTCTGGGCAACTTAAAAATCTTTTAAATATTTCATTTAGGGATGTATTAGCCTGTCTTGTCAGTGAGAATGAATGAAGGGCCGAGAGGTACAATACATTTTCACAGGGGGTCTCGCCGGAAACTAAAACACGATCCTGTAAGGAGTAAGCTTTTCATTCACCCAAAATTTGACCACCCAGAATAACGCCTTCCCAGAGATTTCACAAGTTGTGCAAGTGCGGTTTCTCTAGCAGAATCAGTTATTGAAACCACCGTCCTCATTAAGCAGAAAAGTGGGCGCCCGTGCTCAAGGTTCGCGGTCCGGCTGGGCGTGGAGAGAAGCTAGGCCAGGCGGACAGGAGGTGTTGGCGACGTGGTGGGCAAACAGAGCAGTGGGTATTAATTTGCTGTGAAGTAAGGAAATTTGCGGGCCTGGAGGAGCCTCCCAGTGCTGATAGTAATAGAAATATCACCTTCAAATCCCCAAATAGCTGCAGACTCAGAAGACAGTGAGGAAAATTCTCCAATTTCACTGAGCTATAAATTTTGGATTTCCCATAACAGCTTTCCAGAACAGTTTCCACATTGTTCTCAGTAGAAATCACACATTACAGTATTCAGTAGCATCCTGAAGACATGGGCTCTGGCACACTCCTTCTGTATGCCCTCTCCCAGCTCAAAAACTGTCGGTGGATTCCCCCATCTAACCCCCAGCACAAACTTAAAAAGTGTCCCTGATCTGGCCCAGCACGGTAAAAAGTGACAAATCCAACCCAGGCACCCCAGACTGTGTCACCTCCGGTCACTTGGCCAAGGGCCCACTGTATCTATCACCTGAGAACTCCCTTCACCAAACGATCTTTACATGGGGAAGGGCTTTCTAAGCTTCAAAGCCGTGGAAGAAACCACAGAGGAAATGCTTGACAGTCCCACGCTACATAAAAACAAGAAATTCCGGTGCGATTAAGAAAATCAAGCAAAATTAAAAGACAAACAACTGGGGGAAAATGTTTGCAACAAATACCACAGACAGATGACGAGGACCCTTACTTTATAAAGAACCCACATAAATCAGTTTTGAAGATATATATACAAAGATCCTCATGGATAAAAGGGCAAATGACTTAATACAAAGCAAATATAAGAGGCTAACAAACATTTGGAGGTGGAAAGAACGCGCGATCTCTCTAAAGGTCAAAGAAATGCAAATAGCAATCAGATAGATGAAGTTATCAAAGACACTGCTCCCTGCTAACTGAAGCACAGAGGGATAGCATTCATGTAGGCCCTGGGGCGTGCAAATTCGTGAGCTATTTCTGGCAAGTCACTCGGTGATCTTTATCAAAAGCCTGAAAAATGTTCCCACTTTGCTCACATTTTTTTTTTTTTACTGTTTCTTTAGAAACTTTTCAGCAAATAATTTGGTGATATTTATCAATCTTCTTGAGATGTTTGTACTTTTGACTCATATTTCTGATTATTTTCTCTGAAACCTTAAAGTTGACATGTGGCCGAAGATGGATGTACGTAGAGATGTCTGTGGCGATGTGACCAGGCTCTAACAGAAAGCTGGAAAGAACCTGAGTGACCCACAGTCGGGGAGCGGGTGAGGCAACTACGGTACGTCCATGTGACCAAAAGCTCTGGGTGAAAAACCTTATAACACTCAAGGGTTCCAAACGATGTGGGGAAATGCTTATGAGGTAATAGGTTTGCAGTGGGAAGTAGGCTCTCAATTTCTTAAAGAAAAAAAAAATTTAGCCAATAGAAGGGAAAACACAGCACATATGCATTGCCTCTGGCTGGTGAACTTAGGGGAAATCTGTAGATGTGCTTCTTTACCGTTTTCTGTGCTTTCCAAAATGTCTTCAGTGTGAAGAATTACTTTGATAATCACTCAAGTAGTTAAAATCTGTAAAAAAAAAATTATTCTCCTTGACACAGTCGATTTTTCTGGTGAAAAGCAATTGTTCCCTTTCTGAATTGACACGTAGATTCAACAAATATTCGTGAGCAAATGAGTGAATAATGCTTTTAAGACTCTGGCGAACTATTTCTCACTTTCTGCTTTTATTGCCTGGTTATTTGTGTGTATGTCTTTCTCCCTGGTGACCCTGGAAGGTCTCAGAAGGCAGAGATCACGCGTCTCAATTTATTCACATCCAGCCAGTGCCTTGAACGAATGGAGCATATCATACAGTTAAGTGTTCTTTCACATGAGATAAAGATTCAGAATGCCAAAGACTACGTTAAACCCAAGCCTCCTGAGGTAGAGCTCCCTGAAGAACAAGGAGATCTTAAAGGGCTTCTAGTGGCAACTCTGCCCCAACCAGGAAGCCATCGGGTGTTTATGCCAAAGCTGCTGTCTAGTCCTGAAAGCACTGTCCTACGAGTCCTCATGCTGCAGTTAACTACCTAGGGGGCCCTGGGCAAGTCACTCATCCTTACTTCACTCATGGGTGAACCAGAGGGGCTGGAGTACTTCTAGCTTGCTCTCACTAGGATTTCTAAAAAGCATCTGATAGTGAAAGTTGGTTTGGAATACCAAGGTGAAAGGGATCTTCAGAACATGGCAGGATTTTTCTTAAAAAAAAAAAAGCAAAACACCCTCTATTGATAAACCAAATCAGTAATGTGCACCCATGAGCTGGGCTCCACTTCATTGACATTTTTGTCTTTATTGTCAGTCTTAATAATTAAATTAGGCAACCTTAAGGTTGTGACAAGGACCCTGGGATTCCTGGAGCATCTGTAGAGATAACCAACAATTCCTCTTGCAGGCAATGATTTCAGAGAATGAGATGACTCACTGAAACGTCAGTGTTTTCAGTGAGGGAATGGAGAGGACCCTGGGCTTTTCTTCTCTTGCCCCTCCTTGGTCCTGAATTCTCCCATTCATCCACAGCAGGGTGGTTTCGCTGGTTTACAGTGACCTCTGCAGACAGCAGGGCGTTGCACATCTGTCTCTGAGCCGAAGAGCTGGAGAGGCCCCTCCTGCTCTCCCCAGACTCCCAGAGTCCCCTCTTATCAACCAGGACCCTCTCAATCATACAGAAATGGAGCGCCGGCCCTGAAGCTTGGTTCTTGGTATTAACGAGCCCTGAGCTCCGCTTGCTTTGTCCCCACTTGCATGCACTTCAGAGACTGGAGCTGGGCATGGTGTAACCAGGAACTCCCAAACTCCCCACAAGAAACTTCCCCAGTGGGAAGCTCAGGGCTGCTCCACCACAGAACCACGGAATCAGCCTTCTTGTGTTTCCAATTTGAGCCCCTTCCAACACTGGAGAAGTGACAGCCCGGAACCCAGTGCTCTGGAGCCAGATGGCCTCCAACCGCTCTTGACTGCATGAGCTTGGGCAAATTACTGAAACTCTGGATGCTCAATGTTCCTTATCTTTAAAATGGGGTTAATACTCCAAGAGACTGTTGACAAGCCGAAAAGATGAAACAGTTACTTATATTAAAAATATATTTATACCTATATGTATATAAAGTCGGGTAATTGGCAGGGGCTTCCCTGTTGGCTCAGAAGGGGAAGAATCCGCCGACAATGCGGGAGACCTGGTTTCGATCCCTGGGTTGGGAAGATCCCCTGGAGGAGGGAATGACTACCCACTTCAGTATTCTTGCCTGGAGAATTTCACGGACAGAGGAGCCCGGTGGGCTACAAGTCTATGGGATCACCGAGAGTCGGGCACTTGGTGTTTAAGGAAAAGCATTTATTCTTCTTTGACTGAGGAAATCGGAGAACGAAGAAACACTGGAAGGAACGGAAGCAGGTGCATTTCTTATGAGAAATGAGATCAGAAATGGGTGGCTGGCTTTTCTTCCCGCCCCCAGTGGCCGTCCCAAACGCAGCTCGCCTCCCTTGAGGCCAGCCCCCGCTCCCCGGCCGTCGTGCAGGCGGGGCCCTCCTCCCGGGGGACAGGGAGGCCCCTCGCGGAGGCGCGCGGGCGCGTCTGCCCTGCGGGCGGCGGGCGGCGGGGCGCCTTGAGGGACCTGGAGCCGGGGCTGGGGGGGCGAAGCGGGGAGGAGGCCCGGGCCTTTAACGCAGCCGCACCCCGGCCCCCGCGTCCCCGCCGCCCCCAGACCTGCCAAGAGTTTCGCTTCCGAGGCGCTTCCTCCAGCCGCCGCGGGCCGAGCGCGTGCACAAGCGCGCGAAGAGCTGCAAGAAGCGGCTCCGCGCGCGGCCCCGGGCCGGGGGACGGGGGGCAAACCAGAGCCCCCGGCGACCCGGCCTCAAAGCAGGGTCCCGCGCCCCCCGGCCTCCACCCCGTCCCACCCAGCCAGCCCCAGAAGGGTGCGAGCCGGGCCCGCGGGGCCTGCGGCCGTCGGCAGGGGCGGAGACGAGCGACGGCGCGGGGCACGTCGGTTCGCCACAGGAAGGAGGGAAGAGGCCGGGGGCGCCTTCACAGCGCGGCAGCCCGGACAGATCTGATAAAAGAGGAAGGAAGCCCTCGACGCGGCCGAGCCCAGCTGCCGGCTCCGCAAACCGACGAGGTCCTGCAGCTGTCACGGCCCCGCGGGCGCGGCCGGGGAGCCTGCGCCCCCTGCCGGTCGTCCGGAGAGACCGAGCCGCGGGCCCGGAGAGCCGGCCGGGCTGCGGGGAGCAGGGCGCGGCCACCGCCTCCTGCGCAGCTCGGTTCAGTCGCTCAGTCGTGTCTTGCGACCCCGTGGACTGCAGCACGCCAGGCCGCCCTGTTCATCACCAACTCCTGGAGTTCACTCAAACTCATGTCCATGGAGTCGGTGATGCCATCCAGCCGTCTCATCCTCTTGTCGGCCCCTTCTCCCGTCTTCAATCTTAGGTGGTAAAGGCCCTGGGTGGGTGAGTTTCCGGGGGGAATACGGAGCTTGCCTGGGCCCGGATCCTCTATCTTCGGCTGCCTGCCAGACACCGCAGAGAAAGAATCCCGGGGCCAGGTTTGCTCCAGCTGGGCTCTGTTTACCTAGTAGTGTTTAGTCGCTCAGTCGTGTCTGACTCTGCGAGTCTCCACGAACCGGAGCCTGCCAGGCCCCTCTGTCCATGGGGATTCTCCAGGCCAGAATACTGGAGTGGACTGCCATTTCCTTCTCCAGAGTTCTTCCTGACCCAGGGATGGAACCCGGATCTCCGGTGTTGCAGGTAGATTCTTTACCCGTTTGAGCTACAGGGAAGACATTACCTTGGCAGTCCAGGGGTCGGAGCCAAGCCCAACCGACTGAGAAAAATATAGAAGCACTTCTAAAGATGGCAGAGCACGGCTCCCGGGCTCATTTGCCGTCGCTTCCTAGCTGTGTGACCTTGAGCAAGTTCTCTGCGCATCAGTTTCCTCATTCATAACATGGGACTCACAGTATCCACCCCACAAGGTTGTAGGGAAGACCGAGTTAATATATGGAAAAGTGCTTAGAACAGCTTCCTGGCTTAGTGCACATATGTCTGTTAAATTGTTTAAATTTCACTGTAGGGTGAAGGCTTGCTGAACTTGCTGTAACTGGTTCCTTATTCTGGAGATTTTCTTGCTGTCTTTATATATATCATTTATTTTTGGCTGTGCTGGATCCTCCTTGCTGCTCAGGCTTTCTCTGGTTCTCGAGAAGGGGGGCTACTCTCTAGCTGTGGTGGAAGCGCTTCTCATTGCCCTAGCTTGTCTTGTTGTGGAGCACAGACTCGGGTGGGCAAGCTTCGACAGTTGTGGTTCCTAGACTCTAGAGCGCAGACTCACTAGTTGTGGCACAGGGGCTTAGTTGCTCCGCTGCAAGAGGAAAAATAAATAAATAAATCTTACCCCAGCAGGGGTCGAACCTATGTCTCTTGCATTGACTGGCAGACTCTTTACTTAACACTGAGCCACCAGAGAAGCCCTCTTGCTGTCTTTCAACCAAGCCAGTTTTCGTTCAGTTCCACTACATTGGTAGAACTTACTTTGTATGATGCCACTCCTTTGAAATGTGTGGAGGCTTGTCTTCTGGGCCAGCATATGGACTGCTCTGCTAAAACCTCTGTGTGCACCTGAAAAGAACGTACATTCTGCAGCTGTCAGATGTAATGTCCAATGTCAATTAAGTCAAACTAGTTAATTGAGTTATTCCTTACTGAGTATGTGGGTGTGTGTGTGGTTCATTTCCTGCTTGTTCTATTAGTTAATGAGAGAGCTGTTAAAAATCTCCTTATGATGGTGAATTTGTCTATTCCTCCTTTCAGCTTCACTCCAGAGTAGGAAAGACAAGAGATCTCTTCAAGAAAATTAGAGATTCCAAGGGAACATTTCATGCAAAGATGGGCTCAATAAAGGACAGAAACGGTGTGGACCTAACAGAAGCATAAGATAATAAGAAGAAGTGGCAACAATACACAGAAGAACTGTACAAAAAAGATCATCACGACCAGGATAATCACGATGGCATGATCACTCACCTAGAGGCAGACATCTTGGAATGTGAAGTCAAGTGGGCCTTAGAAAGCATCACTACGAACTAAGCTAGTGGAGGTGATGGAATTCCAGTTGAGCTATTTCAAATCCTGAAAGATGATGCTGTGAAAGTGCTGCACTCAATATGCCAGCAAATTTGGAAAACTCAGCAGTGGCCACAGGACTGGAAAAAGTCAGTCTTCATTCCAATCCCAAAGGCAATGCCAAAGAATGCTCAAACTACCACACAATTGCACTCATCTCACATGCTAGTAAAGTCATGCTCAAAATTCTCCAAGCCAGGCTTCAGCAATACATGAACCATGAACTTCCAGATGTTCAAGCTGTTTTAGAAAAGGCAAAGGAACCAGAGATCAAATTGCCAACATCCACTGGATCATGGAAAAAGCAAGAGAGTTCCAGAAAAACATCTATTTCTGCTTCATTGACTATGCCAAAGCCTTTGACTGTGGATCACAATAAACTGTGGAAAACTCTGAAAGAGATGGGAATACCCGACCACCTGACCTGACTCTTGAGAAACCTGTATGCAGGTCAGGAAGCAACAGTTAGAACTGGACGTGGAACAACAGACTGGTTCCAAATGTATATTGTCACCCTGCTTATTTAACTTATATGCAGAGTACATCATGAGGACCGCTGGGCTGGAAGAAGCACAAGCTGGAATCAAGATTACCAGGAGAAATATCAATAACCTCAGATATGCAGATGACACCACCCTTATGGCAGAAAGTGAAGAGAATCTAAAAAGCCTCTTGATGAAAGTGAAAGAGGAGAGTGAAAAAGTTGGCTTGAAGCTGAATATTCAGAAAACGAAGATCATGGCATCTGGTCCCATCACTTCATGGGAAATAGATAGGGAAAGAGTGGAAACATTGTCAGACTTTATTTTTCTGTGCTCCAAAATCACTGCAGATGCTGATTGCAGCCATGAAATTAAAAGACGCTTACTCCTTGGAAGGAAAGTTATGACCAACCTAGATAGCATATTAAAAAGCAGAGACATTACTTTGCCAACCAAGGTCTGTCTAGTCAAGGCTCAGGTTTTTCCAGTGGTCATGTATGGATGTGAGAGTTGGACTGTGAAGAAAGCTGATCACCGAAGAATTGATGCTTTTGAACTGTGGTGTTGGAGAAGACTCTTGAGAGTCCCTTGGATGGCAAGGATATCCAGCCAGTCCATTCTAAAGGAGATCAGTCCTGGATGTTCATTGGAAGGACTGATGCTAAAGCTGAAACTCCAATACTTTGGTCACCTCATGCGACGAGTTGACTCACTGGAAAAAACTCTGATGCTGGGAGGGATTGGGGGCATGAGGAGAAGGATGAGGATGAGATGGCTGGATGGCATCACCGACTCGATGGACATGGGTTTGAGTGAACTCCGGGAGTTGGTGATGGACAGGGAGGCCGGGCGTGCTGTGATTCATGGGGTCGCAAAGAGTCGGACACGACTGAGCGACTGAATTGAACTAAACTTTTGCTGTATGTATCCAAGGCTGTATTATTAGATGAGTATAAATTTAGGAGTCTTGTATCTTCCTAGTGAATAAAACTTTCCTAATTATAAAAGGGCATTATACATGTCTATATTGTAAAATGTCCTTCTTAGTCTCTGGTAAATACTTCTTGCCTCAAAGCCTGCTTTTTATAATGGTTACACTCAATTAAAATAAATTTAAAAAATAAAATACAATGGTTACATCTGCTTTCCTGTTTGCTGTGTCAATGAAATAACTGTTACATCCATGAATTTCAAACTTTGTGTCGTTATAAAGTTTGTTTCTTATAAATGTCATATATTGGGTTTTGATTAAACAGTTTCATACTCCCTTTTAGTTGGATTGTTTACCCCACTTATATTGACTATAACATGGTGTAGACTTTATAGCTAACCTTTTGCTGTTTTTCCAATTAGTCCTACCCTTTGTTCCTTTAGTCCTTTTTTCTTTTGGAGTCACTGGATTTTTAAAAAATTCCATTTTCCTCTTGCATCTTAGGTTTTTTTGAAATGTATTAATGTACTCTTGAAGCTTAGATTTTCAAGCTATTTTCATAGTTATCCTAATAATACCTAAGCTTCTCGAGATTACAATATTTATTACAGTTTTCTTTAAATTTAGTAATTTTACTACTTGCCAAGTACAAATAACCCTTTCTTCCACCCTTCCACACTATTATACATGTATAATATATAACCACTGTTGTGCATTCCATATTACATATTTTTAACAATATATGTCAAGACATTACTGTGGTTTAAAAGTTAATATTCTTTCATATTTTCCTATATATTTACTCTGTTCATTGCTCTTCATTCTTCCTTCTGGTTCTACACTACCACCTGGGCTCGTTTTCCTTTAGGCTGAAGTACTTCCTTAAGTATTTTTGTAGCACATGTCTGCTGGTGCTTAATTCTCTCAACTTTTGTCTGTCTGAAAATGCCTTTAGTTTGCTTTTGAGAATATTTTCACTAAGTTGGCAATTCTAAGTTGGCAGACCTTTCTCAGGACTTTTAAGACTCTAGCTTCCAAAGTTTCTGCTGAAAAGTCAACCACTGCTCCTTCAAAGGTTACATATTTCTCTCTGGCCGTCTTTAGAATTTTCTGTCTTTGGTTTCCAGCATAAGATATTCTTAAGTGTGCCTTTTGGTTTTGCTTTTATTCCATAATGAATTTGCTGAGTTTTATGAATCTGTAGGTTAAAGTTTGTCAACAGTTTTGGGAAATTCTCAGCTATTATTTCATCAAATATTGATTCTGCCCCATCCCCTTTTATGTCTGGGACCTCAATTACATGTATCTTTAGGTTGTGTTCCCCATGTTTCTTACGCTCTTTTTTGTGTAGTTTGTACATTCTTTTACTCTTTGCTTCCATTTGAATTTTTCTATTGGCCTATCTTCAAGCACTAATCCTACCTCCTGCTGTGTGCACTCTGCTGTTAAACCCACACAGTAAGTTCTTCATTTCAGATTTGAGCTGTTATTGCAAAATTCTTTTCAAACAGCTTTACTGAGGTTTCACTTACAAACTTCAGAATTCACCTATTTTAGGCAAACAAAATTAAATTTTTAATTTTTACCTTTTAAAGTACATTTATTAAGTTGGACAGCCATTAGCACAATTTCCCCCCTCTTTCTTCTTTAAGAATATATTCTGGATGACATCTAAATTGAAATTTAAGTCAAATACAAAGGAAACAGACATCACTAGCTTTGCCAATCAACCTTTCTATATACACTGCTTATCCAAAACTTATAAGCAGGCAGAATGGCCCCCTTGTAACTTTAAAAAATTGAGATATAATTCATAAAGTTTACCTTTTAAAGTATACAACTCAGTGGGATTTAGTATATTCACAAAGTTGTGCAATCATCACTATTAGCTAATTCCAGAACATTCATTTTCATCACTCCAAAAAGAAACCTGTACTCACTAGCAGTTACTTCCCATCCTCTCCTTCCCCAGCTCTTAGCAACCATTGATTTACTGTCTCTATAGATTTGTCTGTGCTGGTGGCCATTTCATATAAATGGAACCATATCATATGTAGCCTTTTTGTGTCTGGCTTCTTTCACTGAGCATGTTCTCAAGGATCACATTGTAGGTTACATCAGTATTTTTTTAATGGCCAAATAGTATTCCATTACTATTTGGAATACTATTACTATTTGTCCATGGACATTTTATCCAGTCACTGGTTGATGGCTATTTGCTTCCATTTGGGGCTACTATGAAAAACCATGCCAAACCAGGAGTGGAATTGCTGGGTAAGTATTACTAGTTCTATGCTTAGCTTTTTGAGGATCTGCCAAAGTGGCTGTACCAGCAACATGTGCATGAGTTCTAATTTATCCATGTCACTGCAAACACTGATCGTCTGTCTTCTTGATTATAGCCATCCTAAAGGGTGTTTTTTATGGTTTTTGATTTACATTTACCTTATACACAGAGTACATCATGAGAAACACTGGGCTGGAGGAAGCACAAGCTGGAATCAAGATTGCCGGGAGAAATATCAATAACCTCAGATATGCAGGTGACACCACCCTTATGGCAGAAAGTGAAGAGGAACTCAAAAGCCTCTTGATGAAAGTGAAAGAGGAGAGTGAAAAAGTTGGCTTGAAGCTCAACATTCAGAAAACTAAGATCATGGCATCTGGTCCCATCACTTCATGGGAAATAGATGGGGTAACAGTGGAAACAGTGTCAGACTTTATTTTGGGGGGGCTCCAAAATCACTGCAGATGCTGATTGCAGCCATGAAATTAAAAGATGCTTACTCCTTGGAAGAAAAGTTATGACCAACCTAGATAGCATATTAAAAAGCAGAGACATTACTTTGCCAACCAAGGTCCGCCTAGTCAAGGCTATGATTTTTCGAGTGGTCATGTATAGATGTGAGTTGGACTGTGAAGAAAGCTGATCGCCGAAGAATTGATGCTTTTGAACTGTGGTGCTGGAGAAGACTCTTGAGAGTCCCAAGGAGACTGCAAGGAGATCCAACCAGTCCATTCTAGAGGAGATCAGTCCTGAATATTCATTGGAAAGACTGATGCTGAAGTTGAAACCCCAATACTTTGGCCACCTCATGTAAAGAGTTGACTCATTGGAAAAGACCCTTATGCTGGGGGGGATTGGGGGCAGGAGGAGAAGGGGACAGAGGATGAGATGGCTGGATGGCATCACTGACTCGATGCACATGAGTTTGGGTGAACTCCGGGAGTTGGTGATGGGACAGAGAGGCCTGGAGTGCTGCGATTCATGGGGTCGCAAAGAATCGGACACGACCGAGCAAATGAATTGAACTGAACTGAATGACTAATAATGTTAAGCTTCCATGTGTTTATTGGTCATCTGTAGATCTTCTTTGGAGAAATGTATATTTAAATCCTTGTTCATTTTTCGATTGGGTTGTGGGGTTTTGTTTGGCCACACAATATGGCATGCTGGGATCTTAAGTTCCCTCACCAGGGACTGAATCCATGCCCCCTGCGGTGGAAGCAGAGTCCTAACCACTGGACCGCCAGCAAAGTCCCCAGCTGGGTTGTCTTTTTATTATTGAGTTTTAACAATTCTTTATATATTCTGGATACTAGACCCTTATTTACAGTCCGTATTTAAAACAGACCTCTCATGTCCGTTTGCGGTCAATTCCCACTCCCAACCCTGTTGTTCACTCACTGTCGTGCCTGACTCTTCGTGAACTCCCAACCCTAGTAACAGGCAACCACTAGGTTGCAGCTGCTGTTTCAGGTAAGCCCGCCTTTTAATGAAATCTTGTCTCCCAAGTATTGTGTCATTGTGGGACGTCTCACTCTGCTTTTTGGTGGCCCTGGGCTTAGCTTCTGGCATGGCATGTCGAGCTCTGGAATTCATCAAATGCCCTAGGAGAAAGCCAGTCACTTGTTTACGGTGTCTCGGTTTCCAGTATGTCGTCACCAAGGACCTTATATTCTCTTTTACCCAGCAGTGCCCCTCTGCATGGGCTAAACCCAGTCTTCAGTTCCTGGCCCAGAATCAGCAAATGCTCCGTACAGGAAAAATGGCCAGACCACCAGTCTACCTCAGAAAGGCTTCCTCCTCTGAAATCCAATTCATTTAGTCCTTATTACTTCCACAGTTTCCTGATGTTTAAAAGCAGTACTGAATCTTTGGTATTTTAAACCAGTTTCTTCTGGTAGTTGCAGCAGGAGTGTTGTGTTGATGTGACCTAATACATCCTACTCATCAATTAAGCTTTTAAGACTCTATATCCTGTCAAGCAAGTTTCTTTTCTCTTTTCCTTCCAGATATATGTTAGCTATTTGGGGAGCATACTTCTTCCACATGAATGTTTTATATCCATTTATCTGTGTCCCCAAAAAAAATCCTCTTGGGATTTTATATTGGGAAAATATATTGAATTTATAAATTACTTAAAACAGTTAAAATTCTTATAACTTTTACATTCTCCATCCACGAACATGGAATACCTATCCATTGAATAGGTTTCTTTTAGGTCCTTTAATAATATTTTGTACTTTTCTCCATCAACGAATTGCACATACTTTATCAGATTTTATCCCAAATATCTTAGAGATGATCTTTTAAAGTACTTTTTAAAAAGAATAGGTAATGTATTTATACTCCAGTATTCTTGCCTGGAGAATCCCATGGACGGAGAAGCCTGGTAGGCTACAGTCCACGGGGTCGCAAAGAGTCGGACACGACTGAGCGACAGAACAGAACAGAACAGAATGTATTTATGGTACAAATTTATAAAAGCTCAAAAAAGTAACACTGACCATTTTCATCCATTCTTCTGTCACCAGTTTTGTTCTAGAATAAATGAATGTTACTAGAATGTCACAACAGTCAGAACTGTACATGGAACAACAGACTGGTTCCAAATAGGAAAAGGAGTTTGTCAAGGTTGTATACTGTCACCCTGCTTATTTAACTTCTATGCAGAGTACATCATGAGGAATGCTGGGCTGGAAGAAGCATGAGCTGGAATCAAGATTGCTGGGAGAAATATCAATAACCTCAGATATGCAGATGACACCACCCTTATGGCAGAAAGTGAAGAGGAACTCAAAAGCCTCTTGATGAAAGTGACAGAGGAGAGTGAAAAGGTTGGCTTGAAGCTCAACATTCAGAAAACAAAACAAAGATCATGGCGTCTGGTCCCATCACTTCATGGGAAATAGATGGGGTAACAGTGGAAACAGTGTCAGACTTTATTTTTTTGGGCTCCAAAATCACTGCGGATGCTGATTGCAGCCATGAAATTAAAAGACGCTTACTCCTTGGAAGGAAAGTTATGACCAACCTAGATAGTATATTAAAAAGCAGAGACATTACTTTGCCAACAAAGGTCCGTCTAGTCAAGGCTATGGTTTTTCCCGTGGTCATATATGGATGTGAGAGTTGGACTGTGAAGAAAGCTGATCACTGAAGAATTGATGCTTTTGAACTGTGGTGCTGGAGAAGACTCTTGAGAGTCCCTTGGACTGCAAGGAGATCCAACCAGTCCATTCTAAAGGAGATCAATCCTGGGTGTTCATTGGAAGGACTGATGCTGAAGCTGAAACTCCAATACTTTGGCCACCTCATGCGACAAGCTGACTCACTGGAAAAGACTCTGATGCTGGGAAGGATTGGGGGCGGGAGGAGAAGGGGACGAGAGAGAATGAGATGGCTGGATGGCATCACCAACTTGATGGACATGAGTTTGAGTGGACTCCGGGAGTTGGTGATGGACAGGGAGGCCTGGTGTGCTGTGATTCATGGGGTCGCAAAGAGTCAGACACGACTGAGCAACTGAACTGAACTGAACTGAGAATGTCGCTTCTAGAAGAAATGTTATCTGTTTTTAATGTGGTTAATGTTAGTATATAGTATACAGTTCAATCTTGTATCTAGTAAGCAACTGAATTTTATTATTTCTAAGGTTATTTTGAATTTCTTTTTTATATATGTATCATCTACAAAGGAGAAGTCACTTGGTCCATCTTTTTCCATTTCTTATTCCTTTTACTGATGGTACTGCACTGGTGTAGGATACCTCGAATACAGTTGTTATGTAAAATAGCTGAGTAATAGCTGTGATAGGAGGCAATCGTATTTTGCTTCTCACTTTAATGAGGGCTTGTTTCACATTTATTTATGAAATTTGCCGTAGGTTTTTGGCAGATGTCTTTATTGGGTTAAAAAAAAGTTAATCTTTGATCCCGTTTTGCTAAGAATGGGTACCGTGAAAGTATTTGTAAGTTATTTTATGCACCTACTGAGATGATCATATGGTTTTTCCCTTTACTCTAGTAAATGTGCTGAACTGCCCCCTCAAGAAAAACAAAGATAGTCTCAAATAAACACTTTTGCCCCAAATTGTTATTTATTTTCATGAGGGGGGGAAAAAAGAACCTTTTATGATAGTGAAAATATATTTTATTTTTTAATACAATAGCTGCCAGCAATATACTGGTTCCAGAGAGAGAAAAGAAAATACAAGCATTCTATAATAAGCTTTCATTTTCCTTTTCAAGTAATTAAAAAAAAATACTTCAATTCTGTTCAACATTATGATTTGGGGAAGTTGAATTTTTTTTCCATAATAAAAGTATAATTTTGACAGCCCCAACCTTAGTAATTTATAAAGGATGGAATAAAAATGACAATACAGTATAATAATGAATGCTTCCCTCTCTTTGAATCAAATACTGATTATAACCAGGGTAAGAAATTGGTTAATCAATAAATTTGATGAAATGTGTATCAAAATGTTCATGAAAAAATACATTTCTATTTCTTCTCATTTTTACCATGTAGATATTTTCTAAATGGATTATTTTAAATGCAGAGAAATAAAAGCTATCTACATGCAGCTCTAAAGAGATTCAAAACAACAGAAGTAAATGTACCTAAATTCTTATGTCAAACAAATGAGTATAAGAATAAATGTCAGAAACCTCTTCATTGTATACAGATTGCTCAAGGGTTTAAAGATAGTTGTATAAGCCGAAGTTACCAAGAAATAAAATCTTGTATGAATTTTATCACAAAAGTCAACAATCTTGGTAAAAGAAAATAACAGAACTATACAGGAAATCCACATCTATATTTTTTTTTTAAAGGGGGAAGCTATATCAACTGAAATAGTAGACAGCCTTCCAAATGTTGAACACAAAAATTTCTCAGAATCCCTTGGAAACTGTAAGGTCTTCCATTCAGACTCTTATCTTGTTTAAGTGAAACAAAAGGGGTTTAAATGAAAGGGGGAATGATTCAGTAGTTGTAGAAATAATATCAGATTATTTCTCTTGCATCAACCCATACACTACATGAACTACCATGAAACTTTTTCATGTCCCAAATCTCCCAAGATTATAAGTTATGATTTTTCCACAAATGTAAGATGGGGTAAAAAAGGTATGTTCTAGGATCATCTTTTTTTACTAGCTTTTGTCCAGTTGCCAATCTCAATCTCATCTAACTTCCCTGATAAAGTAATAAGATCTGTCTTTCTACAGAAACATAACTCTGCCTTCATCAGAATTATAACAGACAGACCCTCCCTTCCTTGGGTATCTAGAGAGACAGCCAAGTGTAATCATGGGGTACATTTTTAAAAAAGAAGAAGAGAATAAATATCCAAAGTGGCAAACTCTTCACAACTGACTTTCAGAATGCGCTTCTCATCCGTTTTGAGGACTGTAGCTCTTTCCTCATTAGCCCTCTACTCTGCGTCACTGAGTCCACCATTCCCGTGAAAGAGACGCTCTGCTTCGCCTGAATTATGCTTTAAGCTATGAGGTGAGATTCAACATCATCTGATGCCAAGCTAGTCCTATTGTAAAAGTAAGTGAAAAGTGAAGATGGCTATCTGTGTACTGGTGCAGAGGTGAAGCCATTCACCCAAGAAAGCTGCTGCCACAGAATTTCTCAATATATAACCTGATAGTGCTTCTTCCTGGAACAAGGTAAGTCATCATCCAATACTTTTATTACAAAATGGTGGGTACCCTAACTTTGTTCAGCAATAAGGAGTTCTAAAAATATAAAGCAAAGAAATCTCCCTGAGCCAAATGGATACAATATGGAGTCTTCCTTATCTTTCTACACCAAGCTAATTACTGAATAGATTTAAATAAATGCATAATGCTTATAAAAAATCAGGCTGCTTCCATAAAGCCAGTGTTTACTAAATGTTAGCATATCATAGGAAAAAAAAAAACATTACCATTTTAAAGCAATATACTTAAAATTTCCAAAAACAGCCTATGAGAAATAGCACTTCTTAAACAAGTTAGGTATAAAAATGACCAAAATCATTACTATAGTCACAACCACAGTCTTTGGAGTAGTACACAGAAAGTCATTTTTTTCTTTTTTTAAGTGAATAAATACTTAGCAAACTTTTATTTTCATCAAGTTTATCCTCCCTTGTTACAACACGAAAAATTCCTGGTTTAGGACTTCAGTTTAAGAAACAAACATGCAGAGTGCTATTCCTCAATGTAGCTTCAGAAAAATTTAATTGAAGGAAATGCAATGATTGAGATTAGGCAAAACTGCAGTAAATATGAAGTCACCATCACAACTATAATTTAGTCCAAAAGGAGTGAACCATCCTCTGCCTGAAGTCTAACAGTAAATGGGGTGGAATAATAACCTGTTTTATCCTGTTTGTAATATAGGATTTATACTGCACTCTTTAGATTATCCACATTAAATATGCTTTATAAACAAAACTCTACTTGACATGTTGACACACCCATGCTGTATTCCTTAGGTTAACTTTTACATTACTAATCACTGCACTGCTGGAGCTAAATGAACCAACATCAGTTTACGTAGTGTTGCTCAGAAGATCTACAGACAGCAAGGCCAATGCTCACCTTAAAAAACAGCACTTTTAAAATAAAGGAAGAAAGCAACAATGTTCCAAATGAATGGCACTGGACAAAATACATATAACCAGTAACATATTTAGACTGAGCGTATCAGGTGCCCATTGGTTTCTCTTATATTCATAATATGCTTGAGAAGATCTTGAAAAATACCATCCTTCCCTCTAAACTTTCAGCTTCTAAGTAGTGTCAGATGTTATCATTAGTATGAAAGAAAAATGCTTTTAGGCAAAAGTAAAAACCCATGTACAAAGTAAAATAAAATCTGCACTGACTTTCTGTAGAAAGCACTCTTCTCGGGTTGTAACATCCTTCAGTACATATCCAGGATAGACTCAACTGAAACAGAATATTTTGATACAGTAGCAATCCTTTCATATACTCTTACTAAATATTATAAAGTTCCAAAAATACATAAATATTCCTTGTACCATGCATTATGCACCAGTCTGGGCCTGACTGAAGGGGTCACGGTTACTATTTTATTTATTTTTTTAGGTTACTATTTTAAAGTTGAACAATGCACCTCAGAAGTTCTGTCATCGATACACAATGAATGGACTCCAGTGATGAGGGCTCCAGAAAGATGGCAAACTACCTTTAAAGTGAGAGTTTGTGATGGAGTGTCTCCAAATTGGAGGAGAGGAAGATACAGGCTAGGGGATATAGGCAGGGTAAAGGAATTTTAAAATAATACTGCTTAGGAGTATATATATTTCAAGACAGCTACTATACCTTGTCTATCCTTTATCCTAATCTGGAATAACTGCATGTTCGTGCCAAGTAAAGTTTCTACTTTCTAGGAAGAGGAGCAGTCTGTTAGGAAAAGTATGTTCTTAGTCAGGGGAAGATGTGAAGACATTTCTCTCACAAGTGCTCTTTTATTTGGTAAGTCTTTTGGCTACATCACTGTATGCTATTTCAACCTCCTTATCAGTGGGGCAGGTGTTGGTGAACTCATCCCTACTGTAGGCATTAGTTAGGTATCTCCAGATGCCAGTCATTCCTTTTGGAATATCGAAGTTGCGATATTTTTTCGCCACCACCTGAAATACAAAGAGATCAAAAGTTAATGTTTATATGCCATGTCTTATAAACCAGACATGTATCTTATTTTAGGGCAAATTAATTCCGTGAACCTCTCAAAACTGCCTCTACTTGAAGTCTGTCCCCTTCATTATAACTAGACATTTAAAATAATGATAAGGACTGAAAACTACACCAGAGATTCAGAAGTGTGGTGGTGACTGCAAATGCCTGCCTTTACCAACAAGAAAAACAGTCAAGTATAATCACTGGATAAATACTTTAAAACATACACACTAGTTTAGGTCTTTGGCCCATTTTTTGATTGGGTTGATGTTGTTAAAAATCATGAGATGTTTATAAATTTTGAAGACTAATCTCCTGTCAGTCACATTGTTTGCAAATATTTTCTCCCAATCTGTGGGCTGTCTTTTCATTTTGTTTGTTTCCTTTGCTGTGCAAAAGTTTTTGAGTTTAGGTAGGCCCCATTTGTTTATTCTTGTTTTTATTTCCATTATTCTGAGAGATGGATTGAAAAAGATATCGCTGCAAACACACACACTAGTTGAGATCTGCTTTTCTTGATCTTGATCTTTAGCGCACAACTACCCTATAGAGCACAGTATTCCACACACTGTCACTTGCGTCAGTCGCTCCGTCGAGTCCGACTCTTCACGACCCTATGGACCACAGCCCACCAGGCTCCTCTGTCCATAGGATTCTCCAGGCAAGAACACTGGACTGGGTTGCTGTGCCCTCCTCCAGGGGATCTTCCCAACTCAGGGATCGAACCCAGGTCTCTTATGTCTCCCCATTAGTGTTACCTGGGAAGCCCAGGAAATGTATTCACACAATAAATGCTCAATAAATAAAGAAAAAGCCAGGTGATCAAAGAACAAAGCTTGATGCTATATGTCAGTGTAGCAACCACTTTAAAGTTACCTTGAATTTTTATGCAGTCACAGAAAAAAATATTTCCATTTCTCATAGGCATTGATTTTAATACACAAGTTTCTATTTAATACACCTTAGGGTGTTTCACCTATTTCCTAGACAATATTAAGTTACACTGTTTGGAGGTTCTAAATAGTGAGTGTCAGAATATCAGCCAAGTTTTACACACAGGCAGAGTCCTTTTAATAGCAACGTGACCCCACACCCTGCAGGCCTACCTTGACAATGTGCAGCTTGGGCAGCAGGTTGCAGTCAGCCAGTGTCATTTCATTGCCATCCAGAAATTTACGTGTGGAGAATTTAATGTCCTCCATACTATTCTCATCAATTTCATCAGGGAGGGGAGAATTCAGATATTCATCTAGTTTCTGCAGTGTTTTCAAGAGACCCCGCTCCAAAGCTGAAAGAAAGATGGAAATGCTGTAAGAAGGAAAACCATCCGATCCCCAAAATCTAGAAGTGGTACTCCTTCAGTCAGTAACTGGTCTGACACTGGGGTACAAAACAGACAGGGTTCCTACTCTTCTGGAGCTTATCTATTCACTTGGGGGAGAGAGATGAGACTAATTTACAGGTAAAACTACAGATAAATATATCAACAAGTATGATAATTTCAGACAGTGTCATCTATAAACATTTGTTAATAACTAAATGCCCCATATACAAACACATCATGGCCCAACACAGCTGATGTCTAAACGGGAGGAAAAAAAAAATGGGTAAGAAAAGACAAACCTATTATTTCAAATCTAGGGAAGAAAGTCTTGCTGAGACAGAGATTCTTGTCCTCAATTTTAAATCCTACTCCTATACAAATATTTGGATTTATATCCATGAAACGTGTTAAGAAACACCAATTCAAGTAGAGAAGCCTGAAATTTCCACATTGCCTTAATATACACAAGAAGCCAAAAATAGCACTATCTTATAATAATATGAAAAACAGAGGTCAGATTGGAGTTCAATTTACAATACTGAATTGGAGCCCTCTTCAGCAAAATTGATTTTGTTGTTGTCTATTTACTAAGTCGGATCTGACTCTTTCTGACCCTGTGGACTGTAGCCCACCAGGCTCTTCTGTCCATGGGATTTACCAGGCAAAAGTAATGGAATGGGTTACCATTTCCTTCTACAGAGGATCTTCCTCACCCAGGGGTCAAACCTGCATCTCCTGCACTGGCAGGTGGACTCTTTACCGCTGAGCCATCAAGGAAGCCCGCAAAATAGATTAAGATGATAAAATTATTATAACTCAGACAGTAATAGAATGCAGTCACTCTGTATCTAGAAAGTCAAAGTCGGTGACACTTAGCAAAGAAGGGATGGGAACACCATTAGAATGGGTATGAAGTATTGAAGACAGACCCTCGCTTATCCCTTTTTTAAAATTTTTATTTTTTTACCTTTTATCTTCTCAACCCACCTTTATCTCCCACTCCCAGAATAGATGAGTTCACAATGATGAGTACAGTACATGTACTTGCCATGAAAGTTAAAATCATGAGGTGACACTCCATATTACTTGTAAGTTTGAATAAAGTTGGATCCATTACAGAAAAAGGCACAGCTTTACATGCTATATATTAGATATTTCACCAGCAACATAAATGTCCAAACACAACACTTGTTCCACACTGCTCCCCCCAACTCATCCCTTGATCCCTTCAAAGTAGTCCAGACAATTGATGTAGTCTTAGGTAGAGGGCTGTAGGTATAAAAAGGGTTTTAGAAGTACTTAGGCGATAAAAACCTTCTGAGCTTGGAAACCAAGCTGAATATGGAAAAAGAAGGATAGAAGTATTCAACAAAATACAAATTGATGCCCTAATACATGCCAAGTTTTGTTCTAAGCGTCATTAATTCACTACTGAATAAAACATAAAAGGTCCCTACTCTCTGACTTTATACTTGGGAAAATGAAGTAGTATAGAGAAGCTGATCAACAAAAGACTCTCGGCGTGATCCCTTCAGTGGGAGTGTGGAGTCTTGGCCACTGGACCACCAGGGAAGTCCCTTCAACTTTTTAAAGTGGAGGTGTAGGGTATGCGTGCGTCCAATTTTAGTAGAAATTGATCAGTTTTCCAAGTTCAGCACAGCAAGCAGTATGTATGGACGTTCCAGTGACTTCACATTTTCAACATCTGGTATAGTCTCTTTAATATTAACCCTTTTTGAGGATGACAGATTCGGTTTTAATCTTTTCCTATTTATTGCCTCTTTGGATATCCTCTTTTTGTAAAGTGCTGTTTGCTCATTTTTCTCTTGGATGATCTGCTGTACTGACTCGCAGTTTTTTATATGTTGCAGATGCAAATTCTTTGTGCTTACATGTATTATACATTCCTTCTTGCTTTTCACTTGCTTAATGATGACTTCTGATGAACATAAATTACTAAACCTAATGTAGTCCCATTTATTTTTTCTTTTATGATCAGTACTTTGTGTTCAGCTTAAGAAACCTTCTGTTCAGTTCAGTCCAGTTGCTCAGTCATGTCTGACTCTTTACAACCCCATGGACTGCAGCACACCAGGCCTCTCTGTCCATTACCAACTCTCAGAGCTTGTTCAAACTCCTGTCCATCAAGATGGTGATGCCATTCAATCATCTCATCCTCTGTAGGCCCCTTCTCCTCCTGGCTTCAATCTTTCCTGTCATCAGGGTCTTTTCCAATGAGTCAGCTCTTCACATCAGGTGGCCAAAGTACTGGAGTTTCAGCTTCAGCCTCAGTCCTTCCAACGAACAGCCAGGACTGATCTCCTTTAGGATGGACTGGTTGGATCTCCTTGCAGTCCAAGGGACTTTCAAGAGTCTCCAACACCACAGTTCAAAAGCATCAATTCCTTGGCATTCAGCTTTCTTTATGGTCCAGTTCTCACATCCATACATGACTATTGGAAAAACCATAGCTCTGACTAGACGGACCTTTGTTGGCAAAGTAATGTCTCTGCTTTTTAATATGCTGTCTAGGTTGGTCATAACTTTTCTGCCAAGGAGCAAGTGTCTTTTAATTTCATGGCTGCAGTCACCGTCTGCAGTGATTTTGAAGCCCCCCAAAATAAAAAAGTCTGTCACTGTTTTCATTGTTTCCCCATCCATTTGCCATGAAGTGATGGGACCAGACGCCATGATCTTAGTTTTCTGAATATTGAGCTTTAAACCAACTTTTTCACTCTCCTCTTTCACTTTCATCAAGAGGCTCTTCAATTCCTCTTTGCTTTCTGCCATAAGGGTGGTGTCATCTGCATATCTGGTTATTGATATTTCTCCCGGCAATCTTGATTCCAGCTTGTGCTTCACCCAGTCCGGCATTTTGCATGATGTACTCTGCAAATAAGTTAAATAAGCAGGGTGACAATATACAGCCTTGACGTACTCCTTTTCCTATTTGGAACCAGTCTGTTTTTCCATGTCCAGTTCTAACTGTTGCTTCCTGACCTGCACACAGATTTCTCAGGAGGCAGGTAAGGTGCTCTGGTATTCCCATCTCTTGAGGAATTTTCCAAAGTTTGTTGTGATCCATACAGTCAAAGGTTTTGGAGTAGTCAATAAAGCAGAAGTAGATGTTTTTCTGGAATTCTCTTGCTTTTTCAATGATCCAATGGATGATGGCAATTTGATTTCTGGTTCCTTTGCCTTTTCTAAATCCGGCTTGAATACTTGGAAGTTCACAGTTTTCATACTGTTGAAGCCTGGCTTGGAGAATTTTGAGCATTACTTTGCTAGAGTGTGAGATGACTGCAATTGTGCAGTAGTTTGAACATTCTTTAGCATTACCTTTCTTTGGGATTGGAATGAAAACTGACCTTTTCCAGTCCTGTGGCCACTGCTGAGTTTTCCAAATTTGCTGGCATATTGAGTGCAGCACTTTCACAGCATCATCTGTTAAGATTTGAAACAGCTCAGCTGGAATTCCATCACCTCCACTAGCTTTATTTGTAGTGATGCTTCCTAAGGCCCACTTGACTTCACATTCCAGGATGTCTGGCTCTAGGTGAGTGATCATCATGGTTATCCGGGTCATTAAGATATTTCTGTGTATTCTTGCCACCTTTTCTTAATATCTTCTGCTTCTGTTAGGTCCATACCATTTGTCCTTAATTGTGCCCATCTTTGCATGAAATGTTCCTTTCGGATCTCTAAATTTTCTTGAAGAGATCTCTAGTCTTTCCCATTCTGTTGTTTTTCTCTATTTCTTTGCATTGATCACTGAGGAAGACCTTATGCCTCTCCTTGCTATTCTTTGGAACTCTGCATTCAAATGGGTATATCTTTCCTTCTTTCCTTTGTCTTTCACTTCTCTTCTTTTCTTAGCTATTTGTAAGGCCTCCTCAGACAACCATTTTGCCTTCTTGCATTTCTTTTTCTTGGAGATGGTCTTGATCACTGCCTCCCATACAATGTCATGAACCTCTGTCCACAGTTCTTCAGGCACTCTATCAGATCTAATTCCTTGAATCTATTTGTCACTTCCACTGTATAATCAATCATAAGGGATTTGATTTAGGTCATACCTGAAAACCACTAGTGGTTTCCCCTGCTTTCTTCAACTTAAGTCTGAATTTGAATTTGGCAATAAGGAGTTCATGATCTGAGCCACAGTCAGCTCCTGGTCTTGTTTTTGCTGACTGTACAGAGATTCTCCATCTTCGGCTACAAAGAATATAATCAATCTGATTTCGGTATTGACCATCTGGTGATGTCCATGTGTAGAGTCTTCTCTTGTGTTGTTTGAAGAGGGTGCTTGCTATGACTACTGTGTTCTGTTGGCAAAACTTTTAGCCTTTGCCCTGCTTCATTTTGTATTCCAAGGCCAAACTTGCTTTGTTATTCCAGGAATTTCTTGACTTCCAACTTTTGCATTCCAGTCTCCTATGATGAAAGTGACATCTTTTTTTGGTGTTAGTTCTAGAAGGTCTTGTAGGTCCTCACAGAACCATTCACGTTCAGCTTCTTCAGCATTACTGGTTGAAGCACAGACATGGATTACTGAATGGTTTGCCTTGGTTACCTAAACCCAAATTACGAAGCTATTCTTCATTATCTTCTGGAAGATATTTTACCAAGTATATTTATATCTCTAATCCACTTAGAATTGATTGTGTACAGAGGGATGTTTTTTGACTCTGTATTCTGTTTTACTGTTCTATTTGTCTATCCTTCTGTTAATACCACACTGTTTTAGCTACTGTACCTTTACAACACATCCTGATATCAGGCAGTATAAGTTTTCAAACACATCTTTCTTCAAGATCATCTTGGCTATTCCTAGTTCCTTACATTTCCCTAATAAACTGTAGAATTAGCATGTTAATTTACATGTGTGTAAGCACGCACACACACAAACTGTTGAACTTTTGAATGATCTATAGATTCAACACAACTCCAATTTGAGAACTGGCATCTTTACAATTTTGAGTGTCCCAATCTATGAATATCATTTTTAAAAATTTTATTCAATTTTATAAAATTAAAAGATTTCTTCTATGTTTTCTATGCAGAAGTCTTGTCCATTTTTGGTAAGTTTATTCCTAAATATCTGATATTTTTTATTGTATAAATATTTTTTATCACATTTTCTATTGCTTCTTGCTAAACAGGCACAAATAAAACCAATTTTTATAATAGCCTCATATGCAATAGATTACTTTGGATTTTCTACATTTTTGATTATATTAAGAATAATGACAAATTTATCCCTTCTTTCACAAGTCTCATACAATTCATTACTTTTTCTTGCCTATTATACTGGTCAAAACCACCAATACAATGCTAAATAGAAGTGGTGACAATAGCATTATTTTCTAGTTTTGGTTTGAAGAGGAAATCTTTCACTATTCTTCTATTAAGTATGACTTTTCTGTGGATTCTGTCAGATTAAGAAAATTCCTTGCTATACATAGTTTGCACTTTTTAAAAATAAACATTTTAATAAGTATTAAATTTTATCAAGTACTTTTTCTGCATCAATTGAAATAATACCATAATTTTTCTCTTGTATTCTATTATTGTGACAATTTGAATAGATTTTTTTGAATGTCCAATCTTCCATTCCTGAATTAAACTCAACTTGGTTATATGTATTAACTTTCATCATATTGCTGGATCTGGCATATTTTGTTTTAGCCTTTTACGACTATGTTTGAGAGAGACTGGCCTGAAAGACTCCTTCCTTTTGATGTTTTTGATCTCAAAAAGCAAGTTGGGAAGTATTTCCTATTTTCTGCTTCCTGGAAGAGTATATGCAAGACTGATGTTACATCTTCCCCAAATAATTAGAAGAGTTCATCAGTGAAGCCATCTTTGTGAGACGGTTTTTAATTACAAATATAAGACAATTCACATTTTGAATCACTTCTTGTAACAATTTTCTTACATGGTATTCTCTGTAAATTTATGCAACAGTGTTTTCAAATTTATAAACATAAACATTTTCATAATATCCTCCCCAAATAATTTAAATGTAACATCTGTAGTAATTCCCTTTCATTGCTAATATTGGTTATTACCTTTTATTTATCTTGATTTTTCCTGTGAAGAATTCATCAATTTTCTTATTGTACTTTTCAAAGAACTTTTAGCTTTGCTAATTCTGTCCTAATTGTTTTCTATTCAATAAAATTCTTCTCTTTGAATATCTCATTCCTTCTACTTTCTTGGGTTTAATTTGCTGATCTAACTAAATCCCTGAGGTGGATACTTTAAGGTTACCAATTTTTAGCTCTTTTTTTCTAATATACGCATTTAGAGCTATAAATTTTCCTCTAAACGAAGCTTTGTGTGTACACTCAGTTTTGTCAGACTCTTTACAGCCCCACACACTGTAGCCTACCAGGCTCCTCTGTCCATAGAATTTGCCAGACAAGAATACTATAGAATGGGTGGCTACTTCCTACTCCAGGGGATCTTCCCAAACCAGGGATTGAACCTGCATCTCTTGTGATTCTTTACCACTAGCACCACCTGGGAAGCCCAAATGATAGCATATAAATTTGGACGTGATATATTTTTATCTTGTTATTCTTCAACCCATGGGTTATTCAGAAAGACACTGCTTATTTTTCAAACATGTAGATTTTTCTGACTGTACTTTTGCTACCAATATCTAGTTTATTTTCTTTCTGGTTGATACGATGTCAATTTCTTTTGGAAAATTTTTCAGATTTGCTTTACGGTTCAGCTTTATGGGCTTCCCAATCCCAGGGACGGCGGAGCCTGGTCAGCTGCCGTCTATGGGGTCGCACAGAGTCGGACACGACTGAAGCGACTTAGCAGCAGCAGCAGCAGTGGCTCAGAATACCAGATCACCTGACCTGCCTCTTGAGAAATCTGTATGCAGGTCAGGAAGGAACAGTTATAACTGGACAAGGAACAATAGACTGGTTCCAAATCGGGAAAGTAGTAAGTCAAGGATGTATATTGTCACCCTGCTTATTTAACTTATATGCAGAGCACATCATGAGAAACGCTGGGCTGGAAGAAGCACAAGCTGGAATCAAGATTGCTGGGAGAAATATCAATAACCTCAGATATGCAGATGACACCACCCTTATGGCAGAAAGCGAAGAAGAACTAAAGAGCCTCCTGATGAAAATGAAAGAGGACAGTGAAAAAGTTGGCTTAAAGCTCAACATTCAGAAAACGAAGATCATGGCATCTGGTCCCATCACTTCATGGCAAATGGACGGGGAAACAATGGGAACAGTGACAGACTATTTTCTGGGGCTCCAAAATCACTGCAGATGGTGACTGCAGCCATGAAATTAAGATGCCTGCTCCTTGGAAGAAAAGTTATGACCAACCTAGAGAACATATTAAAAAGCAGAGACATTACTTTGCCAACAAAGGTCATTCGAGTCAAAGCTACAGTTTTTCAGTAGTCAGGTATGGATGTGAGAGTTGGACTGTAAAGAAAGCTGAGTGGCAAAGAATTGATGCTTTTGAACTGTGGTGTTGGAGAAGACTCTTGAGAGTCCCTTGGACTGCAAGGAGATACAACCTGTCCATCCTAAAGGAAATCAGTCCTGGGTGTTCATTGGAAGGACTGATGTTGAAGCTGAAATTCCAATACGCTGGCCACCTGATGTGAAGAACTGACTCACTGGAAAAGACCCTGATGCTGGGAAAGATTGAAGGTGGGAGGAGAAGGGGATGACAAAGGATGAGATGGTTGGATGGCATCACCGACTCAATGGTCATGAGTTTGAATAAACTCCAGGAGTTGGTGATGGACAGGGAGGCCTGCATGCTGTAGTTCATGGGGTCGCAGAGTTGGACACAAGAGAGCAACTGAACTGAACTGAGTGGTTCAGACAGTAAAGAATCTGTCTGCAATGTGGGAGACCTGGGTTCGATTCCTGGGTTGGGAAGATCCCCTCGAGAAGGGCATGGCAACCCACTCCAGTATTCTCACCTGGAGAATCCCCATAGACAGAGGAGCCTGACAGGCTATAGTCCACAGGGTCGCAAAGAATCAGACACAACTGGGTAACTAAGCACACACACACATCAGTTTTACAGTCAATTTTGTGTTCCATGTGCATTTGAAAAACAAGGGTATATTCTGCAGTTTTGGGGCACCATGAGATTAAATTTATAATATCAGTGAGATTAAACTTGTTCACTGTCTTATTCAATTCTTCTATATTCTCACTGAATTTTTCTTTTTGGCAGATTCTAACAGGATGTGAGAGTTGGACTGTGAAGAAAGCTGATCGCCGAAGAATTGATGCTTTTGAACTGTAGTGTTGGAGAAGACTCTTGAGAGTCCCTTGTACCGCAAGGAGATCCAACCAGTCCATTCTAGGGGAGATCGATCCTGGGTGTTCACTGGAAGGACTGATGCTAAAGCTGAAACTGCAATACTTTGGCCACCTCATGCGACGAGTTGACTCACTGGAAAAGACTCTGATGCTGGGAAAGGTTGGGGGCGGGAGGAGAAGGGGACAACCGAGAGTGAGATGGCTGGATGGCATCACCGACTCTGTGGGCATGAGTTTGAGTGAACTCCGGGAGTTGGTGATGGACAGGGAGGCCTGGCGTGCTGTGATTCATGGGGTCGCGGAGAGTCGGACACGACTGAGCGACTGAACTGAACTGAACTGAACTTAGCAAAATACCTGCAATGAAGTCAACTTGCTGTACTCAACCAGTGTTAGTGATTTTTCAAAGTTAAGAATGTTGGAATAAAGGGTGTATTAATGAAAACAAAGAAGGATGAATTAGTTTGATACAATTTTTATGTAAGAATATAAGGAATGGATAACAGTGAAAAACAAGGTAACGAGAACTGATGCTGCTGCTGCTAAGTCACTTCAGTCGTGTCCGACTCTGTGTGACCCCATAGACGGCAGCCCACCAGGCTCCCCCGTCCCTGGGATTCTCCAGGCAAGAACACTGGAGTGGGTTGCCATTTCCTTCTCCAATGAACGAGAACTAAAGAACATCATTTAATAAACATAATAAAGTTTTGAAGACAAACCATCACAAAGGAATTTGAAATTGGTTAAGATGAAAATCTCAAGCTTAACCACTAGGAGGCAGTAGCAGGCCATCAGAAAGGAACTCCTTTTTTGTTTAAGCTTCTTGTCTTTTGTAACTAATAACAAGCACTATTATTTTCTAATATCCCTACTGTACTAATCCTGTATCTCTAAGAATGTATTTCTTAAGTTCTCAAAAAAAAATTACTAAGTACAACAGAAGCTATACAAATCATTTTTAAATTTAATTGTGAAAAATCAAAACATTAACAAACACTCTCACAAACACACCAGGATCAGAAGTGTGGGGAAATGAATACCTTCACGGTGCGACGATAAACTGGTATAGTCTAGTAGAACATAATCTTTTGACCTATTTGAAATCTAGCACAAGGACATCAGGGGCAGCATAGTTTGTCATAATGAAAAAACCTGAGGCAATCTAAACGTCAGCAGTGAAATAGTTAACTAAAAAATCCATATTATGGAATATTAAGCAGCATTTCTTAAAGTGAGGTAGATCTACACTTTGAAATGGAAGTGTAGATCTTGTACAAGATAATAATACATATTATTATTAATACATATACATATAATACAAGATAAAGACAACTGCTGTATATATATATACACACACACATAAATACACATTTAAGTACAATGTTTGTGCCTAGAAAAAAGGAGACATCCTAACTGTTGGGGAACAGGTTATATGATATGACTCAAAAAGGACACTTAAGTTTTATTAATTTTTGTAATATTTTAACTTCTTCAATAAGCATGCATTTCTCTATGAATTGTGTAATTTGAATGAGTAAGAACAAGGCAGAAGGCATTAACTATAACAAGACAATTTCTGTTACAGAAAAAGAATATAATTTACAGTGAAGAAAAAAATTATGTGCACTTACATCAATAAAACTATTTTAAAGCTACTGCTAGTTTTAATAAAGAGGTAATCTTACACAAGCAATTTTTAAGGGTCTGGTAACACGGCAGAAAACAGAGAGAGGTATTAAGTACTTAAACACGATTAAATACCCAATACAGTTTCATTGCTACAATGATGAACAACCATCCTCTGATTTCACACACTTTTTGGTGGAGGGCAGGCAGTGCAAGAGAGGAGGTAAATAGGGAGGGAGAATAAACCTTGCATAAAAAGGAACTAATCAGAACCTAAAGATTCCTTACCTCCATTTAAAAATGGGAATTGGGACATTATGGAATATGTCTCTCAGGATATAATGACAGATTTCATCACTGCTAAATTCACTGACCTCTTAAGAATATTATAAACATCAACAGACTAACAAATTATCTATGAGTTACATTTGGGAGCTTAATAAATTATATAAATTAACGAAATCACAGAATTGAAAAAATACTGTGAAATCTGGGACAGGTCATACCTAACCCATCCCATAAAAGTGATTACCCATTAATTTCTCCTTTAATATTTCAAAAGAAAACACAGTTACTCTCAGTCACCTTAGACATGTTACTAAAGAATTATGTTTTATCTATCTATGTTTCCTTTTATTTTATTCTCTAAATCTTTTTTGTTTACTCTGTACCTTGATATAAGCATTGGCCTTTCTGTTTCACTAGCCCAACTGCTAAAGCATTCAAATATCTAATCCCTTACATAGACAGAAGTAGGTCTTAAAACCTCAGATATACAGATGACACCACCCTTATGGCAGAAAGTGAAGAGGAACTCAAAAGCCTCTTGATGAAAGTGAAAGAGGACAGTGAAAAAGTTGGCTTAAAGCTCAACATTCAGAAAACTAAGATCATGGCATCTGGTCCCATCACTTCATGGGAAATA
The DNA here is from genome assembly GCF_049115385.1 of Moschus berezovskii. Classification (NCBI taxonomy): domain Eukaryota; kingdom Metazoa; phylum Chordata; class Mammalia; order Artiodactyla; family Moschidae; genus Moschus; species Moschus berezovskii. The sequence continues at coordinate 8,150,609 of NC_142461.1, read as the reverse complement.
GATGGGGAAACAGTGGAAACTGTCAGACTTTATTTTTTTGGGCTCCAAAATCACTGCAGATACTGACTGCAGCCATGAAATTAAAAGACACTTACTCCTTGGAAGGAAAGTTATGACCAATCTAGACAGCATATTAAAAAGCAGAGACATTACTTTGCCAACAAAGGTCTGTCTAGTCAAGGCTCAGGTTTTTCCAGTGGTCAAGTATGGATGTAAGAGTTGGAAGAAAGCTGATTGCTGAAGAATTGATACTTTTGAACTGTGGTGTTGGAGAAGACTCTTGAGAGTCCCTTGGACTGCAAGGAGATCCAACCAGTCCATTCTAAAGGAGATCAGTCCTGGGTGTTCATTGGAAGGACTGATGCTGAAGCTGAAACTCCAAAACTTTGGCCACCTCATGCCAAGAGCTGACTCACTGGAAAAAGACTCTGATGCTGGGAAGGATTGGGGGCGGGAGGAGAAGGGGACGACAGAGGATGAGATGGCTGGATGGCATCACCGACTCGATGGACATGAGTTTGAGTGAACTCCAAGAGTTGGTGATGGACAAGGAGGCCTGGCGTGCTGTGATTCATGGGGTCGTAAAGAGTTGGACATGACTGAGCGAGTGAACTGAACTGAGGCAAGGAGATCCAACCAATCCATTATAAAGGAGATCAGTCCTGGGTGTTCACTGGAAGGACTGATGCTAAAGCTGAAGCTCCAATAAAAGGCCTTCAGTTCAGTTCAGTTCAGTTGCTCAGTCGTGTCCGACTCTCCGCGACCCCATGAATCACAGCACGCCAGGCCTCCCTGTCCATCACCAACTCCCGGAGCTCACTCAGACTCAAGTCCACAGAGGTTCGTGACATTGTACAGGAGACAGGGACCAAGACCATCCCCATGGAAAAGAAATGCAAAAAAGCAAAATGGCTGTCTGAGGAGGCCTTACAAAGAGCTATGAAAAGAAGAGAGGCGAAAGGCAAAGGAGAAAAGGAAAGATATAAGCAGCTGAATGCAGAGTTCCAAAGAATAGAAAGGAGAGATAAAAAAGCCTTCCTCAGTGATCAGTGCAAAGAAATAGAGGAAAACAACAGAATAGGAAAAACAAGAGATCTTTTCAAGAAAATTAGAGATTCCAAGGGAACATTTCGTGCAAAGATGGGCTCGATAAAGGACAGAAATGGTATGGACCTAACAGAAGCAGAAGATATTAAGAAGAGGTTGCAAGAATACACAGAAGAACTGTACAAAAAAGATATTCACGACCAAGATAGTCACAATAACGTGATCACTGACCTAGAGCCAGACATCTTGGAATGTGAAGTCAAGTGGGCCTTAGAAAGCATCACTACGAACAAAGCTAGTGGAGGTGATGGAATTCCAGTTGAGCTATTTCAAATCTTGAAAGATGATGCTGTGAAAGTGCTGCACTCAATATGCCAGCAAATTTGGAAAACTCAGCAGTGGCCACAGGACTGGAAAAGGTCAGTCTTCATTCCAATCCCAAAGAAAGGCAATGCCAAAGAATGCTCAAACTACCGCACAATTGCACTCATCTCATACGCTAGCAAAGTGATGCTCAAAATTCTCCAAGCCAGGCTTCAGCAATATGTGAACCGTGAACTCCCAGATGTTCAAGCAGGTTTTAGAAAAGGCAGAGGCACCAGAGATCAAATTGCCAACATCCGCTGGATCATTGAGAAAGCAAGAGAGTTCCAGAAAAACATCTATTTCTGCTTCATTGACTATGCCAAAGCCTTTGACTGTGTGGATCACAGTAAACTGTGGAGAATTCTGAAAGAGATGGGAATACCAGACCACCTGACCTGCCTCTTGAGAAACCTGTATGCAGGTCAGGAAGCAACAGTCAGAACTGTACATGGAACAACAGACTGGTTCCAAATAGGAAAAGGAGTGCGTCAAGGCTGTATATTGTCACCCTGCTTATTTAACTTATATGCAGAGTACATCATGAGGACCGCTGGGCTGGAAGAAGCACAAGCTGGAATCAAGATTGCTGGGAGAAATATCAATAAAAGGCCTTAGAACTGTCCAAACACACTGAATTTTGTGAAATATTTAATAGGTTTTTAAAACTAATCAAAGACTTGCCTACTCTAATTTACCATGTAAAATGAAAAATCTATCAATGTGTATGTAGGCTGTTTATTATTTGGGAGAATAAGGAGGTAGATCATTAAGGTTTATTTAAGGTATTTAATTGTATTAAACAGATAAAAGACCTGCAACAAATATACACAAGGGAGACCCATTAAGCTCCAAAGTGATTTGGAATTCTGTTTTCTAATGTCTCATGGCAGTGTGGGGGAAGTTGCTTGGCAACTGGAATTCTTATTTACCAATAGGTAATTTAATATAAAAAGCCTTCTAAGTTATGTGCGGTATAATCCATTATGTTGTTTATTCTTATTGGTTACAGCATTTGAAGGACAGTAAATGTAGGTGGCTACTTAAGACAGGAACAAATTGATAGCAAAAAATAGAACACAAAGTTATACTTAAGTGAATCACTTTCTCCCCTAGTCTCCTCCCCTATTCCCATCCCTCAAAGCAATTTTTTTTAAAGCGGACACATTTTATTTCCCTCTCCTCTTTACCAAGCATCAAAAGAAATTTCAACCGCCCTCTAGTTTCCAAAAGCCACACTGAGAAATAAAAACATTATGACTTTAACTAAGAGAGTTCATAGAAGATGTTCAGCAAGAACATCTGGGTGTACAGAGAATAGTCACCTGCAGGAAGGAAGGTAGAACAGAGAAGAGATACTGTCTATGGTAGGAGGGGCTCCAATGAACTGTTTACTAAGTGTATAAAAGACTCATACAGAACCATTAGTACAAAAAAAAAAGACAATTACTAAGGAAAATTGCTCCCTAGCTATGGCAGCTGCTGCTGCTGCTGCTAAGTCGCTTCAGTCATGTCTGACTCTGTGTGACCCCATAGACGGCAGCCCACCAGCCTCCCCCATCCCTGGGATTCTCCAGGCAAGAACACTGGAGTGGGTTGCCATTTCCTTCTCCAATGCAGCTACTGAAACACATTGAATAGATGTAAGACAGGCAGGCCAGTGTGCTGAAGTTTTTCCCTTACCTATAGAAACACGATTTCATGCAGTGAATATTATTCCAGAAACCACTGAAATTCAATAGTAAATTGTAAAATGCTGCAATTAAAAAATTTAATAGTAATTTTTAAAGGCCTGAATAGCTTGGAAACGGAAATAACAGAAGGAAATCGGCAAATGTGTCAACTTTTTAAAAGATGCTTATTCTTGGCCAACTGGCACTGAGATACTCTTTCCCTTTGGTACTCTTGCTCATTTGTGGCCATAAACTCCACCCAAAGAGCCCCATCCAAGCTACCAAACAGTCTAAAATTATGATGGATTATAGTGTCTTTAGGAATTGGCTCTTTGGTAATTACTGTTATTTTAATTAAACACTAATGCTCTCTCTATATAGTTTTTGGCAGAAAGAACAATGCTTAATTAACATCCCAAAGAGAAGAAAAGGGGAAACGACTGAACGGTGTAGTTAAGACAAGGTTCATCCAATGGGAACTCTTTTAAAGAGACTTCCCTTTTACTATATGCAAGTTTGGTAAATGAAATGATAAGACAGTGTCCTTTATAAATAAAAGAAGGAGGTAGCATCTGTACTACACAAACCACTCTCATCATGAAAACAGGACTTGAAGCGGAAACCTTAGTTTTAGGGTACAGAGACCTCTGCAAGAGCAACTCTAAAAGCTGCTCGTAAGGGTAATTAGCACACAAACCCATCCAGGCTGACTTTAGGTTCCTGGCACCCAACAATAAACAAAAGCTTCAGTAATAGTTTAAATTAAGCTATATCAATCTATTCCAACCACCACAACCACCCAAGCCATTGTTTCTGAGACACTGTAATTTTCTGTATAGCTCCCTTCATGGTAACTTCTCAGAAGAATATGAGAACAAAGTTATTCAATAAACATTTAATCACACACCCACTTTATGCTAGGCACAGTTAATCAACAAGAAACAGAGAAAAAGAATGACTTAAGGACTTAACTCTGGTTTATCATCTAATCTCTGATCAACTCTGAAAGCTAGTTTTTAATACTTTAAGGAATGGCCTCCAAAGTAATCATTTATAATCATTGTCATAATAGGGTTTTCTGATCTTTGTTCCTGTTTTTGTTTTGTTTTGGAGGTTTTTAGGGGGTAGATAGGAGGGACTGGTTCTACATCGCTAATTCAACCACTTGGTTGTTTTTTTTTTTACCTTCATTAGCCTCGGGCCTTGAATTCTTGATATATGCAGAGAATTTGGCAAAGATGTCCATTCCAGCAGTATTTGATTCTGGGTGTTTTGGTGAAAGCTTTAAGTACCTAAATGAAAAATGTAATAATGGATTATAGAGCCTCCAAAGATATATTAGCATAAATCCTCTCAATCAAACCATTATGCTAGCAGTTACTAGACATCTTTTAACAGTTATTACTCTAAGAAATGCCATCATCGGTTTTCCACAGTATTTTTAAGATGTGCTTTTTCCTTAGGAAACAAAGTTCTGCACAGTGCTTTTGTTCACATATTAAGATTCTTGGCATCCAAAGGGCATCCGCACTCCATCTCCATTTTATAAATTAAAATGCTGGGAAAACAGTCTACTTGTTCAGGGAGTGGTGCCAAGCCAATGGGCATCTTAGTAAGAGAACTCTAGAGTAGAGCTGTCCAAGAGAACTTTCTGTGCTGATGGAAATATTCCATATCTGAATTATCCAATATGGTAGCCATTAGTGACTTGTGGCTATCCAAATAGGAATCTAAATTAATCATAATAAAGTTAAAACTCATTTCCTCAGTTGCACTAGCCACATTTCAACTGTAGAGCTTTCTCAGATAGGAATGCCAAACAGACATCTTTGGTATGCCGTGCACTGAGTCAGCCGTGTACAACAGTGCCACAGAACCCTGGCAGTAGGAAAAGAATCTAGACTGACCAAATTTAGGTCAAGGACAAAAACAGCAGGAGGCCGATCATTCACTTTAGCCCTACATTCAGGATTTTCTGAAGCTTCCCATATACGAAATACCACTCTGAGCAACAGAAAAATAAGACATTGGAATTTTGCTAACAAGTGCTCTGTTGTGTTACTACAAAGTCTTTCTACTTTGAGAAGAGACATTTCATGACACAACAGCTTTTTTAAAAAGACACACACACATGTGTATTTTATATACTTAAATTTCAAACACACATACTTAATTTTTATTTCTTCCTTAAACTAGAAAATACACATGAAAAAGCCCAATTCTTTACTTTTCCCTTCAGCAGAGTTTGCAGCAACTCCAAGGAGTCAGAAATAGAGAAATTCAGACTCTTAGCACCACATTAGGAAAGACTGTTCTTCTTTTCAATATCTATTTTTAAGCTTAAAAGGTTCTTTATAATTAGAAGTTAAATTAACTACATAATGAGCTTTTCAGTGAATGATTACGGTAAATAAATTTCACCTGAGTGTATGTATATGTATATTATATATGTGTGTGTGATGTGTGCGTTTATATATATACACATATAACATTTTTTTTTCCTGTTAACTACAGAAAACGTTATCATCTCTCTTTTTCTTTCCCCCTTGCCTGAGCTGAAACAGTTAATTCCAGCTTCAACATCCCTGGATTTCCCTTGACTATGAAAATAACCAGCCTGTAATTTAAGTATTTCCACCACTTTTAATACAGTACCTTCATTGACTCATTCCAAAGAAAATATAGTGCAAGGAACAAAAGCACCTCTTCAGTACACCTATATCTTCCTCTAGCCAAGTTTCCAAATTTACTCTTTTCCCCAACCAATATTTAAGAGTACCTACTTTTTCTAATGAAGTAAACTTCATAATTCTCAAAGTAACTTATAGGGAAGTAGATTTGAATTAAAGATTATTTATATATTCATTTTATGCATATATTTATTTATTCTAATAAGTAGGTATCTACTACGTGTCAGAAGTTGTACTAAGTACTGGGGTTACAAAGACGAACACACAGAATCATACTTACCAGAGACCTATTTTAATGAGCAGGTAAAAATGTAGGACTTGCAATCAGTGTATCCTTTATTACATGGAAACAGATACTATTACAACTCTTTAAAAAAACAAAAAACTACTGTTCTCTAAAACAGGTTAAACATGCCCTATTCTCTAAGACAAACAATTAAACTTGTATTATTAATTTAATGCATACAATACTATAGGTACAAGAAACCACTCAACCTCAATCTCTCATTTTGCTAAAAGGAAATCATATTTCAGAAAACTTACACAGTTACCCCCAAATCACTGGACTAATTAAAAGTATCATCAAACTCACATCTCCTGTCCCCAAGTCCAGTGCTGTTGTTTCTGTTTTACTACACATCAAGTTCAAAAAGATAAATCGAATACTAAACAGTTAGGTCCAAAATCAGTTGTCAACTTTTTTGCGTTTCCCCCAAACACTGGATTTTAATAATTCATTAGTAGTAGTTTTGGCAAATTGCTTGACTAAGCAATACTTTTCAACTATTATGAACATTTACTTTAACAGTTAACAAAAGTAAATGATTAATAAAAGGCTATGTGTCAACCACAGAACAGACATGCACATCCAGGGCATTGAGACTTTAAGATCAGTCCTTTATTACATCCTGTATCACATCACTGACTAGTATTTATGGTAGACTAGCTAAGAATGTTTCCATCCTTTAAGAAAGATCTCAGATATTTTCTCCTTTCTTGTGTTAATGTGAGAATAAAGTGTGGTTATACAAGTCTATTAAATTACTCCTGTAAATTCAAGTTTCATTGTTATTTCTCTTAAAAAGGAAGAAAGAAAGAAAAAAGGCTTAACAACAGTTTATAGGACTTTTCTCCAAAATTATCTAGCTTCCTCTATCCTTCTCTCCTTTTATCAGTAAGTGGGCCAAGTATACAAGCCTGCTGCAGTTAAAAATCCAAATTTCAAAGTTTTTAAAAAGCTTTTGGTGGGAGTGGGGGTGGCAAAGCAATTCCTTCTTTCAAGCAAGGGGGAAACTGAAAAAAAATACCCCAGAAGAGAAGATAGTTTCTCCATTAAAACCTATAGTTACCTAGACTAGCAAAAACTCCTTGATTTTAGCTTTTCATTAGTCTCTAATAACTCTAGAATAGCTTGTATTTGTCATGATTAAATCAGAAATGCTCACATAAAAACCCCTCTGTTCTCAGTTTCAACAAATGTCAAAAACATGTTATTAGAAATGCTGGATTCTAGTTCACCAGCTAATACAACTCTTCTGCCTTTTCTCCTCCTACCTGGAAACAAGAAGGCTTACAATCAGTGTGAATAGGATCAGCTAAGGACCTGAAGACCTCATCCTAGAGAAAAGGCTGATCCCTGACTGCCCTAGAACAGAGGAAAGGGAAAAGAATGCATGTGATGATCCCAGAAACACTTCCTTCCCTCCCTCTCATCTTCTAGAAGCAAGTCTGCATGGCAGAGAACATGCTGTTTGATCAGCATTTCACATCACGGGTTACAGAACCCACTAAGGGCAAAGTACTCTCAATCCAAACATGCTGCTGCTGCTGCCAAGTCACTTCAGTCGTGTCCGACTCTGTGCAACCCCATGGACGGCAGCCCACCAGGCTCCCCCGTCCCTGGGATTCTCCAGGCAAGAACACTGCAGTGGGTTGCCATTTCCTTCTCCAATGCATGAAAATGAAAAGGGAAAGTGAAGTCGCTCAGTCGTGTTCGACTCTGAGCGACCCCATGGACTGCTGCCTACCAGGCTCCTCCATCCATGGGATTTTCCAGGCAAGAGCACTGGAGCGGGGTGCCATGCCTTCTCTGAAACATGCTGCTCCCATGCATATAAACAAAAAATCATCAGAAGTTAAACTTTCCCTACTTTTTAAAAAGGATTCACTAAATTAAGTTGGACAATCAATCACTTTCAGTCCCACTCGGTCATCACACACAGTAAAAGCAAACTCCCTTCGCTTTCTATCCTACCCTTCCTCTAAACTTGAGCTAGCCTTCAATTTTGTACTCACTAAAGCACAATTCCAATTAAAGGCTCACATTTTACCTTTAACAAAAGTCAAACTCAACCAAAGGAAAAACGGAAGAGGAAACACGGGTTTTTGAAGGCATATAGATCGAGCTTTGAAAGGAAGTATGCCAACTCTGCCCAGAAGGCGCTGGTGGTAAAGAACCCGCCTGTCCATGTAGGAGACATAAGAGAAGCAGGTTCAGTCCCTGGGTCAGGAAGATCCCCTGGAGGAGGGCATGGCAACCCACTCCAGTATTCTTGCCTGGAGAATTCCCATGGACAAAGCAGTCGGCAGGCTACAGTCCGTGGGGTCGCACAAAGTCGGACACAACTGAAGTGACTTAGCATGTAGCATGCACATGCCAACTCTGCCACCTTTAACTGTGAAACCCTGGACAAATTATTTTGATTATTCATTTTAGTTTTTCCATAAAGTCTTGGAGAAGACTGAGATACTCCACAAAATACTCCACAATGCACAGTGCATGGTACATAATTAGCACTTGAATGTTAATAACAGCAGAGGCATTAGTAACATCAAAAATACTCCCTTCTGTTTAAAGTAAAATTTTTAACTTTATTTAGAAACTCTCTTCAGAACAAAAGTCAAAGTTGTTAGTCAATCAGTTGTGTCCGACTCTTTGCAATCCCGTGGACTGTAGCCTGCCAGTCTCCTCTGTCCATGGAATTCTCCAGGCAAGAATACTGGAGTGGGTTACCATTCCCTGCTCCAGGGGATCTTCCCTACCCAGGGGTTGAACCCAGGTCTCCCGCATTGCAGGCAGATTCTTTAACCATCTGAGCCATCAGAAACATCAACATAAAAACAAGGAAAATTAACCACAGAGAGAATTTGGCAGATTATGAACCCTTTATACGGAGAAGGCAATGGCAAGCCACTCCAGTACTCTTGCCTAGAAAATCCCATGGATGGAGGAGCCTGGTAGGCTGCAGTCCGTGGGGTCACTAAGGGTTGGACACGACTGAGCGACTTCACTTTCACTTTTCACTTTCACACATTGGAGAAGGAAATGGCAACACACTCCAGTGTTCTTGCCTGGAGAATCCCAGGGACAGGGGAGCCTGGTGGGCTTCTGTCTATGGGGTCACACAGAGTTGGACACGACTGAAGTGACTTAACAGCAGCAGCAGCAGAACCCTTTATAACAGAAAGATCTCCCAATTTTTAAATTATTTAAATGAAAAGATCATCTCTGGTTAGAGTATCTCTTTAAATATGCCCAAATGAAATGAAGCTAAATTTTCTATATATTAAAAAAAAAAAGCGAAAATGTTTATTTTCAAAGTCCAAATCAAATTTAAAATGCTACGATGTCTTAGAGACTCCTGGATGCCAAAATATCAGAATATTTTAATATTCAGTTCAGTTGCTCAGTCGTGTCCGACTCTTTGCGACCCCAAGAATTGCAGCATGCCAGGCCTCCCTGTCCATCACCAACTCCCAGAGTCTACTCAAACTCATGTCCATCGAGTCAGTGATGCCATCCAGCCATCTCATCCTCTGTCGTCCCCTTCTCCTCCTGCCCCCAATCCCTCCCAGCATCAGGGTCTTTTCCAGTGAGTCAACTCTTCGCATATTGACTATGCCAAAGCCTTTGACTGTGTGGATCACAATCAACTGTGGACAGTTCTGAAGGAGATGGGAATACCAGACCACCTGACCTGCCTCTTGAGAAACCTGTATGCAGGTCAGGAAGCAACAGTTAGAACTGGACATGGAACAACACACTGGTTCCAAAAAGGAAAAGGAATACGTCAAGGCAGTATATTGTCACCCTGCTTATTTAACTTATATGCAGAGTACATCATGAGGAACGCTGGGCTGGAAGAAGCACAAGCTGGAATCAAGATTGCCGGGAGAAATATCAATAACCTCAGATATGCAGATGACACCACCCTTATGGCAGAAAGTGAAGAGGACCTAAAAAGCCTCTTGATGAAAATGAAAAAGTTGGCTTAAAGCTCAACATTCAGAAAACTAAGATCATGGCATCTGGTCCCATCACTTCATGGGAAATAGATGGGGAAACAGTGGAAACAGTGTCAGACTTTATTTCTTGGGGCTCCAAAATCACTGCAGATGGTGACTGCAGCCATGAAATTAAGATGTTTACTCCTTGGAAGGAAAGTTATGATCAACCTAGTTAGCATATTTTAATATTAGCTCCATTAAAATTTATTATGGAGCTAACATTATTATTTAATAACTTTAATATTATTACTTAATATTTATTCCCTCTTAGAAAAAATAAGAATAGTGAAATTTTTTGTTGTTGTTATTGCTGATATTGTTGAAGAAGGAGGTTAGGAGAGAATATGTAAAAATGCCCCCATTTTACTGAAATGGTATATAATGTTATCAGCATACTGACTTCAAAAACGTAAATATTCTTGGAAGGATTTACACCATAAACATTTCAGACTATGATTTGAAACAACATATAGTTTCCCTCCCAGAGAATGAATGTCATTCAAATTGTTTTTCTATTTATAATTTAATGTTGATACAATAATCTACAGTTATGAGAGAAAGACTACTTTCATTAGCGTCTGAGGATAAACCAGTGAATGCGGAACTTTACTCACAGCTGACAGACTTTAAAAATGAAAAGGGTAAGATATACATACATACATATATACGTACATACACAAAAAGAACAAAAAGATCTGGCAGGTTCTATGTTCTCTCAAAAATTATTTCCACAAAGTTGAATGAATGTTCATAATAGTTCGTTACTGATGTATATAAAGCTTCAGTTTCTATTTTACAAAGATCTTAGTTTCAGTTTATCAGTATTGTAACTATATACATGGTCTGGAGGAAAAGTCAAACATAGTTTTATAGATATTTGTCTACAGAAACTTTACTAGGGATGGAAGGTAGATGAGGACTCTTGGAAAGTAGAGATGAAAGAAGTTTGAGGTTCTCAGAAAGACAGGAAGGCAGAGGATAAACTTTAGAATACAGGATTAAGAAAACGAAATTTTAAGCTTAGTGTAAGACTGCCAAATAGAGGGCAGTTCTGTTCCCCACTGCACATGAACTAGTTGCAGACAGGGGTGTCATCACTCACATGCCTCCTGGCAGCCTTTCTGCCTACCATCTTCAGCCCAGTCACATCCTGAGGTCCTCCAAAGAAAGCTTATTCAAAATTATTTTTCTGCTTGGAATGTCTGTCATCTTCTCATTCACCTGCTGAATGCCAATCTTTGTTTTTTTCAATTATCGCTTAGTTCAAACGTTATCTCTTTCTCTAAAGCCTTTCCTGATTCCACTCACCTTCCCATAGCACCACTATCTGTCCATATTCAACTGCACCTCTGGAGAGCAGGAACTCTCTCATATTCTATCCATAGAGCTTTGTTGCCCAGTAACTCTTTGCAGAATAAACCAGTGAATGAAGGAATGAATGCTGAGGAACTATCATTTCAGAACCCTCTAACTCAATAATGCCATTCTACGGAAATGTACCTGTATGTGTGGAGAGTAAAGACAACGAACAAGAAAAGGCTTGGGCCCCCAAAAAAGAAACCTGGTTTTCAGGATAATGAAACTAGAAAAGCCTGAAAGAAATCAATGAAGCTTTGAATCTAAGCCAAGATTACACTATGATGGAAACCTGCATAGTTGCAATTTAGGTATGTCATTACAGTACATTTATTTCTCAACTACATCTCACATTATAGGCAATAGCTGAGTACTTTAAAATCATTAATCACGTGGGCTAATATGCAGGACCAGGGGATCTAGAACACCTCTAAGAAATATATGTATAAACATGGAACCCCAGGGACACAGTCTAAAAAGTTAATGCCCTTGGGTAGTAGCTTCAGAAAATTACCTTTAAAGTGGCCTGATAGGAAATCTCCCAGCAACCTGTACCACACTTCTGCTTAGACACTCTGGCTGGGTTCAATGTGAGTATGTCTTTCCCCATCTCTTTTTATCCTTAAACTTCACTCGCATTTTGGGACCTCAAATAATCAGTCTTTCCTGACCTATCTCACATATCCCAAACCTACTTTCACCAGGTATTCTCCAGCTTAATCCAATTCCATACCTTTCTTAGTATGGCTTACTTGCCTAGCCAGAAGCCAGTTCTGCCATCTGTGTAGCATTGTAATGAATGAAGAGAAGTCCTAGTCATTCCAACTTAATTCTGGGACAATTTAACTTAAGTACAATCAAGAGAAATGTCTCTAAGGGCCAAATAAGACAAACCTTTAAAAAGACGGCAATATTTCCAGGCATTATTTTCTTGGATACTCACTTGGGGGGGCATAAGACTTCTTCAAGAAATTCTTCAATCTTATTTACATCCGTTTTGACCTCATTGTTGAAAGTTATAAATGGTGGGTGGGTCCCCGGAGCCAAGTTCTGCAGGTCTGCAGGCTTCCTGTTAGGCAAAACAGTGGTCAAAATCAGGTCATTTTTAACTCTAATTAAAGAAGGCAGCAACACTTTACATTCTCAGAGTGATTCTAAATTTTAAAGTATATAAAAATGAATAAGAGAAAATATACTTTTCCACTAAGTATAACAGCCGAAATAGTACTCTAGTAAGAGGCAAACCTCCACGAAGCATATAATTTAGGATAAGAAAATTTTAAATCTTTGATTTTAATTACAAAGTTCTTCATTCATGTTCCAAATTTAACTGAGGTATTTACTAGAAATGGAGATAGAATGAGGGGAAGACGACTTGAGAAAGTCAGTCTCTAGTCTAAACCCTGGCGACAAACTATAACTTCTCTACTTCCCTAGGCCTTTTATTTTTTAAATAAGGCAGAGGAGTAGCTGATTCCCACAGTTCTTTTCCATAACATTTCAAATTCAGCTGTTACTTCCTTTCCATTTTCCAAGTCCAGACTTGATGGGAAAAAAAAAAAAATCACAAGATTTGACTAGTATCAAAATACTTTAATATATAAAAGACAGCATAAACAAAGATAAAAGGCAACATAGAATGGACAAAATATGACAGTAATTAAGAAGGACTTTGTCCAAATTAAAAAATTCTAATAGGTATGGGTCAAAATAAATTGATAAGTAACAGATAAGTGAACACATGGAAAAATGTTCATAAACCCAATTATCAAAGAAATTCAAAATTAAATAATGAAGACATTTTCCTCCTGTTAATTAGGAAAAACTGAAAATACACAGAACACTAATAAAAATGGTAAAACTGGTATGCTGCCCTATTAAAAAGCAAAATGCCTCACCTAAGCCCAGTGAATCCTAGAATTAATAACATGACCAGATATGGTGAGCATCCTAATGACAAAACATGAAGCACACATCACCACCTAACAACCATTCTTACCAAATCAAGCCTCCTAGGGCAGTTGTCTCTCAATCTGTGATCTAGGGAACCAGGTAAGGTGAAGTCGCTCAGTCGTGTCCTACTCTATGCGACCCCACAGACTGTAGCTTAACCAAGCTCCTCCATCCACAGGATTTTCCAGGCAAGAGTACTTGAGTAGGTTACCATTTCCTTCTCCAGAGGATCTTCCTGACCCAGGATTCGAACCCAGGTGTCCCACATTGTAGGCAGACGCTTTACCGTCTGAGCCACCAGGGAATTCCTTAGGGAACCAGGGTTCCCTGGAAAAGGGAGCAGCTGCCCACTTCAGTGTTCTGGCCTGGAGAATTCCATGGACTGTATAGCCCCTAGGGTCGTAGAGCCAGACACGACTGAGCAACTTTCACTTTCACTTTTTCATCAGATAGTCCATGAGGTCAGAACCACTCGAATAATACAAAGACATCATGTACCTTTTTCACTCTCATGTTGTATAGTGGAGTTTTCCATAGGTTACTTGGAGATATCACAAAGTAACAAATACAGAAGCTGATACAAGAATCTGTCTTCTAGTAAGGCAGTCATTGCTGCTGCTGCCGCCGCTGCTGCTGCTAATTCACTTCAGTCATGTCCAACTCTGTGCAACCCCATGGACGGCAGCCCACCAGGCTCCCCCGTCCCTGGGATTCTCCAGGCAAGAACACTGGAGCGGGTTGCCATTTCCTTCTCCAATGCATGAAAGTGAAAAGTGAAAGTGAAGTTGCTCAGTTGTGTTCGACTCTCAGCAACCCCATGGACTGCAGCCTACCAGGCTCCTCCACCCATGGGATTTTCCAGGCAAGAGTACTGGAGTGGGTTGCCATTGCCTTCTCCGAAGGCGGTCATTAGATATGTACAAAAATATAAAACAATGCCACTCTTCTCACCAATTTTGTTTTGGAGAATAAAGTTATTTTTAATTAAAAATAACTGTGATGATGATGAATTCGTGATTGTTCTACTTAAATGAATTAGTAAATAATTATTTTAAATTTCTAACTTTAAACAGAAATTTAAAAATTTTATTAATTTTAATTTCTAATACAGTAAAATCAATATTAACTCTAATATTAAAATCAATATTAATAATATTGAGGTCCTCAATAATTTAAAAGAATAAAGGGGTCTTAGTACTTTGGCCACCTCATGCAACGAGTTGACTCATTGGAAAAGACTCTGATGCTGGGAGGGATTGGGGGCGGGAGGAGACGGGGACGAAAGAGAATGAGATGGATGGATGGCATCACCGACTGAATGGACATGAGTTTGAGTGAACTCCGGGAGTTGGTGATGGACAGGGAGGCCTGGTGTGCTGTGATTCATGGGGTCGCGAAGAGTCGGACACGACTGAGCGACTGAACTGAACTGAGGACTAAAAAGTTTATTTATAGGAAACATGAGGAGTTACAGGACAAAGTTAAGTGATACCACAAGGAAGCAGTGAGCCAAATGTAGAATTTGGGGCAATCTACAGTTCAACTGGAGAATCTCATGGATGGAGAAGCCTGGTAGGCTACAGTCCACGGGGTCGCAAAGAGTCGGACATGACTGAGCGACTGAACAGAACAGAACAGACAGTTCAACTAACTGGATTTTCACCAGTCAATGGCAGGACAAAAAGCCACAAGTGGGAGTTAGAAGGGATTACTGTAGATTAAGGAAAATTTATGACACATAACAACCAAATATGAGTTTAATTTGTTTGAATCCTAATTTGAACAAACCAGTGAAAAAGAAAATATTTTGGAGACAACTAAGGAAACTGGGGTGGGGGTGGGGGGGAGGGGAACCCTTCCAGTGGCTCAGCGGTAAAGAATCCACCTGTAATTCAGGAGACACGGCAGGACCTGCGGGTCCGGTCCCTGGGTCTCAAGGAAGATCCCTTGGAAAAGGAAATGACAACCGACTCCACTATTCTTGCCTGGAAAATTCCATGGACAGAGGTGACTGGGGGGCTACAGTCCATAGCATTGCAAAAGAGTCCGACATGACTGAGTGACAGGGAAACTGGATTATACACTGGGAACTAGATATTATAATGGCATTGTGGTTAGGTAAGAAAATGTCATTATTGTTTGGAGATATACAGTGAAATAAAGTAGAAGTGAAATGACAGTATTCCTGGGTGCACTTTGAAATATTTCAGGGAAGAAAAAAAAAAGGGACAAAGCAAACGGAAGCAAAATCTTGATAACAGAACTGAAGTTATGAGGAAGTTGATTCATTTTTGTATATGTTTGAGAACTCTCATAATTAAGAAGATGAACTTTAAAAACTTAAAAAAAATAATGCATTGCTTCAAAGAACTTTTCCCCTAGTACAGACCTTCCTTCCTTCCTTTCCTCCTTACCACAAATGCACACAATTTGAATAAAATAAAGGATATCTCTAAGTGCATCATGAAGGTAAAATATTTTGTCATTAAAAAGAATTTTTAAAATAGAGTGTACCCTAAAATCTATACTCAGTCCAGTTTATCAATTTCCCCTGGGCTTATTCACGTCAATTCTCTCTCTCCCTTTCTTTCCCTCCCCTTACCCCACACACACCCCGTTAACTGTCTCTCAGTTTAGGTCTGGAGAGTGCCTCATCTACTATTATATTCCAATCAAATATACAAAGACTTAGTAATTATCCAAATAGCTCAAAAGTTCTAACTCAGGGCCTCCCTCTACTCAAGTTCTACAGCATATCCCCTTCCCAAGCCAAAGAAAAATAAGACTATTTATCAACTTCTGCTGCTGCTAAGTCGCTTCAGTCGTGTCCGACTCTGTGCGACCCCACAGACAGCAGCCCACCAGGCTCCGCTGTCCCTGGGATTATCCAGGCAAGAACACTGGATTGGGTTGCCATTTCCTTCTCCAATGCATGAAAGTGAAAAGTGAAAGTGAATTCGCTCAGTCGTGTCCGACTCTTCGAGACCCCATGGACTGGAGCCTACCAGGCTCCTCCGTCCATGGGATTTTCCAGGCAAGAGTACTGGAGTGGGATGCCATCGCCTTCTCCGTTATCAACTTCTGCAATAACCTAAATTCCAAAAGAGAGCTTTTAAAAGTCAAAATCTGATCTGATTTTCAACTCTTATTCTTTTACTGAGCATTCTTTGGTTGGACAAGGTAAAGTTGAGCACAAAATAATCTGAGTACATGGAACGTGAGCAAGTCTTCCAGATGCATATTCAGTTAAATAGTGAGGTATGACTAGAGGGTTCCAGTAACTTTCATATAAGTATTCAACTCCAAATTAGAATTGTTCTGTTTTTCATTTCACTGGTTTCTTTTTTTTGTTTTGGCTCTACTGCGTGGCTTGTAGAATATTAGTTCCTCTGACCAGGGACTGAACCTGGGCATGGGCACACAGCAGCCCTAACCACTGGACCACCAGGGAATTCCCACTGATTTCTTTTTGTTATTCCTTCTTACTCATCATCTTAACCACCTGTTCTTTGATCACTCAAGGGTCTAGCATGTCCAATATGGTAGTCATCTCTAGTTTTCAAATCACCCACTCATATTCTCACTCAGAATCACATTTGTTCCCACTTATAATTTATTTCCTCCTCAACTCAGAAAGACCATACACAAAATCAAGAGTCTGGAAACCCTAACAATTCAGGGTTTATATATTTATTTCCAACTCCTAACACTTAAAAAGTTAAGAAAGTAGCACAAAGGTAAGAAAGAACAACAGTATCTCATCACTGCAAGGAGGGCTAATAAAACTGTATAAAATACACAACAGAAAGAAAATACACGTATCTTCCATCAATGCCAGTGATAAATAAGAACATCCTTTAATCTGTCACACACAAATTGTGGTCACTTGGAAGACACCTTTCTCACTTCAAAGTTATAAAACATATCCACTAACATTCTTATGACTAACGAAGCATCCATTAATGCTTAAGTATAAGCTAATCATTTTTTCATGAACAGGGCAAAGTTAGGTAAAGGAGAAATCAATGCTGTAAAATAATCCATAAGGGAGGGTGGCAAAATAAATAGCAGTTATTACTTCCACAATAAATTATGACAATTTTCAAGGTTTCCAAACAAAAATGTTTGTTAGAGGAGGGATAAAGTTAGCATGGTAAAGAAGAACCAAAAAACCGAATAAAAAGAACCTGGTTAAAGTCCCAAATTGAACAGTTCTACTATTCATCAGCTATGTGACTAAATAAATCACAACCTCTCTGGGTCTAGATTTCCTCATTTGTATTATCGATATAAGACTTGGTTTGTCTTTAAAGATCAAATCAAATAATGGGTATGAAAGTGAGCTAAACTTTACACAAGTGTTCATGAAAGTGACAATTTTAAACTCTATTTGAGTCTGATGGTTCAAAATTCTATTTGAGTCTGATGGTCATTTAGCATTAGCTGGTACTAAGAAATCTGATTAACATAGAAGTGTGTAAGTAAAGTGAAACCATGCATGACTAGTGAATAGTCCTTCTTGTTTCTGCTGAAAGGCTATATAGATTTTTTTTTTAAGGTGATGATACTATTTTCCAGGATTAACTGTTGAGATGAAGGACAATCATGTTAGGTCCTTGCTCCAAGTGAAAGTAGATTTGAGAAGAAACTTTAATGCCTCTAAACAGATCAGCAGATTTCAAACAGACAAGCTGTAAAGCACTGAAGTGACTCATTTAGAAGCTATTATCAAGTCAGCAACCAGATAGAATCTAAGATTCTTCAACTTCGAATCCTCTCTTGGCACTCTAAGGTCTCAGGTGTTTTGTTTGACCCACAAAGGCTCATTTTTACAGAAACTTGACGTTTCAAGAACTGCAATGTGAGAACAATGAAACTGAACAGGCAATGGCTAAAATTTTCAGGACATCTTTGGTTTATTTCAAAAAAGGCCTTCAATAAGTATTCAGCAATTCATTCAAATTCATTCAAATGTTTCCCTTAACAGATATCTAGGAAAGTAAAGTGCAAAGAATTCATGCCTTGATATGAGAGCATGAATATTCTCCAATGTTTCGGAGGCCATTTATTTTCACAGATACTCATCAGGGTAAGTCTTTTTTTATAGTAGTCTTCTATTTAGATGAAAAAAAATTATTCTGTTATTGCCTATTTTGTTTCCAGATGAAGAAAAGGAAATATATAAAGAGAAAAAACTAAAACAAGAAAGAGAAAGAAGGAATGAAAAGGAGGCACCTTATAGAAGCTAATACTTTAAGCAACTTAAGTGGCTTAACTTCAATTAAACTTTAATTCAGCACAAACAATTGGAGGCCCTCGAGCTGGTGGCTCAATTCCAGCTGCTTGGTAAAAATGAGTACAGCACAGCCACAGGAGACTGGAGCTGGTTCTTAAAAATGACCAACTGTAACTAGTTGACTCACTAAATAGAAAAAAATACTAGGGATGTAGACTTATTTGTTAATTGAGTTTCCTTTCAAAACTTTAAAGGTGTTGATTTTTCAGACATAAAATTAATTCCCACAAGTCAAGAGAATGCTGGACACAGTATATGGCAAAGCAAAACAAACAAAAAAAAAGTAACAACACAAATCTTTTGGTTCAGATCCCTTTACTCCTATTAATTATTCTTCACTAGATTTGCTATATTCTGACTAATACTAAGTCACTAACTGAATGACTGAATTGTTGTGGACATCAAACCACACACACCAAGATCCCAGTTACTAAGCATCTGCCTATGTGTCCTTGTTCAACCAGTTAAAGGATTTTATTTATTGTGATCAAATGTGACATACTGCTGATCCCTGTCTACTTTAAGGTCAATTTGTGAAGCAATCATTTTAAAACAAAATAACATCTATGAAAAGGTATCAAATACAAGTTTTATAATTCTTAACAGATTTATAGTTTATAAGCAGAATGGCAGAAAGTGAAGAGGAACTCAAAAGCCTCTTGATGAAAGTGAAAGAGGAGAGTGAAAAGGATGGCTTAAAGCTCAACATTCAGAAAACGAAGATCATGGCATCTGGTCCCATCACTTCATGGGAAATAGATGGAAAAACAGTGGAAACAGTGTCAGACTTTATTTTTCTGGGCTCCAAAATCACTGCAGATGCTGATTGAAGCCATGAAATTAAAAGACGCTTACTCCTTGGAAGGAAAGTTATGACCAACCTTGATAGTATATTAAAAAGCAGAGACATTACTTTGCCAACCAAGGTCCGCCTAGTCAAGGCTATGGTTTTTTCCATGGACATTTATGGATGTGAGAGTTGGACTGTGAAGAAAGCTGATCGCCGAAGAACTGATGCTTTTGAACTGTGGTGTTGGAGAAGACTCTTGAGAGTCCCTTGTACTGCAAAGAGATCCAACCAGTCCACTCTAAAGGAGATCAGTCCTGGATGTTCATTGGAAGGACTGACGCTAAAGCTGAAACTGCAATACTTTGGCCACCTCATGAGAAGAGTTGACTCACTGGAAAAGACTCTGATGGCTGGAAAAGGTTGGGGACAGGAGGAGAAGGGGACGACAGAGAATGAGATGGCTGGATGGCATCACTGACTCTATGGACATGAGTTTGAGTGAACTCCGGGAGTTGGTGATGGACAGGGAGGCCTGGCGTGCTGTGATTCATGGGGTTGCAAAGAGTCGGACACGACTGAGCGACTGAACTGAACTGATACTGATAACGGCTTTCCCGGTGGCTCAGCAGTAAAGAATCCACTTACAATGCAGGAGACACAGGTTCGATCCCAGGGTGGAGAAGATCCCCTGGGGGAGAGAACGGCAATCCACTCTACTATTCCTGCCTGAAGAATCCCATGAACAGAGGGAGCCTGGTGGACTACAGTCCATGGGGTCGAAAAGAGCTGGACATGACTCAAGTGACTGAGCACTCACACACACACACTGCTAACAGGTTTAGAAAACCTCTCATTTACAATCCAATTTTCTAATCCAGCTTAGCGGCCTCAACAGGATTTCCATCTTTGAAATTATCTTGAAAAAGAACATAAAGACACATGGCAATGAAATTCTCCCTGTCTCTCTCTCTCACACACATACTGAGAGTATTCATGTGATTCAGAATGCATTCATGAGACATGTATCTTCAATTGTAGGACCATTCTAACAAGGGCTTCATGTAGCCCAAGCCGACTTTACAAAGGGAAAGGACATAGTCTGTACTTTCCTGCCTAACCAGCAGCAGGAAATGAATGATTTCTCTAAAAGGCTGGACTGTTCCACTCCACTTAGTCTCTCTGAAAATGTTATTCAAGCTGTTGTTTACTAAAGACATACCTGGAAACTCAAACTGATCTCTCAACTTGCTAAAGACTATTTTCAGAAGGGTGGAACCACAGAGACATGATAATGAAAGCAAATTACCTCAAGAATATACTTGGAAATCAGATTTTGTTGAGTTTATAAGTCCTTTTGAGATATACAGAACTATCATTTTCATAGTTCCACTGTAACATTTTAAATTACTTCAAAATTGTTAAAGTTTAAACTATCATAGTAATCTTCCAAACTTTATGCCATGATAATGGCAACTTACTATGGGTCTGACTCACACAATGTTACAAATGGTGTGCAGACTTCTAAAGCAGAAGGAAATTAGTGACACCCAAAAGATGAGAGTTTCAATGTTTAAGATAGGAATGGAAAATGAAAACAAATACTGCTCAGACTTTTAAGGTGGTCTTCTCCAATTATTTTCTCTGAGAATATCACGGAGGAGGAATTTTATGCACTGATAATATAACACTGCTTTTAAAATAAAAAGCTAATTTCGTAAAGTTATCATTTCTACTCTCAAAATCCCCAAACCAGAGGAATTTACCCTAACAACTACATGGCCACGCTCAGCTATACCCAAGTCAGTGTGTCAGTGTGACTGTCTCTCTCATTACTGTTTTCTTCTTTCTCTTCCCCCAGCCTACCTCTCATGTGTATCTGTGCTCTAATGATGCTGATCTCTGATTTAGGAACTTCTGAGCACAGTGAAGATAGAGGAAGTCTTTAAATAAAGATCTTGATCACTGCCATGAACCTGTTAGCCAGAAATGCCCTATAACACCAGTGTGATAAAATCATCAATTCTATTCAATGAAAAGTTTGAACATGGTTTGATATGAGTAGTTTCTAATAAGTATGGTGAAGATATTTAACATGTAATAGACACTGAAGAAATGTCAGTTTATCTTTCCCTTCCTCCTTCCTGAAATTAAAAATGAGGTAACTGACCTCCAAGAAGATGAGATAGCTTGCCCGACGTTCCAGGGAAACCAGGGACAGGGCTCTCTCTGCACAGATCCAGGCCTCTGCCCCTCAAATTTTCTACTATGCCATGGTTGCTCCCCTGGTGATGATGTGGTAACATCTTGAAATGTGCCCCACATTTTATTATTTTCACTTACATTTGCCTGAAGCTTTTGTTCAAATGGCAGTTGATAAAAACTTAAATTCCTCCTAAAGCCTACAAACTTTTTTTTAATCTAAAAGTTCTGTAATATGATTGCAGCATAAACCAAAAATTAGGTTTAGAAATTACTCCCACAAAAGTATTAAGGCAGCACTGTCAGGCAAGCAACGGGAGGTTGCTCCAAGTCTCACAGGGGCACATGAATACCACTAGCATAGTCATTAACACCAATTGAGCTTCAAAGAGAACCTGTCATATTGTGCCAGAACTAGAAATTGGCTTGTTCCTATGGATGAAATGTCATGTAGCAATAATTTTTTCAGAGCAGAGAGTGGGCTTCTAAAAAGCTCTCAGTAGAGTTCTATTGCTCTCCATCAGCTTGTTCTGGGGTCAGTACATTTCACCAAGAAATTAGGCAATTATCAGAAAAAGCACGAAAACAACCACACTGTGGGCACCAAATCTTTTCTCCCCCACAGCTTTCTAAAAACAGTCACATTTTAAGTTTTAAAAATTATGAAAGGTACTTTTCACTACATGATGTTTTATTCTTCTGTAACAACTTTATTCTATTTACTTTTTTTTTGAGCCAATATTCACTTTCTTGAGGTACCTTCTCTTTGAAATCTTAGTTAAGACTACATATTAAGGGTGGTATTGTTGCTCAGTCATGTCCAACTCTTTAGCGACCCCATGGACTGTAGCCTGCCAGGCTCCTCTGTCCATGGAATTTCTCGGACAAGAATACTGGAGTAGGTTGCCACTTCCTTCTCCAGGGGATCTTCCCGATCCAGGGATCAAACCCATGTCTCCTACTTGGCAGGCAGATTCTTTACCACTGAGTCACCTGGGAAGCCCATATAAGGGTGAAACTCATAGAAAAGGACTGGAAGGATAATAAACACCAAACCTAAGTTCAACATTCAGAAAACAAAGATCATGGCATCTGGTCCCATCACTTCATGGGAAACAGATGGAAAAACAGTGGAAACAGTGTCAGACTTTATTTTTTGGGCTCCAAAATCACTGCGGATACTGATTGCAGCCAAGAAATTAAAAGACGCTTACTCCTTGGAAGGAAAGTTATGACCAACCTAGATAGCATATTAAAAAGCAGAGACATTACTTTGCCAACCAAGGTTCATCTAGTCAAGGCTATGGTTTTTCCCATGGTCATGTATGGATGTGAGAGTTGGACTGTGAAGAAAGCTGATCACCGAGGAATTGATGCTTTTGAACTGTGGTGCTGGAGAAGACTCTTGAGAGTGCCTTGGACTGCAAGGAGATCCAACCAGTCCATTCTAAAGGAGATCAATCCTGGGTGTTCATTGGAAGGACTGATGCTAAAGCTGAAACTCCAATACTTTGTCCACCTCATGCGACGAGTTGACTCACTGGAAAAGACTCTGATGCTAGGAGGGATTGGGGGCGGGAGGAGATGGGTCGACAGAGAATGAGATGGCTGGATGGCATCACCGACTCGATGGACATGAGTTTGAGTGAACTCCGGGAGTTGGTGATGGACAGGGAGGCCTGGCATGCTGTGATTCATGGGGTTGCAAAGAGTCGGACACGACTGAGCAACTGAACTGAACTGAAGTTCAATTATCTCTGTGAAGGGGAACTTGATGACCAAGGTTGGGAATGAAGGGGACTCATTAGCATGTACAAGCTGTATATTTTTAATTGATCTTAAGAAGGTTTTTTTTTTTAAATATATACTGTAGATTTTTAAAGAAAGCTAAAGAATATAAGCTCCAATATTCAGTGCTCTCTGTTGATTTAACACAAAGCTCTAGGAAATAAACATATATCTTGAGTAGTAGATTTTCTGTCAGGAAACCCTGAATCTTTCATCCCACTTCTCATGTGTCACTTTTTACATGTAGGGTACATTATATATACAAGTCCTAAACATATACAAGCCCTCAAATATCAATCAACTTCCAGGAATAATGTTTTAAAAAGTCTGTAAGTGAAAAGTGAAACAGATGAGTTAGAAACAGCTGTTACAAGTTCACATCCTTTTCTGAACCAGATTCCCATCATTTTTATGCTATGACTGGTATGTACCACAATCAAGCACTGTATTGAACTGTTCAAAGAAGGCTTTTTTCAAACCATGGCAGTCAACTCACTTGCTCCAAGCCAAAAATGGAATAGGAGGAATCCATGTATTTTAAGACACACTAAGGGTGTGTGCTTGGCGGCATGGTCTATTTTTAGGAGTTATATTGGGAAACTCCCTTTGTGAATGCATGTAGGAAAAAAAACAGTAATAGAAGGGTAACTATAAATTATTTCATTCTTACAACAGTCCTGTCCAATATGAGCTAGGTTTTTCTTCAAATAATCCTGTAGTTTTGATTCTTACAATTTCCAAGGCTTACTTCTCCATTCATATATATAACCAAAAGGGTTCCTAGAAGACTTTAGGACTTGTTTTCAATAAAGAAATTTTAAGTCCTCAAAATCTAATTAAGTGAAGCAAATAAAAATTTTTATGGTCCCAGAGGATGATAACCGAGAACAGGGAATAGGATTGGAGCTGTCAGATAATTCTCACCTTGTGATGCCCAGAAGAAGAAGAATGCACATGAATTCTGCCACCCACCAAGTGACAGCCTGTCAATACTTTTTCTTGGATACTGTTCATGATTGACATGCTTAAAAAATAAACAGCAAAGCATGTTGTAGCATTTGTGTCAAGAAGAATACATTTCCACTGCCACATCCTAAATTGTCTATTGGTATAAATGTTCTCAAACCCTGGCTTAAACCTTTTTTAAAAAAAAAGTATGAATGTTCTTCGCCTCAGATCTGTTTGCTAGGGAAGAACAGAACTTCCTGAGGAAAAAAGCTTACTGCTTATCAGGGCTCTTCACAGCCCTCTCCACTTTGGTCTATGGAGAGAAAATTAGAAACGTCCTTCAACTAGCAAGAACAATCACAGGGCCATAGAGCAAGATAAATGTTCTTATTCTATAATTGTATTTAACCAAATATGGTCAGAATCGTATTATAGAAAACTCCTATTATTCCCTGAAAAGTAGATTAAATGAAAAAGACCACAGCAGTAATCAGCCTCCTAAAATTCCATGCTTGGCTTTAAAAATCCAGATACATAGGCCATGTGTTTACTAACACATGAGAAGTCATCTGCTTAGAAAGTTCTCATAGATCCATGCTCATCCTGCAACGTCAAAGATGTCACTGCATCTGTACTAAAATAGATCCTGGTGCTGCTCTTGAAATATAGGGTAAACATACAATAAGTTCTTAAAAACACAGAGTGGTCACATGCAATATACTGACACTGTGAATTATCCATAATACTTACGCAAGTTAAATGTGTCCATCAATCAGCTGAACTTTAATACATTTCTTTAGAGAACATATGCAAGCAAAGTGAGAGATGGGGAGAGGATCAAATTGAAAACAGTAAAGTATGTACTCAAGTTGATCCCCAACTACAACCAAATCTTACCTTTTCAGGTCAACAGTTGTGACACTAAACACAACTCCTTTGAGCCAAAGAATCATGAAGAGCCTCTGGGAAAAGGGGCAGTTTCCTATGCTTTCACCATCACTGCCAGCCTGGGAAACAGAAATGAACATTAAAAAAAAATGTCAAAGTGACGATATACAAAACTACAGACCTTTTTCTGAATTTTTAATCAAGGGTATGAGGAGACAGGGAAAGTTGCACTGTGGAAGGAAGAAACTCAGGTCTTTCACTGGCCTCTTTCTCTCTTTCATTTATTTGGCCATGACTCGTGGCTTGCAGGATCTTAGCTCTCTCTGTCCAGGGATTGAACTCGGGGCCTCAGCAGTGAAAGTGCACAGTCCTGACCACTGGACCACCAGAGAATTCTCACCTCTTTCTCTTCTTAAAAATGGCTAGCCTAATACAGCATTGTCCAAGAGCACTTTCTGCAATGATAGAAACTACCTGAGTTACCACTGTCCAAAACAGTAGTTATTTGTGATACGTGGCTAATGAGTACTTAAAATGTAGTTGGTTCAACTGAACTGAATTTTATTTACTTCTAATTAATTTATATTTAAACAGTCACATGTGGCTAATGGCTACCATATTGGATAGCACAGGTATAATCAACCCCTAGGGGGAACATATAACTTTGCGTTGGGGCAAAAACCATCACAGGTTTTGTGAAGTATATGCTGAAGTTGAAACTCCAATACTTTGGCCACCTGACGCGAAGAGTTGACTCACTGGAAAAGACTCTGATGCTGGGAGGGATTGGGGGCAAGAGGAGAAGGGGACGACAGAGAATGAGATGGCTGGATGGCATCACCAACTCGATGGACATGAGTTTGAGTAAACTCCAGGAGTTGGTGATGGACAGGGAGGCCTGGCATTCTGTGATTCATGGGGTCGCAAAGAGTCGGACACGACTGAGCGACTGAACTGAAGTTACTTCTTACTCTGTGAGACAGTATTCTTTACAGGACAACATAAAAAAGGAAATACGTGCTTGCCTCCAAAGAATAAAATAATCACCAACCTCCCCCAATATTTAAATCGCCAATTTAAAATAATAATTTTTATTATTCATTATAAAAATCCCATATCCCGTATTACACATTCCTTCAGGGAACAAGAAAATAACAAAAGATATCTTTAGAATAAGTTATCTGTGAAAGTGAAAGTGAAGTTGCTCAGTCGTGTCCAACTCTTTGTGACCCCATGGACTGTAGCCTACCAGGCTCCTCTGTCCATGGGATTTTCCAGGCAAGAACACTGGAGTGGGTTGCCATTTCCTTCTCCAGGAGATATTCCCAACCCAGGGATTGAACCCGGGTCTCCCGTACTGTAGGCAGACGCTTAACCATCTGAGCCACCAGGGAAGCCAAGTTATCTGTAGTCCTACTTAATAAATGAAGCAGTTGATTTCACTGAGCTCAACAATGACACAAAATTTTCCTAAAAATCAGAGTGAGACAAATCTTTAACTCCATCATGTATGTCCCCGAGTTTATAAAGGAGGGAGGCTGCTGCTGCTGCTAAGTCACTTCAGTCGTGTCCGACTCTGTGCGACCCCATAGACAGAAGCCCACCAGGCTCCCCAGTCCCTGGGATTCTCCAGGCAAGAACACTGGAGTGGGTTGCCATTTCCTTCTCCAATCTGTGAAAGTGAAAAGTGAAAGTGAAGTCGCTCAGTCGTGTCCAACCCTTAGCGACCCCACGGACTGCAGCTTACCAGGCTCCTCCATCCATGGGATTTTCTAGGCAATAGTACTGGAGTGGCTTGCCATTGCCTTCTCCGAAAGGAGGGAGGAGGGAGCAGGAAATGAGAGAAAGAGCCTACAGGGTAGAAGAGAACACTATGACACTGACCAGCAGCCAACACAGCCCTCTTCACCATGAAGTCTATGAATAGAGCCAGAAGTTACCTTTCAACAAGTCAGTCAAAGATGTTGGTAAAAATACTGTTTATTTTCCTAAAGTAATTCTCAAAAACTTCAGAAGCCATTTCAGTAAAATGCTACATTAGTAAAGTCATTAGGGAAACGGAGGGGAGTTAAAACAAAAGCAGTTACCTGATTAAGATAATATTGATACAACTAACAAAACACATGAGCATATAAGGAGGATCTCAGAACTCCCCCCAAATCACATAGCACGGGATATGCTTGATTTCATAAAAATTTTTTTTGATCATTCTTTATCAGTAACAAAACACCAAATTGTAGCCAGCATGAATTATATTCATTTCTAATACTACAACTTGTACAAAAATTTATTTCCTAAAGAAGGTCTAGTTCTTAAACTTTGGTGTGATTAAAAACAACCTGAAGAGGGACTTCCCTCGGGGCTCTGATGGTAATCTGCCTGCAATGCAGGAGACCTGGGTTCCATCCCTGGATTGGGAAGATCCCCTGGAGAAGGAAATGGCAACCAACTCCAATATTCTTGCCTGGAGAATTCCACAGACAGAGGAGCTTGGTGGGCTACAGTGCATGGGGTCACAAAGAGTCAGACACAACAGAGCAACTAACTTTCACTTTTGAAGGAGACAAAGTGAGGCATCTGCTGGACACACAAAACACTGATGCGGAAAAGTTAGGACAGTAATTTTTTCTTCAGAGCACAAGTCAGTTTACAGTACTAAGTCATCCCACTAGGTTAAATGTATAATAAATCGGCACCCAAATCTGATTTTTTGAAAGATGCTGACCATCTAAACAACATATGGAACACAGATAACATACAACTAAATTTATCACAGATAAAAAGGTAACATACTACCTTTCTACACAGCTTGATGATTCCTATTTTCATACAAACCTGTAGCTTCATATGCCCCAATTTTAATTTATTTTTTGCATTTTTTCCCTCCCAGTTTTAATAGCCTTAGCAGAAGTATAAATCTAAGAAAAAGTAGAACAAATTGAGACTTACTGGAAAAGCAGTAGCTTGATAGACAAAGAATGAGTATGGCTTATCATCTTCATCCTATTCCATTTATTTAATCTATAAAATTAACTATATTTTCCAAGTCTCTGTGACAGCAGTGTGAAAATAAATAAATCGGTAAAGAAGATGTAATAAAGATGTTATATCCAAGCACCTGGAAACACATTAAACTGAAGACAAGCTGGAGGTAAACAGTGACTGGCTGCAGGTCAAAGACACTGCACCTCAGTTTCCTACAGTGGTCTGCACAGCGCATCCTACAGTACGGACGAAAGAATCTTGGTACATGAGCTGCTTCATAAAAACCTGGTCAGACTGCAAACGTCCCTGTGTTTTCACCTCTTTTGTCTATAGTTTTCTACCGGTTTTACCAATTTACTTCTCTTTCAGGTATAGCAAAAGCTTGTTACACATCTCATACTCCTCATCAGGCTACTCTGCTTTATGCACAAGTGAAAACATAGCATGTAGAAGACTTCCTTGGTGGCTAAGACTCTGCATCCCGATGCAGGGGGCCTGGGTTTGATCCCTGGTCAGGAAACTAGATCCCACATGCCACAACTAAGACCCAGTGCAGCGAAATAAATTAAAAAAAAAAACATAGTATATGCACTCTCCAATACAAATTTGGAAAAAGCTTTTTTATTAACTACTCTCCTAAAACTCAAAACAATTCAAATAAGAAATAGTACCATGAAGAAGTTTTTCCAAAGTCATAAGACCACTAGAAAATTGGAAGTTACTAGTCAGATGATGTTTTCATAAAGTAGAGTGAAACTGTGGAAAATCTCAAGATTTCCAGTAGTCATAAATCAAACTTTCTCCTTTAATCCAAGTTGTACTAATAAAATTCCATTTCAACAAAGTTAAAGGATCTAAATCAATTTTTTGAGTATCAACTACAATGAATAGTTGGTCCAACTGACTGAGGAGGGTATTATGGTACAATGTAGTATACAAAAAGCATACTACAACTGGGAATCATGGTATCTTATTCTACACCCAGTTTTGTATTGATGACAAAAATGAACATATAGCATTTAAAAAGGTACACAGAGCATTTTAAAAAGCATACATATAGCATTTTTTTAAGTTTTGCTTTTTCTTTTTTATTTCTTCTAACAGTAACATACACATTTTCAAATTTTTTATTAAATGAAAGATTTTTTAAATTCTATAGTCCTTTAAAATTTTCAAAGTTTCACACACAATTTCATATAATCCCAAAATATGGGGTCATGGAGAGTCGGACACGACTGAGCGACTGAACTGAACTGAACCCTCTTTTACTCCTACCCCTCTACTGCCCCTTTCTCCTTCCGTCCCCCTCACTAGTAGCCACTAGTTTGTGCTCTAAATCTGTGAATCTGCTTCTTTTATTTTATTCACTGGTTTGCTGCATTTTTTAGATTCCACTTATAGGTGGTATCATACAGTAATTGTCTTCTGTTTGACTCATTTCACTTAACATAATGCCCCCCCAAGTTCATCCATGTCGCTGCAAAAGGCAAAATTACATTCTTTTTCATGGCTGAGTAGTATTCTGTTGCATGTTATGTATATATGTATGTATATACATACACACACATACATACCACGTCTTCTTTATCCAATCATCTGCTGATGGGCTCTTAGCTTGATTCCATATTATTTACCTTGGCAATTGTAAGTAATGCTGCTATGAACACTGGGGTACATGTACCTTTTTGAATCAGTGTTTTTGTTTTTTTCAGATATATTCCTAGGAGTGGAATTCCTGGGTCACATGACAGTTCTATTTTTAGTTTCTGAGGAACCTTCTATACTGTTTTCCACAGTGGCTGTACCAAACCAATTTACATTCTTACCAACAGTGTCTAAAGGTTCCCTTTTCTCCACACCCTTGCCAACATTTGCTATTTGCACTCTTTTTGATGATTTTCTTTCTGACCAGTGTATGGTGATATCTCATTGTGGTTTTCATTTACATTTCCCTGGTAATCAGTGATGTTGAGCATCTTTTCATGTCCTGTTGGCCATCTGCATTTACTCTTTGGAAAAAGGTCTATTCAGTTCTTCAGCCCATTTTTTAATCTGGTTGTTTTGATGTTGAGTTGTATGAGTAGTTTATATATTTTGTATATTAATGGATATTAAACCCTTATAAGTCTATCATTTGCAAATATCTTCTTTCATTCAGTAGACTGTCTTTTCATTTTGTAGTTGGTTTCCTTTGCTGTGCAAAAAAAGCCTCTAAGTTTCATTAGGTCCCATTTACTTATTTTTGCTTTTGTTTCTTTGCTTTAGTAGGAAGAGCCAAACAAACATTGCTGCAATTTATGTCAAAGATTGTTCTATATGACTTCTAGGTTAATCCTATCAAAAACAGTCATTTCATGAATTTAGCAGCTAATTTAGACAAAATCCACGGTAAAAGTTGGGCTTCCCTGGTGGCTCTGCAGTAAACAATCTGCCTGCAATGCAGGAAACCACCTGCAATGCAGGAAACACAGGTTTGACCACTGCATCAGGAAGATCCCCTGGAGAAGCAAAGGACAACCCACTCCACTATTCTAGCCTGGAAAATCCCATGGACAGAGGAGCCAGGAGGGCTACAGCCCATGGACTTGCAAGAGTCAGACAAGATTTAGTGACTAAACCACCACTACCACACTACAGGGACACTTTAAAACCTCATTTATCTATGTTTTCCTCTAGAAATTTTATAGTATCTGGTCTTACATTTAGGTTTTTAATCCATTTTGAGTTTGTGTATGGTATTAGAGAATATTCTAATTTCATTCTTTCACATGTAGCTCCAGTTTTCCCAACACCATTTATTGAAGAGACTATCTGTGCTCCTTTCTATATTCTTGCCTCCTGCGTCATAAATAAATTGACCATAGGTGGGTGGGTTAATGGGCTTATTATAAATCTATAAATCTGTCTCTGTGCCAGTACCACGCTGTTTTGATTACCGTAGCTTTTGTAGTACAGTCTAAGGTCAAGGAGCATGATTTCTCCCTCTTTGTTCTTTCTCAAGACTGTTATGGCTACTCAGGGTCTTTTGTATTTCCATACGAAATTTTTAATTATTTGTTCTAGTTCTGTGGTATTTTGACAGGGATTGCACTGAATCTGTAGATTGCCTTGGGTTGTTGTTCAGTCACTTAGTCATGTCCAACTCTTTATGAAGCCATGGACTGAAGCACTCCAGGCTTCCCTGTCCATCATCTCCCAGAGCTTGCTCAAACTCATGTCCATTGAGTCAATGATGCAACCATCTCATCTGCTGTCATCCCCTTCTCCTGCCTTTAATCTTTCCCAGCATCAGGGTTTTTTCCAATAAGTCAGCTCTTCGTATCAGGTGGCCAAAGTATTGGAGCTTCAGCTTCAGCATCAGTTCTTCCAATGAATATTCAGGGCTGATTTCCTTTAGGATTGACTGATTTGATCTTCTTGCTGTCCAAGGGACTCTTAAAAGTCTTTCCCAGCACCACAATTCCAAAGCATCAATTCTTCGTCTCTCAGCCTTCTTTATGGTCCACCTCTCACATCTGTACATGACTACTGGAAAAACCATAGCTTTGAATATATGGACCTTTGTCAACAAAGTGATGTCTCTGCTAAAAGCAGTGTGTTAAAAAGCACACTGTCTAGGTTTGTCATAGCTCCTCTTCCAAGAAGCAAGCATCTTTTAATTCCATGGCTGCAGTCAATGCAGTGATTTTGGAGTCCAAGAATAAAGTCTATCATTGTTTCCATTTTTTTCCCCTGTTATTTGTCTTGAAGTGATGGAACTGGATGCCATGATCTTAGTTTTTTGAATGCTGATTATTTAATATTAATTCTTTCAACCCAAGAGCATGGTATATTTTTCTGTTTGCATTGCCTTTAATTTCTTTCATCAATGTTTTATAGTTTTCTGAGTATAGGTCTTTTAACTCTATTACTTCTAAAACAAAAACTGAAACACTACAGAAGGTCATTTACCCTTGAACCATTCACTAGTCATTCTTCTAGATTTTTTATTTTCTACATACACACTACTTTTTCTTTTAAACATGCGATCACACTGCATAGCTTTTTATAACATTTTATTCCCAAACTAATATAATCAGTCCTCTGGAGACTGTAAATGTCCCAACCAGGATGGCATCAGAGAAGGCCAAGGAGGGAGCCAGGGCCTTCAACACTGCCAGCCAGTACTGAGAACCCTCCCTTCTCCTTGGTTGGAGGGAGGTGGGGTGAGAGGTGTCAGAAAGAGACCTAGAACAGAGTAGCCAGGACTTTCAAGCTCAACCAGCTATAATGAGGCCACTTCGAACTGGGGTGTTAGTGGAGCCCACATGGGGAGCTAGAACTCTGATCCTGGCCCAGCAATACTGAGGAGCCTCCCACCTTGGGTACTGGTGGAGGCCAGGTGGGGCACAGGGACTCCTATCTCTACTTGGACATCTATCTCCACCTGGCTCCTCCTTCCCACCACCATTCCTCTCTCCAACCCTCTTCCAGAGGAGTGTCAGAGAAGCCTTATCTGCATGTCAGAGAAGTTTAAACAGAAGGTTTAAATAAGATCCAGAGTTTCATAACTTAATAAGAAAATGTTTAGGTTTCAACTGAAAATCACTTGTCATACCAATAACCGTATCAAACTGAATTTTTAAAAAAGCAATCAAAAGATGTCAACATCAAGATGACAGAAATGTCAGAATTATCTGACAAAGATTTTAAAGTTGCCATGATAAAAATGCTTCAATGAGCAAGTATGAACAGCTTAAAACATAAAAATAGCCTCAGCAAAGAAATTCAAGATATAAGGAGGAACCAAAAAACAAAACACTGGAGACCCTCCCGGTCCAATGCCCATTAGTAAGTTCAGTTCAGTTCAGTCGCTCAGTCGTGTCCGACTCTTAGCGACCACATGAATCACAGCACACCAGGCCTCCCTGTCCATCACTAACTCCCGGAGTTCACTCAAACTCATGTCCACCGAGTCAGTGATGCCATCCAGCCACCTCATTCTCTGTCATCCCCGTCTCCTCCTACCCCTAATCCCTCCCAGCATCAGAGTCTTTTCCAGTGAGTCAACTCGTCGCATGAGGTGGCCAAAGTATTGCAGTTTCAGCTTTAGCATCAGTCCTTCCAATGAACACCCAGGATTGATCTCCTTTAGAATGGACTGGTTGGATCTCCTTGCAGTCCAAGGCACTCTCAAGAGTCTTCTCCAGCACCACAGTTCAAAAGCATCAATTCCTCGGCGATCAGCTTTCTTCACAGTCCAACTCTCACATCCATACAGGACCACGGGAAAAACCATAGCCTTGACTAGACGGACCTTGGTTGGCAAAGTATTGTCTCTGCTTTTTAATATGCTATCTAGGCTGGTCATAACTTTCCTTCCAAGGAGTAAGCGTCTTTTAATTTCATGGCTGCAATCAGCATCCGCAGTGATTTTGGAGCCCCCAAAAATAAAGTCTGACACGGTTTCCACTGTTTCCCCATCTATTTCCCAAGAAGTGATGGGACCAGATGCCATGATCTTCGTTTTCTGAATGTTGAGCTTCAAGCCAACCTTTTCACTCTCCTCTTTCACTTTAATCAAGAGGCCTTTGAGTTCCTCTTCACTTTTGCATAGGAACCTGGAATGTTAGGTCCATGAATCAAGGCAAATTGGAAGTGGTCAAACAGGAGATGGCAAGAGTGAACATAGACATTCTAGGAATCAGTGAACTAAAATGGACTGGAATGGGTGAATTTAACTCAGATGACCATTATATCTACTACTGTGGGCAGGAATCCCTTAGAAGAAATGGAGTAGCCATCATGGTCAACAAAAGAGTCCAAAATGCAGTACTTGGATGCAATCTTAAAAACGACAGAATGATTTCTGTTTGTTTCCAAGGCAAACCATTCAATATTACAGTAATCCAAGTCTATGCCCCAACCAGTAATGCTGAAGAAGCCGAAGTTGAACAGTTCTATGAAGACCTACAAGACCTTTTAGAACTAACACCCAAAAAAGATGTCCTTTTCATTGTAGGGGACTGGAATGCAAAAGTAGGAAGTCAAGAAACACCTGGAGTAACAGGCAAATTTGGCCTTGGAGCACGGAATGAAGCAGGGCAAAGGCTAATAGAGTTTTGCCAAGAGAACGCACTGGTCATAGCAAACACCCTCTTCCAACAACAGAGAAGACTCTACACATGGACATCACCAGATGGTCAACACCGAAATCAGATTGATTATATTCTTTGCAGCCAAAGATGGAGAAGCTGTATACAGTTAGCAAAAACAAGACCAGGAGCTGACTGTGGCTCAGATCATGAACTCCTTATTGCCAAATTCAGACTTAAATTGAAGAAAGTAGGGAAAACCACTAGACCATTCAGATATGACCTAAATCAAATCCCTTATGATTATACAGTGGAAGTAAGAAATAGATTTAAGGGACTAGATCTGATAGAGTGCCTGATGAACTCTGGACGGAGGTTCGTGACATTGTACAGGAGACAGGGACCAAGACCATCCCCATGGAAAAGAAATGCAAAAAAGCAAAATGGCTGTCTGAGGAGGCCTTACAAATAGCTGTGAAAAGAAGAGAAGCGAAAAGTAAATTAGGAAAGGAAAGATATAAGCAGCTGAATGCAGAGTTCCAAAGAATAGCAAGGAGAGATAAGAAAGCCTTCCTCAGTGATCAATGCAAAGAAATAGAGGAAAACAACAGAATAGGAAAAACAAGAGACCTTTTCAAGAAAATTAGAGTTATCAAGGGAACATTTCATGTAAAGATGGGCTCGATAAAGGACAGAAATGGTATGGACCTAACAGAAGCAGGAGATATTAAGAAGAGGTGGCAAGAATACACAGAAGAACTGTACAAAAAAGATCTTCACGACCAAGATAATCATGATGGCGTGATCACTCACCTGGAACCAGACATCTTGGAATGTGAAGTCAAGTGGGCCTTAGAGAGCATCACTACGAACAAAGCTAGTGGAGGTGATGGAATTCCGATTGAGCTATTTCAAATCATGAAAGATGATGCTGTGAAAGTGCTGCACTCAATATGCCAGCAAATTTGGAAAACTCAGCAGTGGCCACAGGACTGGAAAAGGTCAGTCTTCATTCCAATCCCAAAGAAACGGAATGCCAAAGAATGCTCAAACTACCACACAATTGCACTCATCTCACACGCTAGTAAAGTCATGCTCAAAATTCTCCAAGCTAGGCTTCAGCAATATGTGAATCGTGAACTTCTATATCAGATATGCAGATGGACACCACCGCCCATTAGTAAAGGATCTGGTAAATGTTATCCCCACCAGAGGGTGGAAATCAGGGCTAACCCATTTGGCCTTAGATGGCATGGGTGGGGGATAGGACCATATGGTTTTTCCTGTGGTGTTTGGAGAAGAGCAGCTATTGACTGAAAGTTTCCTGTCTTACTTAGGCCGTCCCTTTCCTGGTTTTCTGGCTAGAGACAGCAGCCTTCTGTTGGCACTGTTGTTTTGTCTGCAACTGTTGGTGTTTCCAGGTTGCTGCTTTGTATAGCGCCAAGTCTGGGATATATGAACCAAAAACTTAGGAAACTCACTAGCACCATCTACTACTCCATCTTCCCAGAAGTGCAAGTTTTTCAGATGTATTAAATTTAAAAAGTAAAACTAATACAATGGATTATTACTAAGCCATAAAAAAGAAATAATGCCATTTGCAGCAACAAGGATAAACTCAGAGATTATCTTAATAAGCAAAGTTAAGTCAAAAAGACAAATACTATATGCCATCACTTATATGTGGAATCTAAAACACAACACAAATGAACATTTGGAAGTCGAAAAGAAAATGAAAACTATATATGTATAACTGAATCATTTTGCTGTATGTCAGAAATTAACACGACATTGCAAAGCAACTAAATGTCAATAAAATTTATAAAAATTAAAAATATATGAAAGGTGGTAGTATATCTACATAAAATGAAGTGCTGATACATTCTATAACTTGGATGAACTTTGAATAATTATGTTAAATAAAAGGGGCCAGGAACTTCCTCAGTGGTCCAGTGGCTAAGACTCTGCACTCCCAATGCAGGAGGCCAGGGTTTGATCCCTGGTCAGGGAACCAGATCCCACATGCTGCAACTAAGGCTCAGTGCAGCCAAAAAACTAAAAATATTTAAAAAGTACCAGACTTTATTTTTTGGGCTCCAAAATCACTGCGGATGCTGATTGCAGCCATGAAATTAAAAGACGCTTGCTCCTCGGAAGGAAAGTTATGACCAGCCTAGATAGCATATTAAAAAGCAGAGACATTACTTTGCCAACCAAGGTCCGTCTAGTCAAGGCTATGGTTTTTCCCGTGGTCATGTATGGATGTGAGAGTTGGACTGTGAAGAAAGCTGATCGCCGAAGAATTGATGCTTTTGAACTGTGGTGCTGGAGAAGACTCTTGAGAGTGCCTTGGACTGCAAGGAGATCCAACCAGTCCATTCTAGAGGAGATCAATCCTGGGTGCTCATTGGAAGGACTGATGCTAAAGCTGAAACTCCAATACTTTGGCCACCTCATGCGACGAGTTGACTCACTGGAAAAGACTCTGATGCTGGGAGGGATTGGGAGTGGGAGGAGACGGGGACGACAGAGAATGAGGTGGCTGGATGGCATCACCAACTCGATGGACATGAGTTTGAGTGAATTCCGGGAGTTGGTGATGGACAGGGAGGCCTGGCGTGCTGTGGTTCATGGGGTCGCTAAGAGTTGGACACGACTGAGCGACTGAACTGAACTGAAAAAGTACCAATAAAGTTAAAAAAAAAAGCAGCTAGTCACAAAAGATCACATGATTTCATTTATATGAAATATCCAGAATAGGCAAATCCAAAGAGACAGATAAGCAGTTGCCTAGGGCTGAGGGTAGGGGAGAGGGGAAGGGAGTTGAGAAGGACTGCTAATGGGTAGTCATTTCTTTTTGAAGTGATAAAAATGTTCTAAAATTAGACTGTGCTGATGGTTGCATAACTTTGTGAGTATACCAAGAAACCACTGAATTGTACATTTTAAATGGGTGAATTGAGTGATATCTGAATATCTCAATAAAGCTGTTTTAAATGTATATACAGATTACAAGTATAAATATTACATACTAGACAAAACTTTAATTTGGAATACATAGTTTTTAAACTATGATTTCATATTACAGAAAACATTTTCTTAAAAATTAGATTATTCCAAATAATCAAAGCAAAAACATGAACAATCCCACTGACAGAAACCACCACCAATCCCAGACAAATAATGAGTCCTGGCACTCCCTGAGGCTTCGCTCTTATAAAGGGGGTAGTTCTGCTTAATCTGAGATCGGGAGCTCTTCTTGTTCACTTTCTGTTCCTCACCATCTGCCGTCCCACCTCTGTCGTAATTCTTGAATTGCCCAATACTAGTATTTATTCAGAAACTAACCAGATCAACCACTACATTGCAGAAGAGGAGTCAGCAGTAAGTGCCATAAATATTTTTAATGTTTTACTAATTCAAGGTTAAGGAACTGCTCACTTAGAAAACCCAGTTTAATCAGTTTTCAGAATAGTCAGATTTGAAAATACCCTAGGAAGAGAGCTTTAACTTGGCTCCTCTATATTTCTTTGGGTTGAAGGGGCTGGGGTGAGGGGTGCTATGACTAGGAGAAGAGAAATAAGCATCATAGAAGTAACTCCACAAATAAAGGCAGTGGATGTGTAAAGGAAGAATTACCACATCCCAAGCTCTGCTCATGTAAATAAAACAAAGCCAGTCAATGACAGGACATTGAAAAGACCTCAGTTGCTACCGTTTTTCTTGTTCAGTATTACCAATCCATGAAGTCTACTCTCCAGATGAGAGTCAGTGCAATTTAGAGAAGAACAGATTAGTTACATGAGGAATAGATACCAGGCTTAGACGAAACTCCAGGGTAGGCTGTTAAAGAGTTAATGTGAAACATTTACCATGCTGAAGATGAACTCTATACTCTCCCGAAACAAGCTCTTCACATGTTTTAATCTAGTTAACCCTTATATCCTTCTCGCACAGCAGAGGATGGTGGTTAAGACTTAAAGAGTCAGACTCCTAGACAATTCCAGCACATCCCAGCTGTGTGACTTTCAAAAGTGATTAAACCTTTCTGGGCCTGTTTCTATATTCTATAAAATTGGAACAGTAACATGAACTAACTGGATTGTTTGGAAGAATTGAATGAATTAATATATTAAAGGGCTTAGAACAGCACAATGCACTAAAACAGGGAGATAAGGAGTGAATTGTTCATTGTATGTCCTTTCATACTTTTGATATTCATACCATGCACATGAATCTTTCATTTAATAACAACAACAAAAAGCAAGCAATCAAAAACCTTCCTGTATGCATGCTAAGTCGCTTCGGTCGTGTCCTACTCTTTGCGACCCTATGGACCGTAGCTTGCCAGGTTCCTCTGTCCATGAGATTCTCTAGGCAAGAATACTGGAGTGGGTTGCCATGCCCTCCTCCAGGGGACCTTCTCGACCCAGGTAACGAACCCAAGTCTCTTATATCTCCTGCATTGGCAGGGGGATTCTTTGCCACTAGCTCCACCTGGGAAGCACCAAAAACCTTCCTACCCTAGGAAATTCCCTGGTGGTCCAGTGTTTAGGACTCTGTGCTTGCACTGCAGGACTGTGGGTGGCACAGGTTTGATACCTGGTCAAGGAACTACGATCCCACATGCTGTGTGATTCAGCCAAAAAAGAAAGAAAGAAAGAAAAAAAAAAACTTCCTGCCCTCAATATATGAAAATTAAGTGAAACATAAGTTATAGATGAAAGTGGAAAAGACCCGAAAATAAAAGGAATCCACTTAGAAACTGGATTCTCAAAACCTCAGAATACATAAATCCGTAAGGAAGTTGGTTTAAAACACAGATTACCAGGTCTCACCTCCAGACACTGATTCAGAACATCTGTGGTGGGGTACAGGAATCTGCAGTTTTTAACAAGTACTTCAAACGATTCTAATTCTTATGCATTTGGTGGGCAGGTCATATTTTGGTAAACACTGACATGGAGGGAAAACATGTCAAAAAATAAAAGACAGGAAAGAAGTTTACTCCACAGTTAAACTTTGAATTCCTCCTGATGCCTTCTGGACTCTGCTCTGTGTAAGCCAGCAATCTAGTCACGATTTACTAGGGTCAGATTTGATAAATAAGAGCCTCCTCTCATACTTTAAAGGAATGCCAAGCTATCTTGCCTCAAACTTGGCAAAAGCCAAGTTACTTAAACCAAACTAGTAGCCTAAAGCCTCTTAAAGTCTAAACACTCATTCCACACAATCTAAGAAGCAGAGAGAAGTATCTTTTGGTACAAAACAGTACATTAAAGTTTCTAGAAGCTTATCTTAAGACCAAAGAGTTGGACATGATGGAGTAACTAAATCACTATTGTGCTGTGCTTAGTCATTCAGTCATGTCTGACTCTTTGCAACCCCATGGACTGTTGTCCACCAGGCTTCTCTGTCCATGGGGACTCTCCAGGCAAGAATACTGGAGTGGACTGCCATGCCCTCCTCCATGGGATCTTCCTGACCCGGGGATCTAAACCAGGTCTCCTGCTTTGCAGGAGGATTCTCTATACCTTCTCAGCCACCAGAGAAGCCTACTACCACCACTGTCTATATCTTAAGACCAAATATAATGTCAAAGACAATGATGGTGACCTAGAATCCTTTACAGATCAAGTCCTTTATGCTGCAGAATGGCTATATCTGGTTTAAAAGAACAATTACACATTTTAATTAGTATGTTATAATACTAAATGATTTGACTTGTCAAGAGAAGAAAAAAAAAAACAGATTCTGCTGTGATTTAGGGATGAGAACCAATACCTGACTTTCCACTAAAAAACTGTATGTGTGTGAGTGTGCATGCTCAGTCATGTTCAACTCTTTGCAACTCCATGGACTGGTGGCTGCAGTCCATGGGGATTCTCCAGGCAAGAATACTCAAGTGGGTTGCCATGCCATCCTCCAAGGGATCTTCCCGACCCAGGGATCGAACCTGTGTCTCTTATGCTCTTGACCACTAGCATCACCTGGGAAGCCCTAATCATGCTTACCTATCTGAAACAAGCCACCAAAATCTATAGTTATTACTAAAGTCTTTAAGATTCAAAGTTACTTGAATGCCATTGTAAGAAATCGCTAAGATACATAATGAAGCAAATTGTTTTAGCTAAATGTCAAGGTATAGACAGCTCTCCCACAACTATCCAGTTATCAAATAGGAGTGATAATTCAACTCCAGTAGTTTCAAAGGTTGTCGGTTTCTTTCCTTCAATAAGTGATCAAATTATGATTCAACTATCTACCTTAGCTAATACATTTTTTAAAAAACTTATAAACACGTACAATGGCTCAGACAATCAAGAATCTGCCTGCAATGCAGGAGACCCAGGTTTGAGCCCTGGGTCAGGAAGATCCCCTGGAGAAGGAAATGGCTACCCACTCCAGTGTTCCTGCCTGGAGAATCCCATAGACAGAGGAGCCTGGCGGGCTACAGTCCATGGGGTCACAAAGAGTTGGACATGACTGAGTGACTAAGCATGGCACAGCAAACATGTACAACAGTCTTTAAAAATGAGGTCTTGGATTTCCCTGGTTGTCCAGTGGTTAAGAATACACCTGCCAATGCAAGGAACACAGGTTCGATCCCTGATCTGGGAAGACCCCACATGCTGTGGGGCAGCTAAGCCCATGCATTACAACTACTGAGCCTGTGCTCTAGGAGCCTGCGAGCTGCAACTACTGAAGCCTGTGCCCCCTAGAACCTATGCTTCGCAACGAGAAGCCACTGCAATGAGAAGCCTGCACATCACAACTGAAGAGTAGCCCCTGCTTGCTCCAACTAGGGAAAGCCTAGGCATAGTAACAAAGACCCATGTATGTATGCATGCTAAGTCGCTTCAGTCGTGTCTGACTCTGTGCAACCCCACAGACGGCAGCCCACCAGGCTTCTCTGTCCCTGGGATTCTCCAGGCAGACGGCAGCCCACCAGGCTTCTCTGTCCCTGGGATTCTCCAGGCAAGAATACTGGAGTGGGTTGCCATTTCCTTCTCCAATGAAGACCCAGGGCAACCATAAATAAATAATTTTTTTTAATGAAGTCTTGCAAAAGTTTTCTTTCTTTCCTAGAGTGAATCCCTACCAATATTCATGAGGATTCACACTACTATTCCATTATCCCCATCCATTCATCCTGTACAATAGGCAATATAAATTGGGACACTTTCATGATGAAAATCACATTATCCTTCATCTGAAATGCCCCTGGCTGCACCTGTTCTTCAGGTCAAGCTCTAGTGTCACCCTCAAGAGAACTTTCTATTCCAGCTTTTCAAACCCTGATCTCAACACAAATCAGCAGATTTTTTTTTCAGTTAGGACATGGAGATCTTTTTAGTTTCGGCATGTGGGAAGAAGATCTTGTTAAAATGCAGATTCTTATTCAGTAGATCCTGGGTAAAGCCCAAGATTCTGCGTCTCTTACAAACTCCCAAGATATAGCAACTCTGCATCATTTTTTTAAAAGTTAATTGTGACTTGCCTTGTGATTCTTAAAACACTATTATGTATTATTACTTTAATATTCGTATCTCTGCATTGTATCTCCTAAACTAGACTATAAACTCAGTGACACACATACTTTTTTTTAATCTATCGGACTTCATCTGCTGCAAATGTCTTATTATTTAATAGTTTTCTATTGGTTGCTAACAATGAAAGCTTCTGAGTCACAAAAAAGGATTATCAGTATAGAAAAACTTAAGTCAAATCTTTCTGTTTTAATAAGTTTTTTCAAAAAATTTAATTAGGTCTCCAAATCACTTTGGGATAAAGTTAACAAACCACGGAAACCACTACAGGCAAAGTCTGACAGTTGCTTGCCCAAGATCCATTTTCCCATTTTTTTTTTTTTTTGCTGATAGACCTTGAATTTTGATCAGCAATCCATTCCTCCTTCCCCTAAGAGACACAGGGGATGAAAACCCAATCTCCAGTTCTAGGGGTAAATCCTGACTGATTCTAAGCCAGTCATGATACTTCCAATCCTCTTGCCAGTGACTGACAATATAGTCATGTGACCCAGTTCTAGCCAACAGTCCCCACAGAAGAGTTTCTCACTCTTAAGACAAAGATACCAGGAGAGGAAATCCTTCAGTGAGAAACCTGTGGCTGATGTGCCCAACTTGACAGTAACCTGAGGCTACAAACAACACAAGAAAATCACACAGCAGCCAGTCTCCCTGCTAGACTTCTTTCACTAGGTACGTTGTCTTAGTGGTTTAAGACAATCTGGGGCAAAGTTTTCTGTTATTTACAATCATAAGTATCCAAACTACCACTGCCATTTATCTCCAATTAAGACTAGCAGGAAGAGGGAATTCCCTAGTGGTGCAGTGGTTAGGACTCCACACTCTCACTGCGTAGGGCGTGGGTTCAGTTTCTGGTCAGGGAAGATCCTGCCAGCCTCACAGCACAGCAGAAAAAAAAAAAAAAGGAGGAAAAATAAAAATATGTAACATGGTACAGAATGAAAGAAGAAAACTCACAAGGTAAGTTAAAAGAGATATTAACCAGGGCTCTGGTTTGTTTACAATTAATTCTATTTTCATAAGCTGCCATTTAGACTTTGCTCTAGGATTTCAGCAGTCTGTGTAATACCTGCCACTGAAGTTCAAGCTATGGGCTCTTTTTCCTCATTCACAAACATCTTATATACACCTCCTTGCCTAGGACCCAGATATATTTATTTACTCAACATTCAGTACATATTTACTGAGGACTCACTATCTCCCAAGTGCTGGTGATTGGCACTGGAGAAACAACTGTGAATGAGAAAGGTAACAGCTGACTTCATGACTGTGGAAGAAAACAGAATAAACCCATCAAGTTAAAAACTGTAAACTGTAGTAAGTACCTAAAGGGAAACAAAGTACTGAGAGAGAGGACAAGGAGCACCTACTTTAGATAAGGTCTAATCTTTTATGACCATCTTAAGAATAAGAAGAAACCAGACCC
Organism: Moschus berezovskii; assembly: GCF_049115385.1. NCBI lineage: Eukaryota > Metazoa > Chordata > Mammalia > Artiodactyla > Moschidae > Moschus > Moschus berezovskii. The sequence goes on along the minus strand of NC_142461.1, from coordinate 8,107,296 downwards.
ACAAAAAGCCAGCGTGACTAGATTGCTATGAATACTAGAGAAAGTGGTGTTGGAGGGGGCCCAATCATGAAAGACTTTCTAGACCAAACTAAGGAGTTTAAACTTACACTTCCAGAGGGAACAATTTTATATTCGTTGAACAAATGTTTATCATGCACCCTCTATGCTAAAAAAAAAATCATTTAACATAAGAGCAAGGATTCTGAAAGCAGAGAACCTGGTTTGACATAAGGGTTCTCCTACTTAACACCTGTATGATACTGGGCACATACTTAAACCTCTGGAACTCAGTTTCCTTATATATGAAATGGGAATAATATCCATTTCATAGTTATGAGATTAAATGAGTTAATATATGAAAATCTCTTAAAATATTTCCAGCATGTGGTAGGTGCTTGATAACAAAGTATGTTCCAAGAAGAGAATATATTCCAACTTTATGGAATGAGCATGTGTGTGTGTGTGCATTGGGAGGGGTATGTGTGTGTTAATGGGGTACAACTTTATGTAATGAGCACATGTGTGTTGGGAGAGGTGTGTGTTGGGAGAGGTGTGTGTTGGGAGAGGTGTGTGTTAGGAGGGTGTGTGTTGGGAAGGGAGTGTGTGTCTGTGTGGAGAGGGTAATGGGATACCACTGAAGGGTTTTGGTAGGTGGGGATACATGAGGGTAAAATCCAATTTCAATTTTAAGACAATAAATAACACTTGCTATCAAGTGGAAAACAGGTTGGGAGCATGGAGCTGATGAATAATGGAAGCTGAGAGATCTACTGCAATAGTCCCAGTGGAATGTGGCTTGGATTAACGGAGGCAATGAAGGTGGGAAGAAATGCATGGATTAAATTTAATTGGGGAGGGTACAATCCTAAATTGTGGATGGTTTGGATGTGGGAAGTAAGGGAAAGAAAGAAATCTGGGTTTCAGCAACTGGGTAGAGAAAAGCCTCAAGATGGATGGAGGTGAGGCTGTGCCTGCCTATTCTTTGCTGGAGGACAGAAAGAGAAATCCCTTCAAGAGATGACCATTTACAGCTCTTAACCACAAGAGCTATAATCTTGATTTGAAGGCATTTCTCAGGTGTGGGAGACAACAAACCGAAATTAACATTGTTTATACCTCAGGACAGACTTGGGGAAAGGTAGAAACAGGGGAATTAACTTTACACATCTCTGTACTGGTTTTTCTTAAGATTTAAGAAAATTTAAATGTTCCACATGTTTATACATGATAATCTTATTCCTGCTCCTCATCACTGTCAAAAGATTAAGCTGTTTAAATACGACAGCATTTTTTTCAAGCACTAGGAAGAACTCAAAAGAAATTCTGAATGCAAACTCAAAAACTACTACCTGAACTAACGTAGGAAATTAATGACAGTCAAGATTCTACTGAGTACTACTTTTGTTCTCTGTTACATATTTAAAGTGTATGCTGAAAATGAAAACAAAGGTTCTAATCAAGATTAAAATCAAATCTGAACTGTCTCAGCCAGAATCATTTGTTAAAACTAAGTGCCAGATATACAATGATCAGGCTTTCCATCTAAGAACAACAGAACCATAATGGAAAAAAACAAACTCTGTTCACAGTCAGTCACCCAAAGCCTAAATTAGGAGGAACAAAGTCTATTATCTCTTCAGAACAAGTTATAATCCACATAATTAAAAATACTGAATGATAAGAAGAAAAAAAAAAGACAAAGGTATAACCCTTTTCCTTGTCTGGATCAATCGTGAAAGTATTCCTTATAAGAATCAACAATAATAAATGAAAATGTTGCCAAAACTGCCTGCAAACAAGTTAACAGCTACTGTTTAATTTAGTGGTTAATTTCTCATTCAACATGCACTATAGGAAAGTGCTTTTTATTGATATATTAATCCTCACAATAACCATATGAAGTTAGGTATTGTTTTCTTCATATTTCATATAAGGAAACTGAGATTTAGAGAAACTAACTTGCCATAGGTCATACAACTGAGGAGTGGCAGAACTGAAGTTTGAACTTCATGCTATTAACCACTTTTACAGTTTCTAACACCAAGATAAGAAAGAAAACCTGGAATGGCACCTGCTTAGTCTCATGATCTGTATGGCACAACCACCATCTTACACATGACTTTATCATCAAGTAAATTACCTGAACCACAACCGTGACAATGTGATTCAGAAATGTTCTTTAAAATTTTCCAGCAGCCATATTTAAACAAAAAAACAAGTGAAATTAATTTAAGTAATATTTTATTTTATCCAATATATCTAGAATATTATTAGTATCATCTGAACGTGTAATCAATAGAGTTGTTATTTTCTTTGTACTAAATCTTTGAAATCTGGTGTATATTTTATACCTAGAGTACATCTCAATTCAAACAAGCACTTAACAACCACATATGGCTAGTGGCTATCATACCAGACAGCACATGGCCAGATAATCAGTCTGTGAACAACACTAATGTCTGTCACCGAGACCATGTACTAAGGGTCATGTACCTGATGCATCAACTCAACACTGAAACTCAGATTATTTACTCTTATTTCAAACTAACTTTAATGAGTTTGTTTATCTGGCTTACCCAAGCCACAAAAGACTACAATAGAAAATTAAAGGAAATGGGCTGCATCAATAGAGTTCAGCTGGCAAAGGAAGAAACAGAAAACACACACATAAACACACACGCAGCCATGGTATGCACAGACACACACACAGGACATTCAAAAAGCACAATAGCTGAGGTCCTTTAGCAGAAAGGCAAAAATAGTCCACATAGCTCAACAGTTTCTGAGGCCATTACTGCATTTCTGAATTTGTATTCAGAATGCTGACACTGACAGTTAAATTCAGCATTTTAAGACATCCAAAAAGTATTTACATATTTTAGAAATATTTTCATTTAAAATCAAGTTTAGACTTCCCTGGTGGTGCAGTGGATAGGAATCCACCTGCCAGTTCAGGGGACATGGGTTTGATCCATGGCCCAAGAAGATCCCACAGGCCCTGGGGCAGCTAAACCCCTGTGCCGCAGCTACTGAAGCCCCCCTGCCTAGAGCCCATGCGCCACAACAAGAGAGGTCACTGCAACGAGAAGCCCATGCACCGCAACTACAGAGCAGTACCCCCCCGCCAACACAACTACAGAAAGGCCGCGCACAGCCAGGAAGACCCAACACAATGACAATATAAATAAGCTTTAAAAACAAAACCAATTAGAACTCTACACTACTTTTGCAAATTTTCTATAATCTAAAACTATTCCAAAATTATAAAGTTAGCTTTAAAAAAACAATTTGAGGCATTCAGTATGGCCCAGTAGTTCACTGGGCTGGATGAAGCACAAGCTGGAATCAAGATTGCCAGGAGAAATATCAATAACCTCATATATGCAGATGACACCACCCTTATGGCAGAAAGTGAAGAATTAAAGAGCCTCCTAATGGAAGTGAAAGAGGAGAGTGAAAAAGTTGGCTTAAAGCTCAACATTTAGAAAACTAAGATCATGGCATCTGGTCCCATCACTTCATGGGAAATAGGGAAGCAGTGGACACAGTGGCTGACTTTATTTTTCTGGGCTCCAGAATCACTGCAGATGCTGACTGCAGCCATGAAATTAAAAGATGCTTACTCCTTAGAAGGAAAGTTATGACCAACCTAGACAGCATATTAAAAAGCAGAGACTACTTTGTCAACAAAAGTCCGTCTAGTCAAGGCTATGGTTTTTCCAGTGGTCATGTATGGATGTGAGAGTTGGACTATAAAGAAAGCTGAGTGCAGAAGAATTGATTCTTTTGAACTGTGGTGTTGGAGAAGACTCTTGAGAGTCCCTTGGACTGCAAGGAGATCCAACCAGTCCATTCTAAAGAAGAGCAGTCCTGGGTGTTCATTGGAAGGACTGATGTTGAAGCTGAAACTCCAATACTTTGGCCACCTGATGTGAAAGAGCTAACTTATTTGAAAAGACCCTGATGCTGGGAAAGATTGAGGGCAGGAGGAGAAGGGGACGACAGAGGATGAGATGGTTGGATGGCATCACCGACTCAATGGACACGGGTTTGGGTGGACTCCAGGAGTTGGTGATGGACAGGGAGGCCTGGTGTGCTGCAGTTCATGGGGTCACAAAGAGTTGGACACGACTGAGCGACTGAACTGAACTGTAGTTCCTGTAAGATCAACCCTCTGCACCCAGAACAATGATAACATCGAGACAGAAACGACCACTTCGGGTGAACTACACTGCAGAATGAACAAAAGCAACACATGCTGGAGGGGAGCTGATACCCAGGAGGAAAAAGCACTGGACAAGTTTCTCCAATTTTTATTTTTTAACCTTGTGCTCTGCAGGGCAGCTAAAATTCCAATGAACAATTCACAGTCCTGCTGGTTTGAAGAACCAAAGAACAGAGTTCAGCGATTCAGGGAAATCATCACCAGTGGAAAATAACATCAAACATCACAAAAAAGAGAACTAGAGGGAGGGAGTCCTAAAATCTGCACAGAACTCTGTGTAGATCTCTGGCTGATCCCTGGCATACCCATGCATATGGCAGATTCCAAGTAGGCCAGCTAAAAGAACTGAATTGAAATATGAGCTGCCTTCACTTCAAGAGACATTTGAGTTCAGCCGAGTAAACTACTAGCCTGAAAAAAAAAAAAAAGAAGAAAAAAAATACTCTTCAGAAGAACATAACAAAATTCAAGTTTTCTACAATTTATTATTCACAATATCCAGAATACAATCCAAATGATTCCTTATAAAAACATGAAAAAACATGAACTGTTCTCAAGAGAAAAAATAATCAAGGAGACACACGGTAAACTGACCCACATGCTGCATTTTACAGACAAGGATTTTTTAAAAATATTATTTATTTGGCTGCACCGAGTCTTAGGTGCAGGATGCGGTATCTTTGATCTTCATTGCAGCATGTGGAATCTTTAGCTGGGGCATGCAGGATCTAGTTCTCTGATCAGGGAGCGCACCCAGGCCCTCTGCATTGAGAGCATGAAGTCTTAGACACTGGACCACCAGCAAAGTCCCTAGACAAGAATTTTTGAAGCAGTTATTTTACTATGTTCAAAGATAAAGGAAAATAACCTCATGATAAAGAAAGATAGAAAATTCTCAGTAGAGAAAGGAAACCACAAAAAAGAATAAAATGTAAATTCTAGAACTAAAAAATACAATATCTGAAAATTTTTAAACACCACAAGATGGGTTTAACAGTAGAATAGAGAGAAAAGAATCTATGTGAAGACAGATTCAAGAAACTACTCAATCTGAAGAACAGAGGAAAACAAGTGAAAAAAAACTAAGAGAACCTCAAAGACCTATGAAAATATCAAAAGGTCTATATGTTCAATTAGAATGTCAGAAGGAGAGGAAAGAATGAGGCCAAAAAATTTCAAGAAATAACAGTCAAAGTTTTCCCAAATTAAGACAAATTTACAGATTCAAGAAGTTTAACATCAAGTAAAAGTAACATAAAGAAAGCCACACCTAGGTAGATCATAATTAAAATGCTAGAAAGTGAAAAAAAAAATGAGTTAATTTCATCAACATGAAAAACTAATTAATGTTTATTATATTAAGGCATGATTATATTATTTTTAAAAAGAAATATATCCCCTTTACAATTACATATTCTCATTTTGGTCACATACAAAAAATGTATCTCAAACTTTGTCACTGCCTAAGCCTTGTTCTTTTAACATCTTCTAACCAAAGATAAATTCACTAACTGTCAGAGTGCTCCTTTGCTTATCAGCTGAAGACAAATGTTAGAAGTATGAGTGAAATTCTAATGCAAGTCAAAATCCCTAAAGGTAGTTTAAAAATATATAGAAAGAATCCAGGAGAGGAAGAAAATAATTAAGTGTTAAAAAAAATACTTCTCCCTCCCCAGTCTGTGCTTATGACAACTATCTAACTATAGTAGGTAAGAGCTATTTCTCTTTATCAACATGTTCCAAGACCAAGCAATTTTAACTAGAAATTCCATCAAGCATTCAGCAGTAGAGTCAAAAATTTCTTCCTTTGTAAAGAATCTACCCTGGAGTAGGAAATAGCAACTCACTGCAGTATTCTTACCTGGAAAATTCCATGGACAGAGGAGCCTGGTGGGCTACAGTCCATGGGGTCACAAAGAGTTGGACACAACTAAGTGACTGACTTTCACTTTTCAAGGTATACAGCAAAGTAATTCGGTTATGTGTATATATATATATTTATTTCAGATTATTTTCTATTACAAGTTATTACAAGATATTGAATACAGTGATGATGGTGGTTTTAGTCACTAAGTCATGTCAACTCTTCCAATCCCATAGACTATAGCCTGCCAGGCTCTTCTGTCCATGAGATTCCCCAGGCAAGAATACTGGAGTAGGTTGCCATTTCCTTCTCCAGAGGATCTTCCTGACCCAGGGATCAAACACAGGTCTCCTGCATTACAGGCATATTCTCTATGATCTGAACCACCAGGGAAGACCATAGTTCCCTTTCAGTTCAATTCAGTCGCTCAGTCGTGTCCGACTCGCTGCGACCCCATGAATCACAGCACGCCAGGCCTCCCTGTCCATCACCAACTCCCAAATTTGAGTTCACTCAAATCCATGTCCAAAGAGTTGGTGATGCCATCCAGCCATCTCATTCTCTGTAGTCCCCTTCTCCTCCTGCCCCCAACCTTTCCCAGCATCAGAGTCTTTTCCAGTGAATCAACTCGTCGCATGAGGTGGCCAAAGTATTGCAGTTTCAGCCTTAGCATCAGTCCTTCCAATGAACACCTAGGATTGATCTCCTTTAGAATGGACTGGTTGGATCTCCTTTGCTACCTAGAGCCAGACATCTTGGAATGTGAAGTCAAGTGGGCCTTAGAAAGCATCACTACGAACAAAGCTAGTGGAGGTGATGGAATTCCAGTTGAGCTATTTCAAGTCTTGAAAGATGATGCTGTGAAAGTGCTGCACTCAATATGCCAGCAGATTTGGAAAACTCAGCAGTGGCCACAGGACTGGAAGAGGTCAGTCTTCATTCCAATCCCAAAGAAAGGCAATGCCAAAGAATGCTCAAACTACCGCACAATTGCACTCATCTCACACGCTAGTAAAGTCATGCTCAAAATTCTCCAAGCCAGGCTTCAGCAGTATGTAAACCGTGAACTCCCAGATGTTCAAGCAGGTTTTAGAAAAGGCAGAGGCACCAGAGATCAAATTGCCAACATCCGCTGGATCATGGAGAAAGCAAGAGAGTTCCAGAAAAACATCTATTTCTGCTTCATTGACTATGCCAAAGCCTTTGACTGTGTGGATCACAATAAACTGTGGAACATTCTGAAAGAGATGGGAATCCCAGACCACCTAACCTGCCTCTTGAGAAACCTGTATGCAGGTCAGGAAGCAACAGTTAGAACTGGACATGGAACAACAGACTGGTTCCAAATAGGAAAAGGTGTACGTCAAGGCTGTATATTTTCACCTTGCTTATTTAACTTATATGCAGAGTACATCATGAGGAACGCTGGGCTGGAAGAAGCACAAGCTGGAATCAAGATTGCTGGGAGAAATATCAATAACCTCAGATATGCAGATGACACTACCCTTATGGCAGAAAGTGAAGAGGAACTCAAAAGCCTCTTGATGAAAGTGAAAGAGGAGAGTGAAAAGGTTGGCTTGAAGCTCAACATTCAGAAAACAAAGATCATGGCATCTGGTCCCATCACTTCATGGGAAATAGATGGAAAAACAGTGGAAACAGTATCAGACTTTATTTTTTTGGGCTCCAAAATCACTGCAGATGCTGATTGCAGCCATGAAATTAAAAGACGCTTGCTCCTTGGAAGGAAAGTTATGACCAACCTTGATAGTATATTAAAAAGCAGAGACATTACCTTGCCAACCAAGGTCCGTCTAGTCAAGGCAATGGTTTTTCCCGTGGTCATGTATGGATGTGAGAGTTGGACTGTGAAGAAAGCTGATCGCCGAAGAATCGATGCTTTCGAACTGTGGTGTTGGAGAAGACTCTTGAGAGTCCCTTATACTGCAAGGAGATCCAACCAGTCCATTCTAAAGGAGATCAATCCTGGGTGTTCATTGGAGGGACTGATGCTAAAGCTGAAACTGCAATACTTTGGCCACCTCATGCGACGAGTTGACTCACTGGAAAAGACTCTGATGCTGGGAAAGGTTGGGGGCGGGAGGAGAAGGGGACGACGGAGAATGAGATGGCTGGATGGCATCACCGACTCTGTGGACATGAGTTTGAGTGTACTCGGGGAGTTGGTGATGGACAGGGAGGCCTGGCGTGCTGTGATTCATGGGGTCGCGGAGAGTCGGACACGACTGAGCGACTGAACTGAACTGAAATCCTTGTTGCTTAACTATTTTATATACAGTAGTGTACATATGTTTATTTCATACTCCACCCTTCCCTTTCCCCTTTGGTAACTATAAATTTGTTTTCTATGTCTATGAATCTGTTTCTACTTCGTATATAGATTCATTGATTTTACATAAAGTGATAACATATATTTGTCTTTCTCTAACTTACTTCACTTACTATGATAACCTATGTCCATCCATGTTGCTAAAAATGGCAGTATTTCATGCTTTTATATGGCTGAGTAATATTCCATTGTATGTATGTACCACATCTTCTTTATTAATTTATCTGTCAGTGGACATTTACGTCGCCTCCACGTCTTGGCTAGTGTAAATAGTGCTATCAGGGGTACACATATCTTTTCAAATCAGAGTTTTCATCTTTTTCAGATATATGCCCAGGAGTAGGATTGGTGGATCATATGGTAGATCGAGTCTTAGTTTTTTAAGGAAACTCCACACTGTTTTCCATAGTGGCTGGACCAATTTACAGTCCCACCAATAGTGTACAAGGGTTCCTTTTTCCCCACACCCTGTCCAGCATTTATTATTTGGAGACTTTTTGATGATAGCCATCCTGACCAGTGTGAAGTGATACTGTAGTTCTGATGTGCATTTCTCTAATTACTAGAGATGCTGAGCACCTTTTCAAGTGCTCATTACACTATAGTATTGTTTAAGAGCTAAATTTTGGACCTCTAAATGACTAGGAACAGAGAATTAATAGTGATAATGAGCAATGCAAATCTGCAGTCATAAAAATGCTATAGAATATTTTACTATATAATATGGGCACACAATGAACACACAAATGAATTAATCTTTCTCTGGTATTTTATTTTGGATTATCTATGTTTAAATTTTTCATTAAAATACATTACAAAATAAATTTTTCTTTTAAAACTATATATTCAACAACATATTGCAGGTGTGAAAAGTTCCTTATCATTTTAATGCATGGGTGCCTTAAATACTATAAAGACAATATAGTTCTTTTTGTACTATAGTACAAGAACTATAGAACTAAGTTCTATAGAACTTAAAATAGTTCTATATATTTTATTTTTTTTAGACACAACAAAATCTTCCCATTATCTTTCAGGTAGTATATTTGAAAAATACAATATATTCTTTCTGGTCAAATAAGTTACTCCTGAAATATTTTTCACTTTTCTGGCAAACTGCCCCCGTTATCACTGAGAAGTTTTATTGGCTCCATTTACATCTGTTTTCTAATAAACTGCTTCCAATTATGAAAGTTTAACTATCTGGACCTCATTTTGAAATCTCAGGTCTCAACTTTCTGTCTGGGCCTAAATACTCAAGACTAAGTCTATTTTGGGTACACAACATAAATCTGAGCTAGAATGGTCATCATTTCTAAGAAACCACACCTGATATACAGATGAAAACAACTTAAACCTGATCTTCCAGTTACACAATTTGAAGATTCTCACCCTCTAAACCAATCTATTATTAAGTTTAGAATAACAGCTATCTATCTAGTGAGCAGTTTAGTCATAAAACCCAAATTACAAGTCTCAAGTTCAATAACTGAACACTATTTTTATTTCTGGTATTTTACTACAAGGTAATATAGAATACAATACCAGAAATAGGCTTAATACTCTCTTATATGCTTCCATCCCCAGACTACACATACCAATTTGTCCCAAAACATTAATAGATATTTACTGAATTAATAAGTTATCTCCTGTGTAACAAGATTTGTGTTAGGAGATACAAAAGATGGAGAAAATAATCCTTGATCCCTGATCTCATGGAATTCACATTCTAACTGGAACAAAGATATGAAGAAAAATGATTCAATGAGTGGCAGAATATGCAAATACACAAAGTGCTCCAGACAGATAGTAGAAAGGATTAGCTTCGCTGAGGGAGTAACAAAGTCAGAGACGGATTCACAAGATATTTCAGCTTAAACCTCGGAGGGCACTGGTTTCATGAACTAAAACCCTTGAGGCACATGAAGATAAACTTTTTTACAGTTAGTCTGTATTTTAAAATATTTATAATGACGATATGCCATAAAGGCAGATCATTCTTCTCTTCAGCTGCACTGTTCAGTGCTAAGTGCCTGAATGTACTGGCATGCTTGCAAAGGGCTCTGAGAAGAAGCTTAAGAGCTGACATTTATAAGAATTCTTTGGGGGGTCTTTTAAAAGTCCTCATTTGTGCTTTTGGCCAGAAACAGGAAATTTATGCCTTCATTCTGTTCTGCTACAGTATTTGTACTAACCAACTAATCAGAAGAATCCTGTTACCACTTGGCCACACTGAGATCTGACTTAAACCAAGAAGATGCTAAGTAAAACACATTTCTTACACAAGACAAGAGTCTAGCAGTGTAGTACAAATATGTGTAAAGAAGACTTAAGGGTGCAACTAAGTTTAAAAAAAAAACACAGAGATAGGAAAATAACAATAGGGTCAAGAAACTAAAGAAACTAACATATTTATTCAGTTCAGTTCAGTCGCTCAGTCGTGTCCGACTCTTTGCGACCCCATTTATTACCTCCCCTCAAAAAGAGGCATAAGCAGGAGTTCCCTGGTGACCTAGTGGTTAGGATTTGGGGCTTTCACTACCAGGGTTCAATCCTTGGTCAGGGAACAGAGGTCCAGCAAGCTGTGCAGTGCAGCCAAAAAAAAAAAGCATAAGCAACTCTTCCTTACAGACAAAGCAGAATTTTTAAATTTATGTTTGCTTAAAGAAAGATTCCTTATTAAAAAATTCAAGGGACACTGAAGGCAGATCATAGAACTAATAAGTTTGGTAACCTTTTAGTGAACCAGAAGTCCAACAACAACAAAAATTTAAAGAAAAAAACCCAGATCCAAAAGCACTAACTGATGTCATTAGCTCTGCTTAAGAAACTTTATAGATGTGACTTCACTCCTGGATTACACATCTATATTTAGTTTATACCTAATATGGATAAAGTCCTGAACTAACAGCCATTTCCTCTCTCCACAAAAAGAAACTTCCTTGCTTTTTTTCTATCAACAATGAAAAGATTAGTGCAGGCTCCTCCGAAGGGAGAGGTTTAAAAAAAAAAAAAGAACAGAAAAACTAACAATTTAGTATGTGATTTTTGTTAAACTTGGGACTGTCTGAAATTTTTAAATTGGAAAACAATCCTTAAATCAAATGTGTGATGTTCAAATCAAGTTCCTCAACAAGATTATAAATAAATCCTTAAAGTACTTTTAAAAATACTAATTAACCAGGCCCCCAAAATGCAAAGAGATGAAGTAATGGAAAATTTACAGCTTCCTTCAAATTTAACCAAGAGAATTGGAAGCACCAAACTCATTTAAAAACCATTTAAGTCCACGGATTAGTGTTTTAGAAATATTCTTAAACATTCTCTGAATTCTTTCTATTTTTCAGGGTGACTGAAAATAGTGAATAGTGAAAACAAAACTTAGTTAAAAATTCAAGTTTTAAATACAGAAAAAGAATACAAACAAATAAAAAAGCTCTTAGTGGTTAAGAGGCAGCCTCTCTGAATTACAAAGACCCTGGTACAAACTCCAGTACTGCTATTTACCAGACCTGTGACCATACACAAGAAATGAACTAAACCTCATTGTGTTAAACAGTATTGATAGTACTTATTTCTGAGTCTATATGAGGATTAAATTACCTAACACAGTTAAAGGGCTTGGCACACTGTGCATGAACCACAGCAAGCACTCAACGCTATCTATCATCTTATGACTATTATTAGGAAAACAAAAACCTACTGTTCATTTTCATGTACCAGTGTACTCCATCTTGCACAGGAATAAATCAAGTAGTTTCAAGAAGCTTATAACATTATAAAATGAAGTGTTTCAAAGTCACTTTATGATCCTTATATCATGTATCAATTATATTCATGCCAAAGTTTACCATAAAAATCAGGAACAGTAAAATTTAGTAGCACAGGGAGCTAAATGGAAAAAAAATATATATATATATAATATATAGGATTCCCTGGGGGCTCAAATGGTAAAGAATCTGCCTGCAATGCATGAAACCAAGCTTTGATCCCTCGGTTTGGAAGATCCTCTGGAGAAGGAAATGGCAACCCACTCCAGTATTCTTGCCTGGAGAATTCCATGGATAGAGGAGCCTGGCAAGCTACTGTCCATGGGGTCGCAAAGAGCTGGACACGACTGAGTGACTAACACACACACACACATATATATACACACACATATACACCAAGATCCGTAATTATAATGTACTTCTGCAGAACCACTAGATCCTATGTTTTAGATTATCTCTTTATTTTTTTTTATGCTCTCACAAAAAGAAAAGGAAGAAAGAAGAAATAAAAAAATAAGAAAAGCACTCTAGATAATAATGGACTCTCAGCTTTAGCTCCAAGTCCAGAAAGCTGCTGAGGCAGACGTTCTAAGATGGCAGAGTCCAACCTGACTGTCCTTTGGTTACCTAATAAGTGTCAACAGATCATGGTTCACTGAAGTTAAATTCAGGAATAAGTTCAGAACTAACCTTTTTTTGTACCAAACCTGGTGGTCTGATAAAGAATAGAAAATTCCCCACCTATGACAGCTTGGCAGATGCTTCTCATAGTAACATCCTGGTGGTTGAAACCAGATATGTTAAACATATAAAGTAACCACAGGCAGGCTTAACTCAGCATTCCCAAAGGTCCTGGGATAATAAGCAAACAATGCTAACTGTGTCAGACGCTAAATGCTTTTCTTATATTAACTCTTTTAATTTTCACAAAACCCAAGAAGTAAACACTGTTACCCAGTGGAGACACTCAAGCAGAAAGGCAGAACTAAGACTGAAAGAGTCTACACGGCTTCAGAGCCTAGGCTCTTAATCACTACCCTGCAGCAGCAACGTAACGCAAAGAACCAGTCTTCCAAATGACACTTCAATTACCTTACTTGAAATATTAATCCTAATGATCTTCAACTCTGAAGTAGACCATTTCAGTGCCCACAGAGGGAATACAAATGATACTTCAAGTCAACAATCACTCCCAGACTCTGACTCTGGGATCTGGAATCTCAAATACTACACAGGATAGAAAGAACTTCTGCAAGCAACACTGAGGCAACACTACAATCTAGCTTGGGGTCCCTGCTGAGTCAGCAGGCAGGTGACAACAGCTCTTCATCCCAGCGGCTGTTCAACCACAAACGCAGGGTTGGAACACAGCCAAGGACTCCACCTGCAATGTTTTGTTTTGCCAGGAAAAAAAGGGAACTGTTCATTTCCATCTAAAGTAACAATGATTTTGAGGTACTAAATCAAATCAATCAATGCAAATATGAACTGAGCCCCGTGATGTGCACTATACTCTCAGCCTATTTCTTTGGTTTCTCTATATGAAGATTTCTGTGAATTTAATAGGCATCTGCTTTTCCCCAGTAATCTGATTTTTTATTTCTTCTTTTCCCCCCAGTCTCCTCTAGAATCAACCTGTTCAAGGGAACAGGGGAAAAAACAAACAAAAAAAACTTCTGTATATTCTTTCAGCAAATATTTTATTGAAGAATCAAATGAGCTAATATACACAATGCAGTGAACAGTGGTGCCTGGCACATAGAAAGCACCTCATAAATATTTATATTAGTTAGTATGAAATACTCTTTTACATTTCTATCTCATGCATTTGGAAAATGCAACAGAAAAATTAAGTCAGTGAGATTAAGCATCTGTTCTTTAAAATCTACAAATCAGATCTTCCTTGTAGTAAAAAGGCATCCCAGTCAGTGAATTATGATTCTCACGAGAACGATTTTCACCTCTAAGGTGATGTAAGTTTTCCTTCCTACATTATAGCTCTTACGGCTGAACTTTTTAAAAAAGCCCTTCCCTTGACGTGTATCCCCTTCTACCTACCAAACTGTCTGACACAGCCAAGGTTCTTGTTAGAGTTTGGCTTCACTTACTCACTGAGCCCACTCTCTCGCTTCCTCTTCATTCTTCTAGCTCTGCTATAGCTTCCCCACCACCTCTCCACCAAAGCCGTTACTACTAAGGTTACCCATGACTTTCAGGCTGATAAAGCAGATAGAATACTCAACTTTTACTTGACACAACCAATCGCTCCCTCCTTAAAAATTTCTATTTTCCCTGGTACCTTGCTCTTATATCTTAGAGTTTTCCTCTTCCCACTATTGCTTGACTGCAATTTCTCCTACTTCCCCTTTTCCAGATTCTTTATCACACAACCCTTCAGTGTTGTGAGCTCCCAGGAATTTGGTCCTGAGCATTTTCCCTACTTTTCACTCATTTACAGAATGATCTCACACACTTTAAACACCACATAAACAAATAAAGTATGTACACATACACAAGTCCCAAATTTCCCTATCCTCCTAAGACTTCTTTCCGAGCATTGGGTCTGTACATCCAACTTTCTACTAGAAATCTCCACTTGACATCTTGGTCATCTCAAACTCAACAAGTCAAAACCTGAACACTGCTCCTTCTCCTTCTCATAAGAGGCACCACTATCAACCAGGGATTCTACTAAGATGCCCCCATCATCTCACAGAACTCCTCTTCAGCATCTTCTTATGTACTCCACTTACAAAATTTATCTCAAATCCATTCTCTTCTCCCCCTCACCATCCTACTTCAAGCCACCACCACCACCATCTTTGTCCATCACAACAGCCTACAAGTAGTGTTCCCTGTTTACACTCTTACCACAGACTGGCTAGACTGCTCATCCTAAAACGCAGATTAATCACGACACTGCCGTTTACTAAGGATAAAACTCACATGACACACAAGGACCTCCATGATGTGGCCTATTTCTCACTCTGCACCTGTCTTGTTCTCTCTTTTCCAAACACAGTCTCAATTTGTTGAATACCTCTGTTGAGTATTTCCAGCCTTTACATATGCCAATTCCTCCAGCCTGGAATGATCTTCCTCTCATTCTTCCCCTAATTACTATTCATCCTACAAGTCGTTTTCTCAGAGAAGCTCCCATTAAGCTTCCATCTAAACTGGTTTCCTGTCATTCTTTCTCAAGAAACTCTGTTCTTGTCCTTAATGTAATTATATACCATATCTATGTATTTCTTTAACAGAAGCCTCTTTCACTAGACAACAGGTTCTAAGGTCTTAAAATATTCAAATTTAACATATCAAAAACAAAATTCCTGATCTCTCCATCAGAACTAGCCCTTCCCAAAGCATTTCCCATCTTGACTAAAAGAAACTCCATCATTCTAGTTGTTAAGAAAAAATATCTCAGTATCATCTTTGACTTCTCCTTCTCTCAAATTCCACATTCAATCCATCAGGAAATCTTGTGATCTCCATCTTAGAAATATATCCAGAATTAGACTACTTCTCATCGTAGCCCAAGCCACCATCATTTCTTGCCTGAATTATAGACAGTCCACTAGTCTCCTTGCTTCTGCCCTCGCCTCCCTATTTGCTACTTTCTGCAGAGCTAAAGATTTAATAGAATGTCCTGTTAAGTGAGAAAGAGCACCCCTATCATTCTCCACACTCCTTACCCTACACTTCATCTTTCTTCACAGAACTCATCACTAGTAGACACACATTTACTGCATGTCTCCCTCAACTGAATACAAATGCCATAATGTTCTTTGGTGTATCCAAGTCCATAGAACAGTATCGCAGTATTTGTTAAATGACTGATTGAAAAAATAACAAATATTATTCCGGCAGGCAGAAACTGGAGGTAGGGGGAAAGGCAAGCATATTTCAGATGGAAGAAACAAGAGCAAAAATCTATGAAAGGCAGAGTGCAGGGCATGTTGAGGACCAATCTAGCTAGAACATAACATATATCTGCAGCTGCAGTGGGGGGATAAGACTGAAAACACGTTGGGATCATGATCTGAAAGACTACAAATGCTAGATCATGGAGTTTGTATCTAATTCAATAAACAGCTAGAGAAAGTATTTATGACTAAAGTATCAGTTTTATTTCAAGCAAAATTACAGAATATAACACAATTATTGAAGGAAAAGATAAAAGTTTCTTCAAACTAATAATATATAATACCTGGTAGATTCAGGAATACCAACTACCCTTTATCTGTTAGAATACAGCATAAACATTTCACTCATCTCTTAAGTCAATTATGTCATTTAGGTTGCCACATAAATCATGTCTTAAGACCTTACTTCAACTGGATTTTAAAAAGCACATGAGACAAAAAGTCACTGTATTACATGGAAAACACCATCATCAAACATGGCTCATTTACTCACCCTCTGTCCATTAAACTGTTTTGCAAGCTCCTTGAAGACAAAGGAAACTTCTTATTCCTTTATCTGTCTAGCACTTGGTGCATGGAAAGTATTCAGTGTTTGCTTCTATTACGATCCCTTTACTGTGCTTGACTGTTCCTAGACAAAGACTGTATCTTATATCCTCCAACTATAAAATGGGCATACCTCAACTTACTATTAATAGATAGAACTTGAGGGGGAAGATACTTTAAAAAAAAAAAAAGACTTTTCAAAACGGATATCCCAAAGAACACACAGGAGGGCCCACCTTCAAACCATTTAAACAATATCTATACTAAGAGCAATTACAGGCAGATTTCACAACATAAAAGCTTCCCTTCTTCCTGAAAAGATCAAACAGGGTAAATGTTCTTTTAGTGCCATTAGGAAAATAAATTCAAATTCAATCTGAGTTTCTCTGGTAAAACTTAAATAAAGTTAATTTTCTTTAAACCAATTCACTTAACTCAACATGTGTTACTTTAGATTGGGTTTTACTTTTCATTCTTCCAAGTATTCTGCATGAAGAACATTAAAACATTATACATAAACTGTCACCAATAATTCATAGAAGTTTATGAATAAGATTAGAACGTATAACAAAATAGCAACAGCAGTCATTTTAAGAAAAGGGGGACAAAAGTAATTTTATTTTATGATGCTTTTCTGTGTTTTCTAAGTTGTCTACAGTAAATAACTGTTGGTTTTATAACTAGAAAGAAACATTTTTTTAAAGCATAATACATATAGATGAATACATTAGGAAGCAGAAGAAAAATGACATTATTTTTCAAATTTAGGGCCAATACTTAAACTAAAACAGATACCACTTATGCTGAGTCATTTTTTTTAGATCCTTTTGCAATCAAAGGTCCTGCTGATAATTAAAAATGTCAGTAAAGTCTATGTTATTGATGGCTAGCATTAGTTTTTACTTGATTTAATGGAGATCAACAAGCCCTCAACACCTATAAATCAAAATTTTAGATCCCTATGTTAACTAATATTGACTTCCCTCATAGCTCAGTTGGTAAAGAATCCACCTGCAATGCATGAGATCCCAGTTCAATTCGTGGGTGGGGAAGATTCGCTGGAGACAGGATAGGCAACCCACTCCAGTATTCTTGGGCTTTGCTTGTGGCTTAGCTGGTAAAGAATCTGCCTGCACTTTGGGAGACTTGGGTTCGATCCCTGGGTTGGGAAGATCCCCTAGAGAAGAGAAAGACTATCCACCCCAGTATTCTGACCAGGAAAATTCCATGGTCTGTATAGACCATGGGGTCACAAAGAGTCGGACGCACCTGAGCGACTTTCATTTCACATGTTAACTAATACACTCTGTAACCTAGAAAATGAAATAATACAAAACTTCACACTCTTCATAAGTTTATACCTCTGCAAATTTTTCAGTTAAGTCTTGGGCATATGTATATCCAAGGCCAAAACTTCATTTAAGTCTAACTGTCTTCTTTTCTTTCAATTAGTCTATGTAGTCTGGTCTCACAGCTACCACTCTTCTATTTTCCTACATAGCACAACAGACTAATTGGGTTGTCTCTAGCTTTTAATGAACTTTCACTCTAGCAATCTACCACCTGGTCTCTACCTCCATAATAAAACAACAGGCTGTTAACTAAGAAAAACATACACAGAACTTACATATTCTTAAAAGTTCTTAATTACTTCAACTTTCAGCTAATTGCTTTTGTAGTCTCTAATATTTATTCAGATTCTCCTTTTTCCTTCTCTCACACATACAAATAAATAGCTATGCTACATGATGATAAAATTTAATACTTAAATTATTGAGATGATTGACATTCTCTCACCTGTAAAGTTGGAAGTAATAATTTTATTACAAAAAAAGTAAGAAAACTGTTACACCTCTTGCCCAGAGTCATACTGTATTTCAGCTCTAAGCAAAGCAGCAACAACAACAAAAATCTATAAAAAATATATGCTCTGAGGGTCAATACCTGACCCTGACTCTAATATTACTACTTCTTTAAAATATTGATATTAAAATATAAAATACTCCTAGACCATCTTTGGGATGTCTTTCAAATATAGTCTCATTTATCTACATCAAGTTGTTATTTTCATCAATTTACACTAATATAGTTTCCTGGTTTTATATTTTAAATAAAGGAAAATAACAAACCATATAAGGCTAATTGATATTCTGTATACCATTTCTTGGTACTGAGTACTGAGGGATAAAGTCAAGTTACCAAAAAGACAAAAGGATTAAAACTTGCAAAAGAATTCACAAACTGATCTCTGAATTAAATTTAGATTTCTATTAAATCAAACTTGGACAGTTTGCATTCATGATCTTAATGTTGCTTTCCTTCAGAAACTCCCTTTCCATTTTCTACAAGAACCTATACAATGGACAAACCCACCCTAACTTACTCCCTTACTTGACTGAAATCTGCCTTAATCACACTCTTCAGCCTGGCTAACAAATTTCCCTTTTATGGACTCACTAACTCCCTAGTCAGGAGACATAAGAACACTGAGGTTCCACAATGCCGATGAAACAGGAAATGGGAAAGTCTTGCTCACCATCATTTTACTGGCTTCCAGGCATCTCTGTTAAGCACCCTTCCAAACCAACTCTAACTTTTACTGACAGCCAGGTCCTCCTCCATTAGACTTTTTTTAATTGCCGCATAGTTGATTTAGAATGTTGTGTTTCAGGTGTACAGCGCAGTGCTTCAGTTACATTCACAGTCTCTTTCTCAGATTCTTTTTCTTTATGGGTATTACAAAATATTGAGTATAGGTCCCTGTGCTATAGAGCAGATCCTGTTGGTTATCTACTTTATATAGAGTAGTGTGTATGTGTTAACCTCTACCTCATAATTTATCCCTCCCACCAATCTCCTTCCTTCATGTTAAGACTTTTCATGTTCAGTCACCTTGTCTCAGAATCCTCCCATCTGTTGCCCATTTGGGGCCCCTTTTTCTCAGAATTTTACATTTAATCGTTATCACCTTGGCCTTTGTCAAGAGGAGCACTGTTAAGTCTTCAGGAACAGCTCAGACAAAATATAACAAAATAGTGTTGCCATTAACTTCACATTTTTACATTCATTTCTATCTCCTGAATTTTCCCCTTCTGAAAACCTCAAATAAATGTCAAAGCAATTCATCTAAGGTAACATTGTCTTGATGTTGGGTTAGTTTTGGTTCAATTATAAAAGTTCTCAGCATCACTGCCTATAGAAAATTAATTTCATTTGTCTGTGTTTAAAAAAAAAAAAAAGCCTGCCCTCAAAACAAAACATAAAGAACTCCCACTTTACACAGTAAAAAAAAAAAAAAAAAAGACAGCTACGAGACTGCCCATCAACCATTTGCACCTTTCCAAATGCTGCTGAGAAGCTGACGAATAGACAGCAATCCAAAAGGTAGAGAAGTTCGGGAAAACAATGAGACTCAGACTGAGGTTTTGAAAGTCTCATTCTCATCTTTTAAATAACTTGTCTCCCTGGCACTTTGGGTTTGAAACATTGTTGGCTCCTTCTTCTTCTGAGAGTATCATCTATCTACTGTTTCCTGCATAATGAATTTACAAGTGATGTTAAAACTAACATTCCCAGGGCTTCCCTGGTGGCTCAGTGGTAAAGAATCCACCTGTCAATTCAGGAGACTTGGGTTGGTCCAAGGTCGATCCCACATGATGCAGAGTAATTAAGTCCCTATCCCACGACTATTGAGCCTGTGCTCTTGAGGCTGGGAGTTGCAATTACTGAAGGCTGCGTGTGGTCCTAGAACCTGTACTCTGCAACAAGAGAAGCCTTCACCAAAATAGGAAGTTCGCACACAACAACAAGAGAAAAGCCCTCATAGCAATCAAGATCTAGCACAGCCAAAATAAATAAATAAAATTATAAAACACACACACACACCCCCCTAACATTCCCATTCTTGGCTAGTCCCAATTCCCTTGTGATAGCTATTTTTTCAAAGTCAAGTCAAAGCTTACTCCTCTGCCTTTACCCATCTGTCCTGGCCCAACTTAATGTGAACCACAGTTGACTCGTTAAGCATGTACTACCCTTTATTGTTGTTTTCTTTCCAATAAAATTTATAAACCTAAAAATAGAAAATGTTTAATAATTTCTTACAGTTCCCATAATACCTAACTCAGTTTTAGGCACTTACTTCATTCCAATAAATGCTTTAAATCACAGATAATCAGATGGAAGTGACTTTAAGGATCATCGAGGTCAAACTTTTCTTCTTTATCTTTCTTATATGAATTAATACTCAACAATCAGAATGCCACCATCTACTTTTTAGAACAATGGTTCCTAATTCCCAGAAAAAGAGATTCATATAGAATTTTAGATGTAATTTTTAAGGATTTACGAAATCCCCTGAATCCAATTAGTGAAGCTCGTACTTATAAATAATACACTATTGGGAATTCCCTGGAAATCCAGTGGTTAGGACTCTACTTTCACTGCCAATGGCCTGGGTTTAATCCCTGGTAGGAAATAAGATCCTACGAAGCCACACAACACAGCCAAAAAAAGAAGAATATATTATCAAGAACGAAAATAGGTGTCCACTGTTCTACTGTGTGCCAAGCACTATTCCTAATACTTTACATAGGATGATACATGGCTGGATCATATTTCCCAGCATTCCTTGCAGTTAGATGAAATCACATGATTATAGTTCTCCCCAGTGGAGAATGAAAGGAAGTGACAGGTAGAAGTTCTAGGCTGGTGCCCTTACGATGAACCTCCTCCAGACTCTTCACCAACTGCTGCAACCAGGATTTCTCAGTTACCAGCTCTGCCAACTGAGAGGACAATGCCATGGCGGCTGGTGGGAAAAGAAGCTGAAAAGCGCTTTGGTCCCTAAATGACTCTAAGGAGGAAAGCCATCAACATTGAGAACAGACTGCCTGGGTTGCCAGGTGAGAAAGGAAATTAACTTCCATTTTGTTTGAACCACTGTTTGGGGTGGATAATAGTACTAACTACAGAAGCTTCAGTTCAGTTCAGTTGCTCAGTCGTGTCTGACTCTTTGTGACCCCATGGACTGTAGCCTACGAGGCTTCTCCGTTAGATTACCCTAATTAATACACACAGATCACCAATTAATCCCCTCAGCAACCCCATAAAATTGTGCTGTTATCATCGTCTCAATATTAGAGGTCAAGAAACTGAGGTACTAAGAACTTAAGAAACTTCCCTGACACACTTCTAGAAGCCAGATTCAAGCCATGCAGTCTGGCTCCAAGTAGTCAGGGTTCACGCACATTAAAAATTCTGCCAAAGCTCACAAGAAATAATTATTCTTGTGTGTTAAGCCACTCTGCACCAGATTAACTTTTTACACCACTCCAATTCTAGCAGTTTAGGAATGACTGCCAATAATGAGTGTCCCAGTTCAAAATGGCAACACCAACAACTTTACATTCCAGCCAATAAAAAGTAAACTCTGCAAAGAGAATCCTCCTCCCCAAGGTCAGAAACACCATCACATCATACCAAAGATTCTAGCAGGGGGTGGGGCGAGAGGGCAGCAGGGGAATCAACAGGAGTTAGGCATATAGAAGCAAAGGAAAAATCCAAAGATTCAAACTCTTCTGAACTTCTCTCATTTTATTGTTCAACACAGTATTTACTTTTACCCCATATAGAAATCTGGGTTTTCAAATTCTGAATGTAACAAAGAAGAAATACTGGTGGAAAATATATGGCAGATACATGAAAAGGCTACAAGTACCAAAAATGGAAGGGAAAATAGATAAAACCACACAGTTTTGGAGGGTAAGCAAAGTTGAACAAATGAAGGACTGAGGTTTGAGACACAGACCATCAGGATCTAAAAAGTAAGTAGCCCTCAATTCCAAAGCATGTCAGACACATATATCGACACCAAAATGCTCAGAAAGAAGGAAACAATCTCATTCCAACTATTTGGTACCATCTTAGGTACCCACTCAGAACAATACACAGACTGTACCATCAAGAAACTTACTGCCTTTCAAGTAGGGAAGATGTATAAACAAATAAGTATATACGAAATGACACATTGCTAGCATTTATTTATGTATTTATTTACTTCTAGTATCTTGGCATTGTTCTAAGCTTATTATCACCATATCTATTAACTAATTTAATCCCATGAGGTTGGTCTATTAATATCTCACCTATGCAGATGAGCCATAGAGAAGTTTAAGCAATGTGTTCTGGGACTCACAATTAGTAAGTGGACAAATTGGATTAGAAACCTGGCAGCACATAAGAGACTTTATGACCTTGCTAAAGGGCTTGAACTTCACCCTATTAATCAGTGGTCCCCAAGTAGGACTAGTGTATCAAAATCCATAGCAGGCCCCTCAGAGTAGGAAGAAGAGGGCATCCTAACTCGTGAAGATGACTGCCTTTTTAGACCTCTTTTACTGTTGGGAGGGTACCCCCCATCCTGTACATGCTAGGGTAAACAAACAAAAATGGAGCACTGCTGTTATACAGGCAATGAGAATTTACTGGGCTCATGAACAGACAACTCCAAAAACAATACTCACAAGGGAAAAAAATGTAGCAGTGAGTTTAGTCACACTAGCTCATAAGGTCCTAGCCTATTTCTATAAAATTTAATGCTACCTAAACAGGTAGCATGTTTATACTCATTTCCTTTGGGTATAGTTAACAGTTCCCTGCTACAAACTCAGGTGTTTAACACACCACACTGGACAACCACAGTCTCCACCCCTAAGCAGCTTTCAAAATAATTTTATTTACAAGGGTATTTTCCCCATTGGCATTTCCCCCACATAGATTTTGGTAATCAAGAATACTCTTTACCACAACTTACCTGTCCCCTTTTCCCCCTTTGAAACAGCTATCCTGAATTATATCAGCACAAAGTTTTGCCTATGCAGAATCATGGGGCAGCAGCAAACATTTCACCTCTTACTTCATAAAGAGGAAAACAAGTCTCAAAGAGGGAAAATAACCTGCCCAGGTTAAACTAGCCAGTGAGTACAGAACTATGACTTGAACCTGGTTCTTTGCCACCAAGCCCAGTGACAGAGGCTTACAACTGTTGATAAGCAGGATGCTTTTAAATGGCTCACAAACATTTATTTTGATAGTTATGCACCTAAGAAATTTAATCACCACACCTAATCCAGTTTCACAAGCATTATTGCTTAGGGCAATGTGTTTATGATTTTTAAAAAGTGAGCTTGATTTAGTAAATAATACCAATTCAAGAAATATACAGAAAATTAAGAAGGGATGTATACAAGTGACTCAAGTCTGGGAAACAAGGCACCACATCTCTCTCCTAACTGAAGAGTTAAATTAATAGTACTAGGGCATTTTTGGAGAAGGAAATGGCAGCCCACTCCAGTGCTCTTGCCTGGAGAATCCCAGAGACGGCGGAGCCTGGTGGGTTACCATCTGTGGGGTCGCACAGAGTCGGACACGACTGAAGTGACTTAGCAGTTAGGGCATTAAGCATTGATCTCCTTGTCTGTGATTCATATCCTTTATTTCTTTTTCTTGTCTTATTGTATTGGCTAGACCTCCAGTACGATGCTGAAAGGCCACTACTGATACTACTTTTATCTGACGGTAAATTTAATGATACTTCTAAAGTAATATGCCTAAGTAACATGTTTTTTAGGTTTTCAGCAGATACACTGTTCTTGAATTTATGGAAATTCCTTCCTATTCCTGTCTCAGTGAAATTTTTTGAATACTTCTCTCTGACCCACCCCTCACCCTTCTCCATGCTGCCTTCCAGGCCTCTTCCTTTTTCTTTTTTTTCCTTTTTCTTATTTCAGATTTCTTCCTACATTCTCTGCATCTCAAAGTACTATATCTGCCACTACAAATAACTGAGACTCTGAAGATACTCTGCGGGTTCTATACCTGTCTGCTGTTTCAGTTCCCTGAGTCCAACTGCTTCTAAAACTGATAACTGAAAGAAATCTTAAAACACTGTTCCCATCACTTGCAGAGCATTTCTTCCTTCCATGTCTCAAACACGCCCCTAAATGTCTTCTGCACTTTAGAAAAAAACTCAGGAAATAAAGAACAAAATTGTTCCGGATTTCTGTTAAATTCTCCAACTAAGAGCTTAAATCTGAGAGCTGGCTTAAGTAAGTGACTAAGAAAGAAAATCTCGAGGGTTTTAAAGAAGTTCTGAGAGAGGCGGTTGGATCCAGATGTTCATAAGTTCTACCTTTCTCCTTTGCGAAAACGAAAAATACTGAAGAAAAAAGTAAAGGGCTAGAGGTAGTACTTGTCAACAAACATGGAAGTTCCAGGATATAAAAACTGAAGAAACCAGAAGGGGGAAAAAATCAGCCCTTTAAAGCCCAAGCAAGTTACGAATTCTTTCCCCATCAGTTTTTCTTTCAAAACAAAAGGACACATAATCTTTCCCGAGGCAGCAACACCGAGGGGAGCAGCCAAAATGTTGCATCATACAAAACACTGGCGCTTGAGAAACAAGAAACCAGATGGGGGTCAAATACCTAAGACAGGAAAACCCAAGTTGGGAATCTCGGTCTTTTCCGGAGGCCCAGGAATGTCTGCTCTTTTTTAAAACATTTTTTCAGATGGAATCGAAAATTAAAGTTACAGTTTTCTACAGCCGGGAGTGACACGCTCTTTCAGAAAGCGTTCAAAGAAGTTCAGTTCATCAGCTCACGACGGGGCCGAGGCTTCGCCTCCCGGGCTGGGAGTGGACTTGGGTCGAGAGCCGAGGGCTGAGGCGGGGTGGGGTCGGGCGCCCCGGCGGTGGCTCGGGGAGAAGGGGGTGACAGGACGCACCCCCGCCCCGGTCCCGGGAACTGCGGCCTCCGGGGCCCCGGCGTGGCGGCGGGGCTGGAGGGAGAGCTCGCCCCACCCGGGCGCGGGACGACGGTGGGGCATCCGCCGGGGTCCCAGCGGCTGGATGCGGTGCCCGCGCCCACTCCCCGCCCCGCAGTGCCGGCTTTCCGGGGCCCCGGTCCCACCCCGGCTCCCTCGACTGGCCTCGGCGGCGGGAAGGCGCGGGTGGGCCCAAGACAATGGGCCGGGGGCGCGGGAGCAAAGCTCCGCTGCAGCCCGCTCGCCCCGCGCCGCGCGGGGGCGCCGCGGCGGAGGAGCGCCCGGGGGACGCCGCCCCCCGCGGCCGGGCGGGCGCAGGGCGGGGGGTCGGCGGCTCCGCGAGGACGGGACGGCGGCGAGCGCTCACCTTGACGAAGAGCTCGATGATGGGCTCTCTGTCCTCCTCCTTCAGCCCGTTCAGCGGCATCGACAACGCCATGGCCGGTTCGGCTGGGCTCCGCGGACGGCGGCGGCGGCTGTTTCTGCTCCGGGACTGCTCTGGCTTCGGGCTCCCGCCGCGCTGCAGCTCCCTGGACTGTCCTGGCGCCTAGCTCGCCTCAGCCTCCGCGCCTCAGGCTCGCCTCCTCAGCACCGCCCCACGCCCCGCGCGCGCGACTCTGAGGCGGCCGCAGCCCCGGCCCCTTCAAGCCTCGGGGGCGGGGCGCCGGGGGCGGGGCCTCGGCGGGGGCGGGGCCGCAGGCCGGCGTCTCCGGACTCTCCAGGGGAAAAGCGGGCGGCCGGGGCTCGGGGGCGTGGCCTCGGCCAAGTGGGTGTTGCGGTGGGCGGGGGGCCTTGGGGGCAGAAGGCTGGCTCCGGCTCCCGGAGGCTGCTGAGGCGGCTGGACCTCGGCTCAGGGCCGCGGCGCCGGTGGGGACCAGGAGAAGCCAGGGCTTGGGCGAGCGGAGGGCGGGACTCCGAGCCTCGCCGCCCGAGGTGGGGCGGAGGGGAAAGTCCCCCGGAGACCAGCGCCTGACACCGCCTCCCGCCGAAGCGCGTCCTCGCAGCTGCTGCTGGCGCTGCGCCAGGTGACCTCAGCCTTCGGCCGGCCTGGAGAGGCGAGAAGGCATCTCCCGCCCTCTCCCCTCTGCGGCAGCCCCCAGGACTCGTCGCCCTTTCCCTCAGCAGCCGCCTCCCCCCAACGCAGAGCTCCCTTCTGCCTCTTTGGAGAAAGTTTTCATCTCCTTAGAAGCACCGTTTTATCCTTCCTCTCTGACTTCTCCGTTTTCCCTTTTGACTCTCCCGTCACTTCTGTCTTGGGAGCCAGAGTATTAGGAAGTATTTATGAGACCTTACAGTGTGCCTGCCCTCCACCACCCCCCCCCCCCACAATAAGCACGGACCGTGATCCCTCTCCTCCGAGAGCCTAAGCTCTTGAACTGAACGCCTTTGCCCGAGCTCCGAAGGACTCTCAAGCCATTAATCCATAGGGTTCCTCTTCCCTGAAGTGATTTCCTTTCCCCATCCACCTGGCAAACCTGAAGTCTGTATCGGAATCACCTGGGTGCTACACCCAGACCTGCTTTACCCAATTCTCTGATTCTCCTCCCGACGGGAAGGGAGAAATTCCCATTTTAACAAGCTCCGGGACCTTTTGAATGCGGGTGGTCTTCAAACTGAAAAAACTCTACTGGGATTTGAAGTCCCTGAGGACAGTGGCTGTATACTTTGAGTCAGGCAGGAGGCAAGCACCGGTCTGGGTTTGCGACTGATGAATGCCTGGGGCAAGTGTCATCCCCTCTGGAAACAGTTACTTGTCCCCTCTTCTGACTGTCGGTAACACATGACTCAGCTACTCCTCCCCACCTCCTAGCTTAAGTTGAAGGCTGAGTCCTGAGAGGATCAGACCGAGGTTTCTCTCTCCACATCCTCAGAGCGTAGCACATGTCAGAATGTTTTAACAAAGTGAACGTATGTGTGAAAATGTAGTGAAACCGGCAGCTCCTCCCTCTCCCAGTCCATAGCCTGTTGCTCAAATTCTCTTGCAGGAACTCTATTAAAGAAACATCCTACCCCAGGGGTTAGGAGCACATGATCTAGAGTCAGACTAAGCCCTTAAACTGCAAGATCCTGAAATCCCTGCCTGCTCAGTCACTCAGTTTGCGACCCCATGAACTAACTCTAGCCTTCCAGGCACCTCTGTCCATGGGATTCTCCAGGCAAGAATACTGGAGTGGGTTGCCATTTCCTCCTCCAGGGATCTTCCTGACACAGGGATCGAATCTGCAATGGCAGGCAGATTATTTTACCACTGAGCCACCTGGGAAGCCCCAACTCCCTAAGCCTCAGTTTCATTCTCTAGATGGGGTGGGGCTGTTGCTGGACCTTCCTTACCTCACGTCCTGCTTAGTCAGTGATAGCTATTATTGCTACTCTAGGCCTCCTGCTTGGGTGTTCATTGGAAGGACTGATGCTAAAGCTGAAACTCCAGTACTTTGGCCACCTCATGCGATGAGTTGACTCACTGGAAAAGACTCTGATGCTGGGAGGGATTGGGGGCGGGAGGAGAAGGGGGACGACAGAGAATGAGATGGCTGGATGGCATCACCGACTCGATGGACATGAGTTTGGGTGAACTCTGGGAGTTGGTGATGGACAGGGAGGCCTGGTGTGCTGTGATTCATGGGGTCGCAAAGAGTCGGACACGACTGAGCGACTGAACTGAACTGAACTGAGGCCTCCTACTGTCCCTGTCCTGCAGGCGAGGATGGTGTCATACTCAACTCCCCGAGACCAGCCCATTCGTTGAAAAGAAAATGCCAGAAGGCTGCCCCTGAGATGGGAACCCAAACAAACAAAAAAAAAAAACTGAAGTGCCAGCTGAGCCTAGTGTTAGTTCTTCATGGAGTCAGGAAAGTGAACCAAAGTTTGCTTCCAGTCTCTACCTGCCTGAAGGGGAACCAAAGTAGTGAATCAGTTCAAAGCAGATCCAGGTCCAAAACAATCAAATGGGACCTCCAAGATGACCCCAGCCTGGCCCTGAGGCAAAGAATATTTCCAGGCAGTCCTCTTTTCTAAAGGTTGCCTGATGGCCATCAAATTCAGCTTGAATCAGTCACTATTACCTGTGGTGAGTGTCTGCTGACAGCCCCATACTGGCCTCGGCCAAGGACATGAAGGTGACCAAGGCGTGGAGGGGTGAGCAGACCAAGGGATTTTAGGCCTTCTTGAGGCAGATCCTAACTGAGAGGAAGCCACTGACATTCTCCCCCACAGAACCTTGAGGCAGTGGTGATCTCCAAGCTGAGACCCAGAGCCTGTACTTAGAAATCTGATCACAATCACTTATACCTACATTTCCCAATTTCCACCACCATGTGGCTTGCATGGATGGGCTGAGCCAATCCGGGGAGAGGTAGAAAGGGAGAGAACCGGGAAGAGTGTGGGGGCAGGGTCCACAAGCATATTGCATTTACGTCTCATATTCCAGTATTGAAATGCATACATGTTTTGCATTCTGTATTCGTTTGTTTTTATAACACACACACAGATCTCGAAGACAGGTAGAGATGTGTTCTCCTTCTTCCTCCACCCCCACCCGCTTCTGACCTTGTCTCTTATTCTGCTCCCCTTTGCTCTCTATCCCAGGCACACCTGCCTCCTTACTATTCTTTGAATGTGCCAAATGCCCTCTTGCCTCAGGGCCTTTGCACTTGCTCTCCTCCTTCTGTGGAACATTCTTCCCCCAGAGGAACATTCTTCCCCCAGGATTCCTGCAATTCCCTTGCCTCCATCAGGTCTTTGCTCACATACCTCTTTCTCAGGGAAATCTCCCCCAGTACCATCCTACTCAACATTGCAAGTGGTTCAGCCTCATTTTACTCTCCACTTTATTTCTCTCCATAACACTTATCAAACCCTCTGAAATACATTTTACTTGTTTATTTGCTTATTGTCTTTCTCCTGCCCCTAAACATCTGTTCCATGAGGGCAGAACTTTTTGTTTGATTTTTGGTTATGGCTAATATTCCCAGCTCATAGAACAATTCATAATACACAGTAAGAACTTATGGAATGGGTGTATGTGCCTTGTTTAAGCTACAGTTTCCTGTACCCTGATGTACCCTTTGGAAGGTCTTGTTCACCCCTTCTGAGAGGCCAGGTGGTTTGTGTTTGTCTATGATTGCTGCTAAATGAGAAGTCAGGTTTTCCAAGGGGCAAGATGGCACCTCCAGAAAGCCCCCACGCTGGCACACTTGCCTCTTCCCAGTCCTCATTCTGTAGTGCTGCTCTAGCTGACTGCCTCAAACCCACTCTCTGCAACTGAGGCGGTGAAGTGCTAGGCACATGGACTCTGGCTCAGACTGCCTGATTCAATTCTGCCACTGTCGTTTGCTGGCCCAGAATACCTTATTTTACTTGGCTGTGTTCACTTTGCTCCTCTGTAAAATGGGTCTAAAAATAGTAACTAATAATAGTTATGATTTTTAATGAGTAAATAGGATTGTGGATAAGTAAATCCATGTTAAATGTTTGCAATGGTGCCTGGTGCATGGTACGCACTGCTTAGGAACTAGCTGTTGGTCTTAAACCCATCTGTCCTTAATCTCAACTACTGAACTCCCATGCTGCATGCCAGATATCTGTGTGTTTTTATATCCAATCACATTTATTCCTCATGGGGACTTCCCTGGGGGTCCAGTGGTTAAGAATCTGCTTTCCAATGAAGGGAATGTGGGTTTGATCCCTGGTTGGGGAACATATTGTTGTTTAGTCCCTAAGTCACATCCACCTCTTTGCGACACCATGGCCTACAGGCTTCCCTGTCCTTCACTGTCTCCCAGAGTTTGTTCACATTCATATCCACTGAGTTGATGTTGCTATCTAACCATCTTATCCTCTGCTGTTCTCTTCTTTTGCCTTCAATCTTTTCCAGCATCAGGGTCTTTCAGTGAGTCATCTCTTCGCATCAGGTGGCCAAAGTTTTGGAGCTTCGGCTTCAGCATCAGTCCTACCAATGAATACTCAGGGTTGATTTCCTTAAAAATTGACTCACTGGATGTCCTTGCAGTCCAAGGGACTCTCCAGAGTCTTCTCCAGCACCACAATTAGAAAGCATCATTTCTTCAGTGCTCAGCCTTCTTGATGGTCCAACCCTCACATCCGTACATGACTACTGGAAAAACCATAGCTTTGACTACACAGACCTTTGTTGGCAAAATGATGTCTCTGCTTCCTAATATGCTGTCTAGGTTGGTCATAGCTTTTCTTCCGAGGATTAAGTGTCTTTTAATTTTATGGCTGCAGTCACTGTCCGCAGTGACTTTGGAGACCAAGAAAAGAAAATCTGTCACCACGTCCACTTTTCCCCCTTCTATTTGTCTTGAAGTGATGGGCCCAGATCCCATGATCTTAGTTTTTTGAATGTTGAATTTTAAACCAGTTCTTTCACTCTCTTCTTTCACCTTCATCAAGAGGCTCTTTAGTTCCTCTTCACTTTCCACTATTAAAGTGGTATCATCTGCATATCTGAGGTTGTTGATATTTTTCCCAGCAATCTTGATTCCAGCTTGTGATCATCCAGCCCAGCATTTTGCATGGTGTACCCTGGTGGCTCAGAGGTTAAAGCGTCTGCCTCCAATGCGGGAGACCCGGGTTCGATCCCTGGGTCGGGAAGATCCCCTGGAGAAGGAAACGGTAACCCACTCCAGTATTCTTGCCTGGAGAATCCCATGGTCGGAGAAGCCTGGTAGGCTACAGTCCAAGGGGTCGCAAAGAGTCGGACACGACTGAGCGACGGAACGAACGAACGAACGAACTCTGCATATAAGTTAAATAAAGAGGGTGAAAATGTATAGCCTTGATGTACTCCTTTCTCAGTTTGGAACCAGTCAGTTGTTCCATGTAAGGTTCTAACTGTTGCTTCTTGACCCACATACAGGTTTCTCAGGAGGCAGGTAAGGTGGCCTGGTATTCCCATCTCTTTAAAAATTTTCCACAGTTTTTTGTGATCCACATAGTCAAAGGCTTTTGCGTAATCGATGAAGCAGAAGTAGATATTTTGCTGGCACTTCCTTTGCTTTTTCTATGATCCAAAAGATCCCGGCAATTTGACCTCTGGTTCCTCTTCCTTTTCTGTACCCAACTTGTACATCTGGAAGATCCCACATACCCTGGGGCAAATAAGCCTGTGCGTGCCACAACTACTGAGCCTGCACTCTTAAAAAAATAAAAAAACTTTATTCCTTGTGGTGTTTCAGATGAATACTTTTCATTGTCCACACTTATAATTAAGGAAACTAGGGAATGAAGGAGATTAAACACAAGTCATTCAGTTGGGAAGGTGGCAGAGCTGAGGCTTCAACCCACAGTTTTCTTTTCACCACATTGTATACTTAGTGGGTATGGGTAAGCTCCTACCTATCCTTAAGGCCCAACTCAAATATTCCCCTGCTCCAAGGAGCTGCCTTGAACCAATGTATTTGTCTGCATTCTACATCACCCATCAAGGAGTTTAGGTGGTGAACCTAACCTTTAGTACCTTTAATGTACTAAAGTGAGCTCTCTAGCAAACTGCCTGATTTTGAACTCCATCTGGACAAGTTACTTAACTCAAGCAAGCCTCCTCATCACGAGAGACTGGAATAGAACCTAACGAATAAAGTCACTTTAAGGATTCAATGAGATAATCCATGTAAAGCATTTAATTATAAACATTTAATAAATGTTAGCTATTATTACTGTTCATATCACTGTCTTCTTCCTCGGTATACTGTGAGATTTTCAGAGTAAAAGGAACCTTATATCCATCTTTAGCTGAGCAAAATATCTTATTTCCCAGCTGTGCCATTTTGAGCAAGTAGTCCTCTCTATACCAATTTCCTCTTATAAAATGATGATAATTACAATATCTAATCTCATAAGTTGTTATGGAGATTAAACAGGTAAATAAATGTAAAGCTTATTAACACACTGCCTGGCGTATGCTAAGTGCTAATAAACATGAGAGGCAGGCCTTAGAGATGTGAGTTCAGTTCCAGGCCGCTGTAATAAAGCCAGTATCTTTTTTTCTCTCTTTCAAATCATTTTAATAACCTGGCAGTGATTCAAAGTATGAAAAGATGATTCAAACATCTTCCCTTTAAAGAGGATGCGACCATAATTGCCTCACAGCAAGCATGATCAAAGGCAAGGATGAGGCCGGATTCAAGAAGCAAGAGCTGTAGCAAGACTTCAAGGCTCACAGACTGAAGAGCACGGTTTCAGAAACTCTCCTGGGTGTAGCAGGCAGCAGAATGGATATGAGATTTTAAGAGACCCTCAGAGGACAGGCCGCGGTTGCTGGGTCACCAGTACGTTGAAGCATTTCTTGTTGGTGATTTCATCTTGAGAGTATTGGTCGTCCAGGCAGAATTGAGCGGGATAGGCCCAGCGGGTCTGTTGTCCCATAGAGTCAGGCTTCTTCAGCGTGTGGACCTGGTCTCCCTGCCCACTGTAGTAACATGGAGAAACATGACCACAGCAAAGCCTAAGCTTTCAATTCCCTCTGCAGCTACCTCTAACTCATAAAGCCAGGATCTTAATAAAGCAAGTCACACAAATTTTTTGGTTTCCCAGTACATATAAAAATTATGTTTGCACGGTTCATAGTCTACTAAGTGTGCAGTAGCATTATCCTGAAAAAATAATATACATACTTTAATTTAAAAATAATCTGTTCTACTGTATAGCACATGGAACCCTGCTCAATGTTATGTGGCAGCCTGGATGGAGAGGAGTTTGGGGGAGAATCAGTTCAGTTTAGTTCAGTCACTCAGTCGTGTCCGACTCTTTGCAACCCCATGAACTGCAGCATGCCAGGCCTCCCTGTCCATCATCAGCTTCGGGAGTCCACCCAAACCTATGTCCATTGAGTCGGTGATGCCATCCAACCATCCCATCCTCTGTCATCCCCTTCTCCTCCTGCCTTCAATCTTTTCCAATGAGTCAGCTCTTTGCATCAGGTGGCCAAAGTATTGGAGTTTCAGCTTCAGTATCAGTCTTTCCAATGAACACCCAGGACTGATCTCCTTTAGGATGCACTGGTTGGATCTCCTTGCTGTCCAAGGGACTCTCAAGAGTCTTCTCCAGCACTACAGTTCAAAAGCATCAATTCTTCAGCGCTCAGCTTTCTTTATAGTCCAACTCTTACATCCACACATGACTACTAGAGAAACCATAGCCTTGACTAGACGGACCTTTGTTGACACAGTAACGTCTCTGCTTTTTAATATGCTGTCTAGGTTGGGGGAGAATGGTCACAGGTATATGCATGGCTGAGTCCCTTTGCTGTTCACCTGAAGCCATCATGGCATTGCTAATTGGCTATAACCCAATACAAAATTAAAAGTTCAAAAAAAATTAAAAATTAAAAAAAGAAATAATGCTGTTAGGAAACTCCCTGGCGGAAGGATGCCACACTTTCACTGCTGAGGGCACAGGTTTGATCCCTGGTTAGGGAACTGAGATCCCATGGCATAGCCAAAAATAACAAGCAAAAATAAATAAATAAATAAAGTAATTAAGTAAATAAAAATAATGCTGTTGGTACACTAGACCTGGGTTTCAAATATTTATTCTTTGCTAACTAAATTGACAATGGGAAAAATAGCAAATTAGTCTGTAAGCCTCAGTTTCTTTATGTATAAGATACTGTGATAAGAATATTAATACCATGGGGTAATTGTGAGGATTAAGTGAGATAATACATGCAAATGATTTAGCAGAGTACTTGATACATTACAGATGTGAAATACATTTTAAAAATAAGTATATTCAATAAATTAACGGTGTTGGAGAAATAGTGCCAATAGACTTGCTCAATGTCATGTTGCCAAAAGCCTTTAATTTGTAAGAAAATGCAACATCTACAAAGCACAATACAATGATGTACAACAAAATCATATATGCCTATCGTTCTTATTTATACTTTCTTATACCTAGCTCAGTGCCTGGAACATAATAAAATAATAATAATCTTGACGCCCTCCTCTAAGGGATCTTGCCAACCCAGGTATTGAACCTGAGATTCTTATGTCTCCTGCTTTGGCAGGAAGGTTCTTTACCACTTGCACCACTTGAGAAGCCCCAGGTTTGATGAGATTCAGTAAAAAATAAATAAAATTCAAACTTTGCCTTTTAACCTCCATCTCCCAAGCTTCACATCGTTGTTTCTCTCATTGCACCTGTAACAGGTGCTTAATTAATCTCTAGGGCTTCCCCAGTGGCTCAGCAGTAAAGAATCAACCTGCAATGCCAGCAATGTGTCAGGAGCCATGAGTTTGGTCCCTGAATCTGGAAGATCCGCTGTGTAGGTAATGGCAACTCCAGTATTCTTGCCTGGGAAATCCCATGGACAGAGGAGCCTGGTGGGCTACAATCCATGGGGTCAAAAACAGTCGGACATGACTGAACGATTAAGCAACAACAATCTAATCTCTAGTGATGTCAGTCAACTCGGTTATGGAAAATCCCAATGCATCTTTGAACCTCAGATGTGTCCCCACAATATGAATTAGGTCCTATAAAATCCTGCTAATTGTGGCTTAGCCATAATTTTGTCTAAAGTTTAACCTGAATGCTGTGTCCACAGAAGCACCAACTTCCCACCTCCCTGTAGATATGGGCTCCCCTGGAGGAAGCAAAGTCATTCAACAAACATAGGAGCTGGAGACACATGTCAATTCAGCTTTTCTAGGCTCTAGAAACAGAGTTCCAGTGTGTGGGTCCAAGGACTGAGGTGTTCTTGGCCACAAGCTCCAGGACACAGACCTTTAAGAGGAGGACCATTCAGGTACCGTTTGTAACAAGGATACAGTAGAGAAACTGAGGCTCAGAAAAGTTAAGCAATGTGCCTAGGGTCACAAAGCTGGAAAGCAGCCAAGCTAATAATCAAACCCAGATCTCTTTGTCCTTGAGCCCAGACCCTGGCCAAACATCTGCTCATAACACTGGCCTCCAAGAGGTCTTATGAGCATTCAAAAAGATAGTACATAAAGTTTTTGGCACAGCTTAGGCATTCAAAAAATGTCGTCTTCTGCTGCTTTTGCACAAACCCCTCTCTAACCTCTTCTCTCCTTCGCTTTGCCATGCTAAGATCAAAAGATTTTGCATAACAAACAGTTGAAATGCCAGGTCCGCCACTCATTAGCTGAGCAAATCATTTCACCTTGTCAAGCCACAATTTCTTCTGTCAAGCGTGGGGATAATGTCTATAACAGAGGCTTATGTTGAGTCAGGGAAAGAAGGGGAAGTTTATATAGACGTGGTAGGTCATCAGTCACATCAAAAAGAGTTTATTAACAAAGCAACCATGGGAGCAGGATCTACTGGGCTGACTGTCTTCTACATTAGTTCCAAAGAAAAACAACTGGAAATCCGTAAGCAACAATAAGGAACCTTGGGATTTCCCTGGCAGTCCAGTGGTTAAGACGCCATGCTTCCATTGCAGGGGGCACAGGTTCAATCCCTGGTCTGGGGACTAAGATCCCACATGCCACATGGCATGACCGAAACAACAACAGCAACAACAAAATAGTAAGCAATCTCATGGAAGCGATAAGAAAGTTAATATTTTTTTAGAAACCAGTGCCTTCCTATATTCAAAGCCCTGCCAGTTCAAAATTACACCTCAGTTATCACTGCAACCAAAAACATAAAAATATCTGGGAATAGGAAATCCCTCAATAATATGTGAAATTCTATCAAAATTGTTTTTGAGAAACACGTATATATATATGGCACATTATATGTTATATATAATTTATTAAATATATAATTTATATATTATATATAAATAAGGCACATTAAAGGGAAAATGAATTTCCCTGGTGGCTCAGCAGTAAAGAATCTGTCTGCAATGAAGGAAAAAGAAAACCGGGTTCAATCCCTGGGTCAGCAAGATTCCCTGGAGGAGGGCATGGCAATCCATTCCAGTATTCTAGTCTGGAAAATCCCACGGACTGAGGAACCTGGTGGGCTACAGTCCATAGGGTCACAGAGTCAAACACGACTGAAGCAACTTAGCATATATATACTCTTCAGTTCAGTTCAGTTCAGTTCAGTCGCTCAGTCGTGTCTGACTCTCCGCGACCCCATGAATCACAGCACGCCAGGCCTCCCTGTCCATCACCAACTCCCGGAGTTCACTCAAACTCATGTCCACAGAGTCGGTGATGCCATCCAGCCATCTCATTCTCGGTCGTCCCCTTCTCCTCCCACCCCCAACCTTTCCCAGCATCAGAGTCCTTTCCAGTGAGTCAATTCGCCTCATGAGGTGGCCAAAGTATTGCAGTTTCAGCTTTAGCATCAGTCCTTCCAATGGACACCCAGGATCGATCTCCCTTAGAATGGACTGGTTGGATCTCCTTGCAGTCCAAGGGACTCTCAAGAGTCTTCTCCAACACCACAGTTCAAAAGCATCAATTCTTCGGCGATCTAGAATATATATATTCATTGGAAGGACTGATGATGAAACTCCAGTACTTTGGCCACCTGATGCAAGGAACTCATTGGAAAAGATCCTGACCCTGAGGCTGGGAAAGGTTGAAGGCAGAAAAAGAAGGGGACGACAGAGGATGGGATGATTGGATGGCATCACCTGGCATCACCAACTTGGTGGACGTGAGTTTGAGCAAGCTCAGGGAGTTGGTGATGGACAGGGAGGCCTGGCGTGCTACGGTCCGTGGGGTCGCAAAGAGCCGGACACGCCTGAGCGACTGAACTGAACTGATACACATATCTATGCACCAGGTTTCCCAGGTGGTAAAGTGGTAAAGAATCTGCCTGCCAAAGAAGGAGATGCAAGAGACATGGGTTTGACCCCTGGGTTGGGAAGATAGTCTGAAATAGGAAATGGGAACCCACTCCACAATATTCTTGCCTGGAAAACCCCATGGACATTGGCTACAATCCAGGGGGTCCAAAGAATCAGACATAACTGAGCAATTGAGCACACACACACATATAATATATTCACCAAAAAACCTTAAAAATGCTTGGATACATGAAGAAGCATAATCTATACCTGTGATATTAGATTTCTCTGTATTAGTCTAAATTTTAATGTAATGCTTGTGCATCATTTCTGCATGCTTGTATATCACATTCACATACCATAATAAGCTTTTCATAACTCTATGTCACAAGTACATTTCTCTCTGGAAGGATACACAGGAAATTGGACACAGTGTTTACCCCCAGAAAGGAGAACTAGGTCACTGGGGATAGAGGTGTACATTTGTTTACTACAATATAGATTTTTTTTACATAAATTTAAAATTTTGTCCTTTGGCTATGTATTACCTCTCTAAAAAAAATTTTTTTTAAAGGAAAAAAAAAAAACAGTTAAAAGAGCATTCTGAGTGCAATGAGGCCTAAACTTGTGGACAGTCACCTTTCCAGCTCTGTAGTAGGGAGCTATGTGAGTCGGGGCAGGTCTCAGCCTCCCTGCCTTCTTGGTTTCTTGCCCTGTCACCTCCCTGCTATGTGGGAGCAGATCTCAGAACCCACGTCCCCTTGCTTTGCATCTGATGTCTTTCCACCTCATCCAGCTGCTTCTCTGTGAGCACTGGTTTTGGAGGATGGTAAATAGCCACTTTGCCTGGAACACACACACACACACACACAGAGACATACGCACACACAGAGACACACATAGACAGACACACACACACACACACAGACATATAGACACACACACACATATGCAGAATATTAGAACCATGTGCATGCAATACAGGTTTGCTCCCTTGGGAGCAGAAACCCTACCCCCAGTCCCTTTCTGCTCTGCTCGCCTGGAGACTGTCTCATCTCGGGAAAGTTACAGGTTTCATTTTGTCACTTGGAAGCTGCTGCAGCCAGCAAGGGAACCCGAGCTGACTTGGAGCCAGGGCCTTAATTGGATTGGATCCCCATAGAGGCCATTAGCCTCTCACTGCAGCTTGGCAGGGAAGAAATACTGCCTCTCCAACCCCAATCCCCACTCACATACACCCCAGCCAAGATCTTTAATGGCCTATCATCCAAATAAGGTACTGTATTCAGTTTCCAATTATTTTCATTCTCCCTTTCATTTGAACAGCTTTTTACTGTTTCCAGACACTAGTATATACTGTACGTATTATGAGTAGTCCCATGTGATCTCTTTATTTACTTATGCCACAGCTTTTTATTGAGCGCCTCCTATATGCCATGCATTGTTCCAGGCCCAGGTCAGACAACATCCTGGGTTTTGCAAACATTCCATTCCATTTTGGAAGACAGCTAATAAGCCAATACCCAGGCCAATATACCTATGCTAGGAGGTAATAAGTCATGAAGAAGAAATAGGAGAAAGGGGATGAAGAGAGGAGTTGAGGGGGAGTAGTGAAGAACAGCCTCTCTGATAAGACGACATTTAAGTAAAAACCTCAAGAAAGTGAAGGTGATATCTAGGCAGTATCTAGTGCCTTAGGTGGAGAGAACAGCAAGTGCAAAGGCACTGAGGCAAGAATTTCCTTGGTGTGCTGAGGAACACAAAATAGGCAGATGAGAAACAAAAGATCTTGCTTGCTTGCTGAGACCTCCTGCCAATTCCGTGGCTCCTGCCCACTGTTTGCCTGGTGAACACTGGAGCGTAGCAGAGGGTTTAGAAAAACTTCTTTAGGGAATTCCCTGAGGGTTCAGTGGTTAGGGCTTGGTGCTTTCACTGCCAGGGCCTGGTTCAATCCCTGGTCCGGGAAGTAAGATTCCACAAGCCTTCAGCACAGCCTAAAAAAGCAAAGAAAGAAAGAAAGAAAGAAAAAAAAAAAAAAACCTTCTTTGGCTAGATAGCAAAAATCCTCTCATGACAAATAATCCATCCCCAAAAGAAAAAGCTATTTTAGGAAGTTATCCATGGCTATATTACCCATAAGGGCAAAAAAAGATTTATATATTAATAATTATGTTTAAAAGATTTTATAATTAGATATGTATATACTATATATATATGTATATATAAAACAGATATATATGTATACATGGTTATATATAAGCATATATATGAAACCACTAATGCATATATATATGTGCATATATGTAAAACCACATATATATATATGCATATATATAAAAGAGAACTAATGTTTGTTGGCCAAATACTGTGGCTATAACACTCTACATTGAGCCTCTGTATACAAGGAAACTATGGCTCAGGGAAGACATGAAACTAAGATCACACAGCCAGGGTTTAAACTCAGGTCCGCTTGTATGCTTGTCAGCCCCTTTAGACCCTAAGCATCATGAGAGCAGGTCCCTGTCAGTCTTCTTAACCTTTGTATGACCAGTACACTGCACAGGGCCTGGCCCAAAGTTGATGCTCGAGAAATGTTGACTAAACAGTTGAAGATCTGTATTTCCAAAGCCTGTTTGTATTCTAACACACCATTTTGTTTCCCTGTCAAAACACGATCTAACCAATCACTGGAATATTCTGCAGCTGTTAAAAATTCCTCAAATAAAATATAGTTCAAAAAACCCCCATAGTTCATCTACACAATGCAATAATAAACAGTCGCTTAAAATGGTGTTCAAGGTTGCTGAGAATGAGGCTGCTGACGAGGGTAGGAGCTAGTGCAGTTGGCCATCAGGATGATGGCATTCTGTGCCTGGTGGCCTCAGTTCAGGGCCACTCACTGCTGCCTCGGCCCACATCCCCACTCCTACCTCCACCCCAGCTCCAATCTCCTAGCCAAGCCAAACATAACCTGGAGGTTCAGGAATAAGAATAATGACCCCTGCCATCATCACTCTTCTTATTATTAGAGGTGCATTTAGCACTTAATATGTGCTTCATTGGGTACACTGTATACATAATCTCATATAATACCTACAACCCAAGTCCACTGTTATTATTGAACCCCATTTTGCAGAGGAAGAAATTGAGGCTTAGAGACCTTCAATCAGTTGCCCAAGTCAAAGAGCTAGTAAGTAAGAGACAGAGGTGGGATTTGAACCCAAATCGATTCTGACTCCAGACTGCATCACCCCTTCCATCACCCATAGCCATCCTGTGGGCAGTACCCTGCATTCAACTGTCTTCCCCTAGATGCCTGTTCTGCCGTTTGCCTCTTGACCTAGACCATGGATATGACCCTCAGCACAAAGAAGTAGCTCTCACCGCTAGAGCTGGTGGCCTTGACTCAGATGAGGTGTCCATTTCCTATGGTCTAAAGGTGCGGGGACAGCCAGCTGCTGCCACAGGAGAACGCAGGGGTGGGTCTCCAGCCCCCAGCAGCTTCCCTGCAACATCAGACCAGAAATTGACAATCTTTTCCAGCCACAAAGATTGATTTGAATAAGGACATTTCTTTCTCATCCTTGGGCAGTCACAGTTCATTTATTTGGTACTCTGAGGCCTGAATGATCCCAGTTTTTTAGATCACAGCTAGGTAGCAGAGGGGGCGTGGAATTATTTGAAACTCAAGCTGGCGACTGTATTTTTTCAAAGCTGAGAAGTACCCTTCACACTTCAAAAGAGTAAACATGGCCCCCAGCTCTGAGCTGTGCCGAGTCTCAGCGTCCAGAGGAGACCTGCAAGCCGCGGGTCCGTGTTTTCCCAGCTGCAGCCCCCATGCTCCGGACTCCTCCCTCCGTGGTCAGTGGCTTGGTGATACTTGGAGGCTTGGCCAGTCGAGCTGTTTGTTTCCCACATCAGTCACTCATGTCCTCAAACTGCACTGTGCTTCCTATTGGGCTGTCTGTATTTGGACCAGGACTGCCAGTATTTATACACACAGAGGACAGCCCCTAACAGAAGGACAAAAGCCATTCCTCCTGAGCTGATCTCAGACACGGCCAGGGTTCTGAAGGCTGAGCCCAACACTTGCTTCCCCACCCACTTGGTTTGCCTGTTTGTTTTCAAGTGAAACTCTAAAAGGAGTCCTTTCTTGCCCAGAACCTGCCCATACCCTTCAGCTGCTGAGTCCAGCCTGTGAAGGCAGGGACCAGAGTCCCTGGATTCAAATAACAGGGTCAGGTGGGGTAAACATGTCCAAGCCCCACAGAACGCTGATGAAGGATGCTAGGAGAGGCCTCATCCCAGTTTCACGGTGTGGGGGCTGACTGGGACAAAGAAGGTAAAAGGGGACTGGGCACCTCTTCCTGCTGATCGGAAATAAACACTGCAAGGATCAGCAGGAACAGGATATTTACTTGACCTTCAAGTGCCCCCTAACAGATTGCTTTCCCCCCCGGCAAGTAGGGGGAGATTGCAGTTTATACAGTGGAGAAACCAAACCACCTCTTAACCCGGCGACCAAAATGAGCACACTCTCCATTGACACGCACAGTTTTATTTAAAATGGATAACCAATGAGGACCTATTGTATAGCGCAGGGAACTCTGCTCCATATTATGGGGCAGACTGGGTGGGAGGGGAGTTTGGGGGAGAATGGATACATGTATATGTATGGCTGAATCTCTTTGCTGTCCACCGGAAACTACCATAACATTGTTAATCGGCTATACTCCAATATAAAATAACAAGTTAGGAAAAATAAAAAGAGCACCCTCTCCAAGCAGACAGACATGGGGGGGTTCTTGAAGTGATGCCTGAAGAAGCACACAGCATCACTTTCGTAAGATTCCAACTGAGAGTGTGTAACCCAAATCTAATAATGAGGAGACATCAGAGACACCCCCAACGAGCAACATTCTGTAAAACGCTGTCTTCTTCAAGATTTCAGTGTCACAAACGCAAAGGAAGGAAGGGGGCTTTTCCAGGGTAGAGGAGAGTAAAATGATGCAACAGCCAAACACGGCACATAACCTCGGCCCGGAGCTTGCACTAGAGAAAGGAACACCATAAAGAGAGTTACTGCGTCGTCTGCCAGGATGGCAGCATACATGGTAATCACAGAATCATGTCAGTGCTAAGTTTCCTGAATTTCATGGCCGTGCTGTGGTTATGGAAGAGAATATCCTTAGTTTCTGGAAATATGGACTGAAGTATTAAGGGATACTGAGTGTGATGTCTGCAGTCTACTCTCAAATGGTTCAGAAACCACAGTATATATCCTAGAATTAGATGTATATCCATAATAACATCTATCATCTATCTGTATCTAATATCCATCTATTTATCAACCTGTATCTAATATCTATCATCTATCTATCTATGGAGAGAGAAAATAGAAGTAGCAAAATGTAAAAAGTTTGTGGAATCTAGGTGATAAATATTTTTATATTTCTCATATATAAATAACATATATTTATATATCTCATAAATAAGCTTATCAATAATATGAGTTTTCATATTGTTCTTGCAACTTTTCTGTTGGTTTGAAATTACTTTAAATTAAAATAAACATCATAGGGGCCTGGAGGCAGGAAAAGCTAGATCCCTAACTGAAATCCGGGGGTTTTTTCCTCTCTCTTGGAGTGGCTGAACCAATGGAACTCATTCTATGATATCTCTTTTGAAGGACTATTTTATGTGTTGGTTGGTTTCCCTTTTGCTAATAGCCAGGAAGACATTCCAGCCTCCTAGATCATCATCACTGGGGCCACCCCCAAGTCTGGCCATAGAGGCTGGGCCAGCCAGGAAGCAACGGTGGTACCCGCTTAACCACTGGTCTTTCCAGGGATTCTGAGCCTCTGGGACCTGTGCTGGCGAGTGAGAAGGAAGAGGCACTATTATGCCCTTTCCAAAAACCCCACGTGATTCCTCCCTTTGCGCAGACTGGTTCAGCACCCCACCCCCTATTGTCTCCAGTGGACCAGAAATCAGCAGAACCGGAACTGGGAACACCTTTTTGTTTCCTGCTAGTCAGAGGCATTCAAAAGACATTTCTCAAGTGCTCCCCACTCAGTTTGTGGCATAAATAGCTGTTGTCTTTTCTAACGAAGGAATAGGTGCAGTGGTTAAGGATCTCAATGCTAAATTTGGATTGCCTGTGTCGGACACTGCTGGCACGTGACTTGCTACTCACTTTACCTGCAGCAAGTCTCTTCACCTCCAGGAGCCTCAGTTTTCCTCCTCTGTAAAATGGAGACAACATGCTACCGCATAGGCTCTTACTGAGGAGGGCAGATACTCCTGAGAGAGATAGATACCTCATGGAAAGAGCTGTCCAATGCTAAATACTCAACAAATGTTCATTGTTTATTATTATTATTATTAACCATAGGTCCTGCCCTCCCAGAGTCTGCCAATTGGCCAAGAAAACCACGGATTTAAGAAGAAATAGCAGCAAAGCCTGGTAACTGCTGGGTTAGGGGAAATGCACATAATTTCCAGGTGCTATGAAAGCACAGATGGGGGCATCTAACTTAGTCTGGGGTGGAAGACAGTCATCAAAGTTTTCTCAAGAGGCAATGGTGTTTAATACAGACAAAAAATGAGCACTTGCTCTATGCAAGACATTGTCCTGGGCCCTGTGAACACTGCAAAATGTAACACGAAGTAGTCCCTACTCTTACAGAACTGCCAGGGGAGGCAGGCTCTCTCACAGACAAATAAATGTATACTATGTCAGGAAGTGATGCGCTATGATGAAAAAATGAAAGTCTACCCATCTGTGAAATGGGAATGCTGCAAGTACCTAACTCAAACTCTTGTAATAAGGGTTAAGTGAAATATTGCTTAGAAGGTACCTAGTAGCCCAGCGTCTAATAAAGAGTGTTACATATTGTACATGCTTTGCAAGAGCTCAAGAAATGCTTATTAATCTGAACAGATTATTTCACTTATTTAACAGGAATTTTTCAAGATTGTCTTGATGTGTACCAGGCCCTGAGTGAACATCAG
Organism: Moschus berezovskii; assembly: GCF_049115385.1. NCBI lineage: Eukaryota > Metazoa > Chordata > Mammalia > Artiodactyla > Moschidae > Moschus > Moschus berezovskii. The sequence continues at coordinate 8,063,047 of NC_142461.1, read as the reverse complement.
GACATGACCCAGCCACAGGGTTCAGGAAGCTCATAACAATCTAGCGGGGGAGACAGATAAACAGGCCATTCCAAATATCATGTGATAAGAGCGAGAGTTATCCAGAGTTTACTATGTACCAGGCACGATTTTGAACATTTTATCTGCATTGAGTCATATCATCTTTACAACAACTCTGAGCTCAGTGCTCTTTTACAGAGGAGGAAACTGAGGCACAGAGAGGTTAGGTCATTGGCCCAGAGTTCCACAGCCAGGACAAAAGTGGCGCAGCTAGAATCTGCACTAGGGGATCCCAGGGTGTTGCGGGAGTCCAGCGGAGAGCCCCTAACAGGATGGATCAAGGAGAGGTTCCTGGAGGAGGTTCCATGTAAGGTGAGGTTTGTATAACCAGTTGGTATTAGCTGTGCAGACGGGGGAGAAGGACTGTTCAGGTGGAGGGAACAGCTTATGTGTGGACCTGGGGTGAGAGAAGATAGGCTCTTTTGGCGCCTGGCCATCAGTCTGAGATAAGGGGGTGGAGAGGGTAAAACTGGACAGAGGAAAGGCCAGGCAGGGAGGGCCTTATACTGCCCTAAGAAATGTGGCCAGGATTTCCCTGGTGGTCCAGTGGTGAAGAATCCATCTGCCAATGGAGGGCACGTGGGTTCAACTCCTGATCTGGGAAGATCCCATATGCAGCGGAGCAACTAAGCCCATTGGGCTGCAACTACTGAAATCCGAGTGCCTGGAGCCGTGCTCCACAAGAGAAGCCTCCACAAGAAGAAGCCCTCGTACCACCGCAAAGAGTAGCCTGCACTCTCTGCAGCTAGAGAAATCCTGAGCATGCACAACAACGAAGACTCGACAGTTAAAGGTTAATTAATTTTATTAATTAAAAAGAAAAGAAATGTGGCCTTGGTGTGGAGGATGCAGTGAGGAGGTCCACGCTGAGTGGGGGAAGAACTCCCCGCCCCCCGCCCTCCCTCCAAGATGTCTGGCACCCAATTCATTGGAATCAGCCGCTTGGCTGGGAGACAAGGCAAGTCAGTCTTCCAGTCCCACCGGGGTCCCTCCCAAAGGCATCTCTTAAAAAGCCAGAACAGAGAAGTGGAGGGGGAGCTCGGAGATGGATCCCAAGTATGGTCACCAGGGGACCCAGTGAGGATTTGAGGCTTGGGTCTGATTTTTCCTCTTGACTGGAAAAAAAGTTTTTGAGAGGTTATGCAAGCAAATGCTAAAATAAATAAATAATAATTCAAGCAGTCCCAGAGAGCCTACAGCTCAAGGGCACTCCCCCACCTCCCCTAGGCTTCACAAAGTCATTTTCCTGGGTTGCCTTCCAAAGCCATTCTACATACATCTGCATAGTTTTATGTAGGTATACCCTGTGGAAGAATTTTAATAATGAATTTTAGTGTTCTTCTTTGTTGGGGAGAGTCCATTAAAAAGTAAAATATGTTCATTGTACAGAAGATTTTTTCTAAAAAAAGAAAAAGAAAAGCAGAACAAAGAATGAAGCTGCAAAGGCAATCACTGCTAACATTTCCAACCCAGGGTTTCTGCTTTAGCAAGAAAAACAAATAACCTTTGAATGACATGGTAAAAAGCAGCTTTGTATTCTTTACCGAGTTCCATCTGCCTCCTCCTAATAGCATGATATCTGGAATAATGAGAATTATTATTATTTCAAAGGAGAGAATGGAGACTCAAAAAACTCAAGTACTAAGAAGGAAGATCTCTCTGGTCCTGGAGTTCCTTCCACGTCGGCTCTCCCACCTTCTCCCCATCTCCCATGCCTCAGGAGGGGGGCCGGCTCCCTGCCCACTGGAGACAAAACCTTCTTGAGCCTTTGTCTGCCAGATGCAGGTGCCCTGCTGTGGCAACCACCAGCTGCAGTGACTCACCAAATGACGCACAAGCCTGGTGGAACTTCTCTCTCCCTGACCCGTCTGCTCACCCCCTATTGGGATGGGGACAAGCAAGGAAGGTAAAGGGCATGTTGAAAGCACAGGCTTTGAGGTCAGACTGCTTGGATTTGTAGTCCGGGTCTGCCCTGGCTAGTTGTGTGATCTTCGGCCAATTACTTAATCCGTGTCTCAGTTTCACCAGCTGTAAAATGGGACAGTAGCAGTACTTCTCCCTACAGTTGTCATGAGGATTAATTGCCCAGAAAGTATGCACACACAGCAAGTACTTGGTAATGTTATCTATTATTCTACTCCTCTCAGCCCAGAGGTGAGGTGGGGAGGAAGGAGTCCTGTGCCCTGAAGGCCCCATCTCACATTCACCTCCCTCCCGCCAGGCTACACTGCCCAGGGTCCCAACTTCCCCGAAATCAACAGATCTTTGCTCATACTATACCCTCTGACTCTCTTTCCAGACTTTCCCGGCTGAGGAAATCTTTCTCATATTTCAGGATTCAGAGGCAAAGCCTCCAGGGATCCTCCAAAAACATACCTCCACCCTCAATCCAAATAAACCTCTTCTTCCTCTGGATCCAGCACCACTGAACACTGGATGAGCACATAGTATTGTGTAACCCAGGGTGCCCCCAGTCCTCCAGCTAACAAGGGTCACCAGTTCTTTAAAGTTGCTTCCACACCCCTCCCTACCTTCCCAATACAGTCCTCCTCTAGCCAGCCGCCCTATTCTGGGAATGTTTGCCCCAGTTTCAACTCTGGAGGTGGAGCCAGTGAAGGCTAATACTAGCAGCTCCTGGCACTGTTTTGGTGCTATTATTGGTCCACAAATGAGCACAAGACACAGCTTGACCAATTGGACTTGCTGTTCAGTCTCTAAGTCATGGCCAACTCTTTGCGACACCATGGACTGCAGCATGCCATGCTTCCCTGTCCTTCACCATCTCCCAGAGTTTGCCCAAACTCACGTCCATTGAGTCGGTGATGACATCAAACCACCTCATCCTCTGTCACCCCCTTCTCCTCTTGCCTTCAATTCCTGCCAGTATCAGGGTCTTTTCCAGTGAGTTGGCTTTTCACATCAGGTGGCCAAAGTATTGGAGCCTCAGCTTCAGCATCAGTCCTTCCAATGAATATTCAGGGTTGATTTCCTTTAGGATTGACTTGCTGGATCTCCTTGCTGTTCATCAGATTCTCAAGAGTCTTCTCCAGATCACAGTTTGAAAGTATCAATTCTTAGGCACTCAGCCTTCTTTACAGTTCAACTCTCACATGCGTACAGGACTATTGGAAAAACCACAGCTTTGGCTAGACGGATCTTTGTCAGCAAAGTGATATCTCTGCTTTTTAATACGCTGTCTAGGTTGGTCATAGCTTTCCTTCCAAGGAGCAAGCACCCTTTAATTTTATGGTGACAGAGATTTTGGAGCCAAAGAAAATAAAATCTGTCAGTTTTCATTTTTTCCTGTCTATTAGCCATAAAGTGATTGGACCAGATGCCATGACGTTCGTTTTTTGAATGTTGAATTTTGAGCCAGCTTTTTCACTCTCCCCTTTCACACTCATCAAGAGGCTCTTTGATTCTTCTTCTCTTTCTGCTCTTAGAGTGGTACCATCTGCATATCTGAAGTTATTGATATTTCTCTCTGCAGTCTTCATTCCAGCCTGCAATTCATCCAGCTCAGGATTTCACATGATGTACTCTGCATAGAAGTTAAATAAGCAGGGTGACAATATGCAGCCTTGATGTACTCCTTTCCCAGTTTTGAACCAGTCTGTTGTTCCATGTCTGGTTTGAACTGTTGCTTCTTGACCTGCATATAGGTTTCTCAGAAGGCAGGAAGGGTGGTCTGGTACTCCCATTTCTCTAAGAATTTTCCACAGTTTGTTGTGACCCAGCAATCAAAGACATTTGAGTAGTCAACAAAGCAGGAGTAGATGTTTCTCTGGAATTCCCTTGCTTTTTCAATGATCCAACAGATGTTGGTAATTTGATCTCTGGTTCCTCTGCCATCTCTAAATCCAGCTTGCACATCTGGAAGTTCTCAGTTCACATGCTATTGAAGCCCAACTTGAAAGATTTGGAGCATCACCTTGTTAGTATAGGAGATGAGAGCAATTGTACGGTAGTTTCCTAGCAACTTTCTCTAGCATTGCTTTTCTTTGGGGTTGGAATGAAAACTGAACTTTTCCAGTCCTGTGACCACTGCGAAGTTTTCCAAATTTGCTGGCAAATTGAGTGCAGCACTTTAACAACATCATCTTTTAGTATTTTAAATAGTTCAGCTGGAATTCCATCACCTCCATTAACTTTGTTCTAAATAATGCTTCCTAAGGTCCACTTGACTTTACACTCCAGGATATCTGGTTCTAGGTGAGTGACCACACCATCATGGTTTTCTGGGTCATTAAGACTATTTTGTACAGTTCTTCTGGGCATTCTTGCCACCTCTTCGTAATCTCTTCTGCTTCTGTTAGGTCCTTGTTGTCTCTGTCCTTTACTGAGCCCATCTTTGCATGAAATGTTCCCTTGGGATCTCCGATTTTGTTGAAGATCTCTAGTCTTTCCCACACTATTGCTTTCCTCTATTTCTTTGCATTGTTCACTTAAGAAGGCTTTCTTATCTCTCCTTGTTGTTCTCCGGAACTCTGCATTCAGTTGGTATATCTTTCCCTTTCTCCTTTGCCATTCACTTCTCTTCTTTTCTCAGCTATCTGTAACGCCTGTTCAGACAACTGCTTTGCCTTCTTGTATTTCTTTTTCTTGAGGATGGTTTTGGTCACTGCCTCCTGTACAATGTTATGAACTTCCATCCATAGTTCTTCAGGCACTGTCTACCAGATCTAATCCCTTGAATCTATTTGTCACCTCCACTGTATAAGCATAAGGGATTTGATTTAGGTCATACCTAAATGGTTTGACATTATACAGGAGGCAGTGATCAAGACCATCCCCAAGAAAAAGAAATGCAAAAAGGCAAGATACTTGTCTGAGGAGGCCTTGCAAATAGCTGAGAAAAGAAGAGAAGCTAAAGGCAAAGAAAAGGAAAAATATACCCAACTGAATGCAGAGTCCCAAAGATTAGCATGGAGAGATAAGAAAGCCTTCCTCAGTAATCAGTAATCAGCGCAAAGAAATAGAGGAAAATAATAGATTGGGAAAGACTAGAAATCTCTTCAAGAAAATTAGAGATACCAAGGGAACATTTCATGCAAAGATGGGCTCAATAAAGGACAGAAATGGTATGGACATAACAGAAGTAGAAGATATCAAGAAGAGGTGGCAAGAATACACAGAAGAACTGTACAAAAAAGATCTTCATGACCCAGATAACCACGATGGTGTGATCACTCACCTACAGCCAGACATCCTGGAATGAGAAGTTAAGTGGGCCTTAGGAAGCATCACTACAAACAAAGCTAGTGGAGGTGATGGAATTCCAGTTGAGCTATTTAAAATCCTATAAGATGATGCTATGAAAGTGTTGCACTCAATATGCCAGCATATTTGGAAAACTCAGCAGTGGCCACAGGGCTGAAAAAGGTCAGTTTTCATTTCAATCCCAAAGAAAGGCAATGCCAAAGAATGTTCAAACTACTGCACAATTGCACTCATCTCACACACTAGCAAAGTCATGCTCAAAATTCTCCAAGCCAGGCTTCAACAGTATGTGAACCGTGAACTTCCAGATGTGCAAGCTGGATTTAGAAAAAAGTAGAGGAACCAGCGGAGAAGGCAATGGCAAGCCACTCCAGTACTCTTGCCTAGAAAATTCCATGGATGGAGGAGCCTGGTAGGCTGCAGTCCATTGGGTCGCTACGAGTCAGACATAACCGAGTGACTTCACTTTCACTTTCACACATTGGAGAAGGAAATGGCAACACATTCCAGTGTTCTTGCCTGGAGAATCCCAGGGACGGGGGAACCTGGTGGGCTTCCGTCTGTGGGGTCACACAGAGTCGGACACGACTGAAGTGACTTAGCAGCAGCAGCAGCAGAGGAACCAGAGATTGCCAACATCAGTTGGATGACTGAAAAAGCAAGAGTTCCAGGAAAACATCTACTTCTGCTTTATTGATTATACCAAAGCCAGTCATTTGTGATCCATTTTGTGTGGATCCAACAAAATGGGGAAAATTCTTAAAGAGTTGGAAATAATTGACCACCTTACCTTCCTCCTGACAAATCTGTATGCAGGTCAAGAAGCAACAGTTAGAACCAGACATGGAACAATAGACTGGTTCCAAATTGGGAAAGGAGTACAACAAGGCTGCGTATTGTCACTCTGCTTATTTAACTTCTATGCAGAGTACATCATGAAAAATGCCAGGCTGGATGAAGCACAAGCTGGAATCAAGATTGCCAGGAGAAATATCAATAACCTCAGATATGCAGATGACACCACCCTTATGGCAGAAAGTGAAGAAGAACTAAAGAGCCTCTTGATGAAAGTGAAAGAAGAGAGTGAAAAAGATGGCTTAAAACTCAACATTCAAAAAACTAAGATCATGGCATCCAGTCCCATCACTTCATGGCAAATAGGTGGGGAAACAATGGAAATAGTGAGAGACTTTATTTTGGGGGGCTCCAAAATCACTGCAGATGGTGACTGCAGCCATGAAGTTAAAAGATGCTTGCTCCTTGGAAAAAAAGCTATGACCAAGCTGCTGCTGCTGCTACTAAGTCTCTTCAGTCGTGTCAGACTCTGTGTAACCCCATAGACGGCAGCCCACCAGGCTCCTCCATCCATGGAATTCTCCAGGCAAGAATACTGGAGTGGGTTGCCAGTATATTTAAAAGCAGAGACATTACTTTGCCGGCAAAGGTCCATCTAGTCAAGGCTATGGTTTTTCTAGTAGTCGTGTATGGATGTGAGAATTGGACTATAAAGAAAGCTGAGCGCCTAAGATTTGATGCTTTTGAACTGTGGTGTTGGAGAAGACTCTCGAGAGTCCCTTGGACCTCAAGGAGATCAAACCAGTCAATCTTAAAGAAAATCAGTCCTGAATATTCATTGGAAGAACTGATGCTGAAGCTGAAGGTCCAATCCTTTGCCACCTGATTCTAAGAACTAACTCATTGGAAAAGACCCTGATGCTGGGAAAGATTGAAGGCAGGAGAAGGAGGGGATGACAGAGGATGAGATGGTTGGATGGCATCACCGACTTGATGGACATGAATTTGAGCAAGCTCTGGGAGTTAGTGATGGACAGGGAAGCCTGGTGTGCTGCAGTCCATGGGGTCGCAAAGAGTCAGGCATGACTGAGCGACTGAACTGAACTGAATGGTCTAGTGGTTTTCCCTAGTTTCTGCAATTTAAGCCTGAATTTTTTGATAAGGAGCTCATGATCTGAGCACCTGTCAGTTCCATGTCTTGTCTTTGCTGACTGTATAGAGCTTCTCCATCTTTGACTCAAAGAGTGTAATCGATCCGAAATCAGTATTGACCATCTGGTGATGTCCATGTGTAGAGTCATCTCATGTGTTGTTGGAAGAGGGTGTTTGCTGTGACCCAAAAATGCATTCTTTTGGCAAAACTCTCTTAGACTTTGCCCTGCTTCGTTTAGATTTAGGAACACAGTTTCTCTTGCTGGGGAGGGTGAGGATGTAAGATTCTCCAAGTGTTGCTGGCAGTCACCTTGTCACCAAGTGTGGCCACTACCCTTGGGTTGAAACCAATGTAGGAGACAGACAGTTTCTAGGTCTTTATGCCATCACAGAACCACTGCATCAATCAATCCTGAGGTCAAGAATGCCCAGGGACTTCCAGTTGGTGAAATAACAAATTCCCTTGTTGTTTAACCCCATTGAGTCAGATGGTCACATCTTCACTGATCCCAGCACAAGAGCTCACACTTAATTTATTATGCGCCAGTACTTATGGCGCATAGCACTTACTATGTGCCAGTCCATTCCCCGTCTTGTCTTTGCTGACTGAATAGAGTTTCTCCATCTTCAGCTCAAAGGACATAATCCATCTGATTTCAGTATTGACCATCTGGTGATGTCCATGTGTAGAGTCATCTCTTAGGTTGTTGGAAGAGGGAGAAGGGCAATACCAAGGAATGTTCAAACTACCACACAATTGCACACATTTCACATGCTAGGAAAGTAATGCTCAAAATCCTTCAAGTTAAGCTTCAATAGTATCTGAACAGAGAACTTCCAGATGTACAAGCTGGATTTAGAAAAGGCAGATGAACCAGAGATCAAATTGCCAATATCTGTTGGATCATAGAAAAAGCTAGAGAATTCCAGAAAAACATCTACTTCTGCTTCATTGACTACTCAAAAATCTTTTGACTGTGTGGATCCCAACAAACTGTGGAAAATTCTTAAAGAGTTGGGAATACCAGGCCACCTTACCTGCCTCCTGAGAAATCTGTATGCAGGTCAAGAAGCAACAGTTAGAACCAAACATGGAACAACAGACTGGTTCCAAATTGGGAAAGAAGTACATCAAGGCTGCATATTGTCACCCTGCTTATTTAATTTCTATGCAGACTGCATCATGGGAATTGCCAGGCTGGTTGAATCTCAAGCTGGAATCAAGACTGCAGAGAGAAATACCAATAACCTCAAATATACAGATGATACCACTTTAACGGCAGAAAGCAAAGAGGCATTAAAGAGCCTCTTGAAGGTAAAAGAGGAGAGTGAAAAAACTTGTTTGAAACAACATTCAAAGAACAAAGATCATGGCATCTGGTTTCAATACTTCATGGCTAATAGATGGGAAAACAATGGAAACAATGGCAGACTTAATTTTCTTGGGCTCCAAAATCACTGTGGACAGTGACTGCAGCCATGAAATTAAAGATGCTTGCTTCTTGGAAGAAACGCAATGACAAACCTAGACAGCATATTAAGAAGCAGAGACATTACTTTGCCTACAAAGGTCTGTATAGTCAAAGCTATGGTTTTTCCAGTAGTCATGTACGGATGTGAGAACTGGACAATAAGAAAGACTGAGCACCAAAGAATTGATACCTTTGAACTGTGGTGTTGGAGAAGACTCTGAGAGTCCCTTAGACTGCAAGGAGATCAAACCAGTCAATCCTAAAGGAAATCACCCTGAATATTCACTAGAAGGACTGATGCTGAAGCTGAAGCTCCAATACTATGGCCACCTGATGTGAACAGCTGACTCATTAGAAAAGACCCTGATGCTGGGAGAGGTTGAAGGCAGGAGGAGAAGGGGACGACAGAGGATGAGATGGCTGGATGGCATCACAGACTCAATGGACATGAGTTTGAGCAAACTCTGGGAGACAGTGAAGGCCAGTGAAGCCTGACATGCTGCAGCCCACGGGGTTGCGAGTGTTGGACACGACTGAGAGACTGAGCAACAGCAACTATGTGCCAGGCACTGTCTGTGAGATTTCCATGTGTATATTCATGAAACACTCACAGCTCCCTTAGCAGGTAAATGTGACCTGTGTCATTTGAGACCTCCTGGGTTTTCGCAACTCTGCTACTTATTGTATAAACTTAAATGTCCTATGCCTCAGTTTCCTCATCTGAAAATGGAAGGCACTTCATAGAGTTTCAGTAAGAATTTTAAAAGGGGTAATCCACATAAGGTATACTGATATCAGCATCGAGCACGTACTAGGTACTAAAAAATTAGTCTTTATTATTCCCATTTTATAGATGAAGTCAAGGCTCGAGGAGTTTATGACAGATGTAGTGAGTGAGTGACGCACATCATCTAGCTCTGAAGTTTGCCCTCTACCACATGGCTCAAGCCTCCCGTGCCTGCCTGCAAGAAGCCCAGGAGATGCACAGGTTACAGACAGCCTGACTCACCAGCCTCCCAAGGCTGCATTTACTGAGTTCTCAGTCTCCAGACATCTCTTGTGCCCCATGTGTGCTGTGCATACCCCCATGTCCCACTCCAGGAATGTGGCCCTACCCTTCACACCCTCACCATTTATCCCCAAAGGCCAAACCACCTGGAAGGTTGGTGGTGATGGTGGGTGGAGGTACCACTAAAAGATAAAATTTTAATATTAAATATCCTTAAAAGTCCAGCAGCCGTTTCCATCCTAGGAACTTTCACAGTCTAGACAGGTTGCTTCTTTCTTCCAATTTCATTTCTCTGCTCTCGTCCCCTCCTCCCCCTTTCAGGCCTCACGTTTCTCCTTATTTCCTTCCTGGGGCCTTTCTGGCCTCCAGGCTGTGGTCAGCAAGTGGGCAGTGCCCAAGGCAGCCAATACTGGATTTGGCCATGCAGAGACCCTCATCTTCCTGGAGGGGTGCCGTGGCCAGGTTTTAATCCAGTATGTGTGGCCTGAGAGCATCTTGTGGTTCTGGGTTGGAGGATTCAGGCCTCTGGCTCCAGGGCCCAGCCTTATTCCAGTGAGTGCCCAAGAAAGGAAGGATGAATTTAATGTGCTGCTCGCCCTTCCCTATCGGCTGCTCGCCCCACCTCCCGGTGAGTCAGCACTGCAGCCAGGCCTCTCAGCCTTTCCTGTTAGCTCCTCGGGCTCCAGAAGAACAGCAGGATGTGAGCTGTTCCCAGGCCGTTTTTGGACTTGGCAGAGCGGCAGGTGTTGGCAGACTGTCCCCAAGAGGCTGGACCCATTGCTCAGTTCTGGGCATCTCGTGGCCAGTCCCCACCTCTCACCCTGAGGATGGGAGAATCCCCTCCCAGGAGATGTGTAACGGATGCCTGTGGATGGGTGTGTACACTGTGTATGTCAGTTCTTGAACAGACAGGGCAGGGTCAGAGAAGGTCTGAAGATGAACCTGGAGCCAGAGGGCCTGTGTGTAAATCTTGGGTACACTATCCTGACTCCCTGCGTCATTTGTGAGAAAAAAAAATGGAGATAGTAAGAGTCCCTCCTGGGACTTTTCTGGTGGTCCAGTGGCTAAGACCCTGGGCTCCCACTGAAAGGAGCCCTGGTTTGCTCCCTGGTCAAGGAACTAGATCCCTCATGCCACAACAAAGATTGAAGATCCTGTGTGCGGCAGCTTAGACCTGGTGCAGCCAAATACATAAATTAATTTAAAAAAAAATAAGAGTCCCTCCCTCCAAGATCGCAAAGAGTGAATGCATTTATAGCTGTATGTAAAGACTTCAGAGGAGTGCTTGGAACATAAAAATCTCTAAATCGGTGTTTGTTTCATTAAAAAAAAAAAAACACACATAAATTCAGTAAACATTTACTGAGGGTCCGCCATGTGCCAGGTCCAGGTCAGGCTTTGGTGACCCAGCAGGGAGTGAAGCAAGAAGAAGGAGGACAGCGGCTCCCAGAGAAAGGACATCTGGCCTCTCTCCCAGAGGGAGTGATTCAGTGGTGGGGGCTAGAATCGGGAATCTCTTAGGAAATGGTGCCAAGAGCCAAGTTTAAACTTGACTGAATAGATGGGAAAGTCAAGGCTTGGGGAGGGGCTGGTGGTCGCCCAGGTCTTACAGCTGAGAATAATAACCACAAGCCCTGAGAGGAACGGGGCACCCTTAATGTGCCAGACACACGGTTGTTTCACTATGTCTTGTCATTGTCCCCGATTCACAAGTGCGGAGCTGAGCACAGAGAAGTTGAGTAATTTGCTCAAGATCCCACTGCTAGGAAACAGCAGAGCCAGGACAGAGACCCAGACGGTCTGGTTGAGCAAAAAGCAAAATGAAACTGATAATCAACTGTCTCTCACTGAGTGCCCACAACGCATGCCCACAGAACACACCATCTTTCGTCTTCACACCACCCGATCAAGTAGGTGTCATGACTGTCCCCACTTTACAGATGAAGAAACTGAGGCCCGAGGTGATTAATCAAGTTCTCATATCCAGGCAGTTGCAGAGCTGGGGTTTCTAGAAATGCAGCCGTCTGGCCACCCCAGACCTCCCAATTCCCAGAAGCTTTCCCTAGCCTGGCTGGAGCCCATGCTGTCCTCTTCCACCCCTTCTGCGCCCAAGGAAGTGCACGCAGAGAATGCAAAAGCCATTGACCCACGGTCTGGACAAATGAGCATTATGAGCAGAATCCTCTGCCAAGCAGAGAGAGCCCTAAAATGCAGCCAGAGCCAGGTGGACACTGTCCCAGCCCAGCCACAGCCCCACTCCCTCCAGCCTGGTCCAGGAGTCTCTGGGAAGACCAGACTCTACCAGGCTCAGAACACACCAGAGGGAACAGCAGTGCTCAGCTCTGCTAGTCCTCTGCACACATTATGTGAAGGTTAACTTTCACAACAACTTTGAAAAGAAGGCGCTCGTATTGTCCTCATTTTGCGAGGGGCAGGACTGCTCTGGCAACTAACTGTGTGAGTTCCAATCCCAGTTCTACCACCTCCAAGTCATGGCTTCAGGCAGCACTTAACCTCTCTGGGCCTCTGTTGCCTCATCTATTACGAGGATAATATTAGTGCCTCCATCCTAGACGGTGGACAGAAGAATGAGGCGCGCTGGCACCAGTAAAGCACTTAGAACAATGCCTAGCGTGTAATAAACACAATGAGCTTGCCACTTAAAGGAAACTGAAGCTCAGGGAAGTTCTATGACTCGCCCCATAAACATGTGTGCCGTGTGGAAGAGCCAGGACTTGGACTCAAGTCCGTTCAATTTCAAAGCAGCCCTCATCCCACATATGAAGAGCTTTGAGCTCTTTGATGGATGAACAGGATTTATAGATTGAGGGGAAACAGACTTTTTTTATTATTAATTTGACTGCACTAGAACGTAGTCACAGCAGATGGGCTCTTACTGATGGCATGTGGAATCTAGTTCCCTGACCCGGGATCAAACCCACATCCCCTGCATTGGGATCATGGAGTCTTAACCACTGAACCACCAGGACAGGCTGAGACAGACATTTTAAGCAGAGGAAAGAGTATCCACACAGCGGTGGGAACAGGCCGCAGAGTTGCCCAGTAGTGGTGCCAGAGTCAGGGCCCAGCCCCATGATGCCAACCCCAAGCTGGGAGCCACCCAGTCTGATGGCAATTCAGATCATTTCACAAGCATTTCTGAGCCCCTACGATATGTCAGACCAGGTACTGTACACTGAGAAAAGAAAATCACAGTCATTGCCCTCGAGAAGCTCAATCTAGTGGAGGAGATGGATTCACACAGAAACCACTGTGATCCAGCCAAATAATGGTTCCATAGTGACCAGGGGCAAAGAGCAAATTCTCCCTGCGGAGGAGCTGGCAGAGGCTCTATGGAGGAACTGGGCATTTGAACTGGACCTTTTAAGAGCTGAGCAAAAGCAAAAGGGAAAAGTGAGTTCACCATAGGCAGAGAGCCCAGTAGAGTCATAGGGTACAGGGGGTGTTTGGGAGGGCAGCAAGTTTGGAATAGCCAGAGGAAGGCAGACAAAATGGCAGATGCAGTGCCCCACTGGACTAGGGAGGGTCTCTGAATTGGCCAGAACTCCTGGGTTGCAAGACACAGAAAACACAATCCCAAGAGGTTTAAATGAGAAGGAAATTTGCCCCCACCAAAAACAAAAATTTCATTTTCTCTGCTTCAGGAAAGAGCTGGATCTAGAGATTGAAATGCTGCCACTAGGACTCAGTCTCCATCTTTCTGCTCCTCCCTGTGTTGCCCTCCCTCTGCAGCAGTTCCTCTCCAAATGGAGGCAGCTCTAGACTGGTCCCATCCCAATTTCCAGCCCATTGTTTAAACACAGGTTCTGCAGTTGACTCTCCCTGGACTGGTTTGGGTCACATGACTATGCCTGAACCAATCACTGTTTGAGGGCAGGGCTGAAATACTCTGATTGGCCAGATTGGGTCACCTGCCTTTCCCTAGCCCTGAGCCTCACCCAAACTGTGTGTACACAGTGAGGGAGGGGTGGCTTCCCTGGAATAAAGGAATTTAGAGATATTAAGGAAAAGGAATGGGTACTGGGTGGGCGAAGCTGACAGTCCAGACTTTGAGGTCATGGTCCTTTGAGCAGTGGGGAGCCAGTAAAGGCTTTAATTTGGGGACTGAGTGGCTTAGATTAGATTTAGGCACTAGGAGTGGAGAAGGGGGCAGCTAACAGGGATAGAGTGAAAAAGAACTGATGCTTTTGAACTGTGCTCTTGGAGAAGACTCTTGAGAGTCCCTTGGACTGCAAGGAGATCCAACCAGTCCATCCTAAAGGAGATCAGTCCTGGGTGTTCATTGGAAGGACTGATGCTGAAACTCCCAATACTTTGGCCACCTGATGCGAAGAGCTGACTCACTGGAAAAGACTCTGATGCTGGGAAAGATTGAAGGTAGGAGGAGAAGGGGATGACAGAGGATGAAATGGTTGGAGGGCATCACCGACTCCATGGAGATGAGTTTGAGTAAACTCCGAGAGCTGGTGATGGACAGGAAGGCCTGGCACGCTGCAGTCCATGGGGTCAGAAAGAATCAGACATGACTGAGCGACTGAACTCAACTGAACAGGGACAGTGAAACTTGTAGGAAGATGTAAGTTCCTTTAAGAGCTCCTGGAGGCCTGGGGCAGAAGGCAGGGGGACAAAGGGGAGGGGCAAAAGGTGCCTGGCTGGGATGCCCGGATTGTTACGGGAAGGGCTGTTTCAAGGACCAAGACCACGTCACCCTTTTGCTATGGGCCTGGAGATGCCAGCCAGAGCGTGGGCTGAGGGCCCAGCCTCCCTTCCCCCAGAACCCCATGACTAACTCCTTCCCTCCATCTGCTCCCACACTTATTTGTCCTCCCACACCCGGGCCCCAGGGAGTCTGATCTCTGTGGTTTTGGCTATGTGGCAGTCACCTCGCTGTCACGCGGTGGTGGCAGCAGTAGGGACTGAGCACCTTGCCCTCTCCCAGCCTCAGCCACCTCTTCCTGAGTTTCTGACCTCCTCTTCCCTGCCCCTGGGGCTGGGACGTCACCCCTGGGGCTCCAGGGTAGTCAGCTCCTCTCCCTGGTGAAAGGGGCCATTGTGAGATCAGCCAGAGAGCTGGCAGGCGCTGGGCTGGCACACGTGGCTCTCGCAAAGGCCCTGGGTCCAGCCATGCCTGTCTCTGGCTGCTTGGGCCTGCTGGCAGGGGAGGGCAGAGGAGGTGTGAGGAGGCTTGGATGGCTCTGAGGGTTACTGGGCCTGCTGTAGGTGGGCCCTGAAGAAATGCTGGGTTCTGATTTCTATCTGCCTGGGGGCTGAAGGAGGCTGGAAGGTAGAACACCCTGCTGGAACCTTGGAGCAGAAACGACTTGACAGCTGAACCCTGGTATATCTGGGGCCTTCGCCAAACTGAAAGCCATCGTGTGCTTGAAAAGGCCAGAACCCTGTTCCTCAACAGCCCAGCCAAGCCTGCAGGGCCCTGGAGGAAGAGACCAGGCACGGAGGCCATCCAGGAAAGGTTACGAGGTTTGGGAGTGGGCGGTGAGAAAGGGAGGCACCTAGGACCTGCAGTTTCACCACAGACTGCCAGACACCTTCCAGACAGAGCCTGCGATGAGGGTGTCATGATATTTACCACTATTTATTGCGTACTTACTAAGTGTTGGGCACAGCTCCAAAGACTTTATGTCATTTGGTCCTTATACCAACCGTGTAAGGCAAATGGCTCAGTGGTAAAGAATCCACCTGCCAATGCAGGAGACTTGGTTTTGATCCCTGGGTGGGGAGAATCCCCTGGAGAAGGAAATGGCAATCCACTCCAGTATTCTTTCCTGGAAAATTCCATGGACAGAGGAGCCTGGAGGGCTACAGTCCATGGGGTTGCAAAAAAGAGTCAGACACAACTTAGCAACTAAACAACAACAATCTGTCTCTAGGGCTGTTGTGTATAGTTGTTCACTGCACAAGGGAGGTGCTGTTGTTGTTAAGCTCAGTTGTGTCTGACACTTTTGTGACCCTATGGACCATAACCTGTGAGGCTCCTCTGTCCATGGGGTTTCCCAGGCAAGAATACAGGCATGGGTTGCCATTTCCTTCTCCAGGGGACCTTCCCAACCCAGGGATCGAACCCACGTCCCCTGCAGTGGCAGGCAGGTTCTTTACCACTGGATCACCAGGGAAGTCCCCTGACCGTATCTCTGATCATTTACATTTCCTCTCCACACCTCATCCTGTGAAGTGGGTATGTCAATTAGAGTTCTTAAGAAACCAGGACAGAAAGCAACTTGGCTTTCCCTAAACGACAGCAAATGGAATGCCTTGGAAGGGTCTGGGTCTGCCCAGAAAGAATGGGAGGAGGAGCTGAACGAGACCTTGGAAAGGCCAGCAACCAGGGTCACTCGGGGGACCCAGCGGCTGGGACCAATGAACAATACCTTTAAGCTGATTCCCTGAACGATTGACCATGCCCTGTTATCAGAAGAGGGCATGAGTGCTGTGCAGCCTCAGGCAGCCCCTGTGTACCTCGGAGGAAGATGGTCTGCACGCAGGCATGGCCTCCGTCAGGTGAGCTCTGATGGGGAAGCTCTTTGCAGGCTGTAAACGAGCATGGAGATGAGATGGCTGGGTGGCATCACCGACTCAATGGACATGGGTTTGGGTGATCTCTGGGAGTTGGTGATGGACAGGGAGGCCTGGTGTGCTGCAGTCCATGGGGTCACAGAGTCGGACACGACTGAGCGACTGAACTGAACTGAACTGAAATGAGCAGGAGACCCACGGGACTACCCTGTGTCCCTCCTATGGGATGAGGAAACAGTGCCGTCTTCCTCTGCTGCTTTGCCGCTGACCAGTTCTGTGCCCTCGGGCAAGTTCCTTCTGGACCAGAGTTTCTTCATTTGTAGGGGGAAGGTGATCGTGTTCAAGGCCCGCTTTTAGCTCATAAGGTGTTGGTGACCTACTTCAGAGGGATTTGGGGATATTACAAGATGTTTCTGGGAGCCATTGCTCAACTTGAAAGAATGAATCATGAACGCTAGAATTTCAGGCATCTCTGAAGATAATATGGATCGGGTGGGGTTTGCTGCGGTCCCACCAAGCGGAAAAACAGCCAGTTCACCTAGAAGACCAAGTAAGAAGAGGGGCAGTGTGAGCACAGGGCCCTGACCTTGTCCCTCTGGAAACTGCCTTGAAAGGGTTGTGGAGATCCCCGCTCAGAGGTCAGAGGTTAATCACGGTTGAGATTTCGGTTGCTGAAGGACTTATGGGCAGAGGAAGCACGGTTACCTGACAGGAGAAAGGCCCACTCGTGTCAGAGTGTCTTTGTTTTTATGTTTGCTTCTTTGTTTGCTTGTTTTTAACTTTTTGGCCTCACCCCACTGTGTGTGGGATCCTAGTTCCCTGACCAGGGATCAAACCCACACCCCCTGCATTGGAAGGCAGAGTCTTAACCACTGGACTGCCAGGGAAGTCCCCAGTATGCCTTTGTTAAAGGCACACATCGATTTGTGCCAGTAGACAGAGGCACTGTGCAAAGAGGACATCCATGCTCCTCTCTGGGCCTCAGTTTCCACCTCTGTCAAGTGGGGAGAAGGTCACTATCATGCCAGCCTCATGGGCTCTTTTTTTTTTTTTTATAGTCTCTTCCTGAGGATCAAATGGGACAATACACATGAAAGAAAACTTGAGGAAGCCTAGGGCCCAAGTCGGAGAAGGCAATGGCAAGCCATTCCAGTACTCTTGCCTAGAAAATCCCATGGATGGAGGAGCCTGGTAGGCTGCAGTCCGTGGGGTCGCTAAGGGTCGGACACGACTGAGCGACTTCACTTTCACTTTTCACTTTCACACATTGGAGAAGGAAATGGCAACCCACTCCAGTGTTCTTGCCTGGAGAATCCCAGGGACGGGGGAGCCTGGTGGGCTTCCGTCTATGGGGTCACACAGAGTCGGACACGACTGAAGTGACTTAGCAGCAGCAGCAGGGCCCAAGTGCTGGATAAGGACAGAAGTGTAAGCCTCATGTGGCAGGGCCTGTGTCTGCCCAGTTCTCAGCTGCATCCTCAGTGCAGTAAGGGGTCCAGAATAAAGATTATTTGTTGAACTAGTAATAGCTAACATGTAATATGTATTTATGTTCTAAGCACTATTCTGAAGGTTTCTAAGTATGTGCTCTTTTAATCTTTATAATAATATAAATACTGTTATTATCATTCCTGTTTAGAGATAAGGAAGCTGAGGTACCAAGAGATTATGTTACCTGCCCAAGGCCATGGGGGATGTAGGAAGGAAGAGGTGGAACTGGGCTTTGAACCCAGGCAGTCTCTAGAGTCTGGGTTCTTAAATACACCTGTCTGTCTGAGTGGGTTACTAAATGAGTGGATGAATCAGTGGATGAATGAGTGAATTAGCATGGGCATTGATGAATGAGGACTGGGGTTCTAAGCTGAAGCTTCCAGAAAGAATTCCTCTTTTTTTTCTCAGTCTATGGGGAGGCTCTTGTATTTATAAAGACACTTGGCGAATGCAACTCTGTGTCCAGAGCTGATCTCATCATCTCCCTGCTCATCCTCTTGCTCTCCTTCCCAGTTTCATCTCCTGCTATCGCCGAGGACAGTCGCTCAAGATAGAAACTTCCAAGTCATTTTTGACACTTTCTCTCACCTGGTGAGTCTCTGGCCAACTCCTAAAGGTCACAGGAGAAACTTTTAATCTCACGCCAATTTCCTCCAGATGTCACTGCTTTCCACCTCCAAGTTTAACAGCTTGCTGGGGGCACCCCTGTGCTTTAAGATCTCATGAAAAATGGGCTTTCCTATCCTGTCCCATTGTGAAAGGATTCATAGTTGGTCTCTCATTCCAGTTAAACTGTTGCTGTAAAATGAATCAACGAAAAAACTTAGTCGCTTAAAATAATATCATTTGTTATTATTTCTCACAGATCTCTGGGTCAACTGTGCTCAGCTAGGCTGGGCTCTGTCTCGGTTCTTCGTGTGGTTGCAATCAGATGGTGGATGGAATGCTTCTCGGCCTTTTGGCTGAGATCAAGTGTAGATAGTGGAGTTGGAGTATTCTAGAGGCTTCCTCCACTCACATGTCTGGCAGTTGATACTGGTTGTCGGCTGGTATGTCAGCTGGGGCTGCCTGGCAGAACATTTAAACATGGCCTCTTAAGGTATCCTGGGCACAGTATGGCAGCTGGATTCTAAGAATAAGTGTTCCTGGAAATAGGAAGTGACCTTCCAGTCTCTTAAGATTTGGGCCGTTTCCTGTATTCTATTGGTCAGTCACAAAATCCATATTCAAGGGGAAGGCATACAAAACCCCACATTTTTATGGGAGGGGCAGAAAGCATTTGGGCACCATGTTTTAGGACCACCACACCTCCTAATCTCTATAGGGATTCTTGGGAAGGGGATTCATTTCTCCTAATCAGCCTCTTCACTTCCTCCTTTCCTAAAACCTACTCATGCTGAATTCCTTATCTCCTTCAGTTCTCCACTCCCGTAAAGGCCCTTTCCACTCCACTGGCAGCCCAAAGGCTGAACATAGCCCGCCCACTTTGTAAAAACTTTCTCGAAGGTCCTGTGTGAGGATGTGGTAGACTTTCACTGATCCGTGGGTGACGGGTGAGGGGAGTTGCCTTTCAATGAAGCTGTATACAGATGGGAAAACCGATCCCAGAGAGGCGGAGGGAATTGCCCAAACACAGAAAATCAGACGCCCAGCTGAGGCTTGAACTCAGGCCTCTCCTCTCCTGATCCCGCTTCTGATCAGTGTAACTAAGGTCTGATGCCAAAAGGAGAGGCCGACACTGAGCTTGCTTGGGGCTCAGTTCTGAGGAGCTTGCCCGCACACGTGCCCCTTTCATCTCAGCAGCCCTGTGAGATGAGAGAGGAGCTCCAGCATCGACTTCCCAGTTGCTCAGTGATAAAGAATCTGCCTGCCAGTGTGGGAGATGCAAGAGCTGCGAGTTCTATCCCTGTGTCGGGAAGACCCCCTGGAGGAGGAAATGGCAACCCACTCCATAATCTTGCTTGGAGAATTCCACGGACAGAGGAGCCTGGTGGACTACAGCCCATGGGGTAGGACATGACTGAGCAGCTGAGCACAAAAACACACACACAGCCCCAACATACACACAGAAAAACTGAGGTTCAAAGCGGGTGAGAGACTTGCTCACAGCTATACATGTGACTGTTGCTTGAATGATCAGAGCTGTGTCCAAAACACACAATCGGGAGGGAAAAGGTGGAGAAGTACTAGGAAGGAGAAGAATAAGCCTCTGTAAACAATGAGCAAAGAATTCTGGTGGGGGAACTGGCCCAGACCCACAGGAAATCAGGATAAGAGGAGAAAACACTTGAAAAACCAAAGCTAAAAAATGACTCCAAACATCTCTGTCCAGAAATGGGCGGGGCTCTGGTCTTTGGACAGCCATCTATATGTTGGCTAGCAACCAATGGGCAAGCTGGCATGAAAGCTCTGGCCAACAGGGGAAGCACTGGTAAGCTAAGGAATGAGAGAACCAGTCACATCCTCTCTTACGTGAGGTTTGGCTCTACAAGGTGTGAAAATTACTTTGAAAGAGGCAGAATGAGGAAACAGGTTGTTGCCTTGACTTAAACTTGTGTAAATGCTGCAGCCACAGATGTGAGCATAGGAGCAATGGCGAGTTCAGAAGAAGGGATTGCTTAAGAGCCTTCAGTCAATAATGAGTAATACGGGACAATGGTCCAATGCCGTCAAGAACAATCGCATAGGAACCTGGAATGTTAGGTCAATGAATCAAGGTAAATTGGACACGACCAAGCAGGAGATGGTAAGAGTAAATATCAACATTTTAGGAAGTAGTGAACTAAATGGACAGGAATGGGTGGATTTAATTCAGACGGCCATTATATCTAGGGCTTCCCTAGTGACTCAGTTGGTAAAGAATCTGCCTCAATGCAGGAGACCTGGGTTTGATCCCCTGGTCGGCCATTATATCTACTACTGTGGGCAAGAATCCCTTAGAAGAAATGGAGTACTCCCCCACAGTCAACAAAAGAGTCCAAAATGCTGTACTTGGGTGTAATATCAAGACAGAATGATCTCAGTTTGTTTCCAAGGCAAGCCATCCAACATCACAGTAATCTGAATCTATGCCCCAAACACTAAAGCCAAAGAAGCTGAAGTTGAAGGTTCTGTGAAGACGTACAAGACCTTCCAGAACTAACACCAAAAAAAGATGTCCTTTTCATTATAGGGGATAGGAATGCAAAAGCAGAAAGTCAAGAGATACCGGAATAACAGGCAAGTTTGGCCTTGGAGTACAAAATGAAGCAGGGAAAAAGCTAAAAGAATTTTGCCAAGAGAGCACACTGGTCACATCGAACATTCTCTTTCAACAACACAGGAGATAACTACACATGGACATCACCAGATGGTCAATACTGAAATAAGATGGATTATAGTCTTTGCAGCCAAAGATGGAGAAGCTCTACACAGTCAGCAAAAATTAGACTGGGGGCCGACTATGGCTCAGATCATGAACTCCTTATCGAAAAATTCAGTCTTAAATTGAAGAAGCTAGAGAAAACCACTAGACCATTCAGGTATGACCTAAATCAAATCCCTTATGATTATACAGTGGAGGTGGTATACATCTCTCAAATACATGTAAAGGATTAGAACTAGTAGACAAAGTGCCTGAAGAACTATGGATAGAAGTTCATAACATTGTACAGGAGGTAGTGACCAAAACCATCTCAAAGAAAAAGAAATACCAGGAAGCAAAGTGGTTGTCTGAAGAGGGCTTAGAAATAGCTGAAAAAAGAAGAGAATTGAAAGGCAAAGGAGAAAGGGAAAGATATACACAACCGAATGCAGAGTTCCAGAGAACAGCAAAGAGAGATAAGAAAGCCTTAAGTGAACAATGCAAAGAAATAGAGGAAAGCAATAGAGTGGGAAAGACTAGAGATC
The DNA here is from genome assembly GCF_049115385.1 of Moschus berezovskii. NCBI lineage: Eukaryota > Metazoa > Chordata > Mammalia > Artiodactyla > Moschidae > Moschus > Moschus berezovskii. Next base: position 8,041,408 of record NC_142461.1, on the reverse strand, counting down.
TTCAAGAAAATTGGAGATCCCAAGGGAACATTTCATGCAAAGATGGGCTCAATAAAGGACAGAAACAACAAGGACCTAACAGAAGCGGAAGAGATTACGAAGAGGTGGCAAGAATGCCCAGAAGAACTGTACAAAAAAGGTCTTAATGACCCAGAACACCATGATGGTGTGGTCACTCACCAATAGCCAGACATCCTGGAGTGTAAAGTCAAGTGGGCCTTGGGAAGCATCACTACGAACAACGCTAGTGGAGGTGATGGAATTCCAGCTGAGCTATTTCAAATCCTAAAAGATGATGCTGTGAAAATGCTACACTCAATATGCCAGCAAATTTGGAAAACTCATCAGCGATCACGGGACTGGAAAAGGTCAGTTTTCATTCCATTTCCAAAGAAAGGCAATGCCAAAGAATGCTCAAACTACTGTACATCTGTGCTCATTTCACATGCTACCAAAGTAATGCTTAAAATCCTTCAATTAGGCTTCAACAGCATATGAACTGAGAACTTAGAGATGTGCAAGCTGGATTTAGAAAAGGCAGAGGAAACAGAGACCAAATTGCCAACATCTGTTGGATCACAGAAAAAGCAAGGGAATTCCAGGAAAACATCTACTTCTGCTTCCTTGATTATGCTAAAGCATTTGACTGTGTGGATCACAATAAACTGTGGAAAACTTTTGAAGAGATGAGAATACCAGACCACCTTACCTGCCTCCTGAGAAACTTTATGCAGGTCAAGAAGCAACAGTTTGAACCAGACATGAAACAACAGATTGATTCAAAACTGGGAAAGGAGTACAACAGGGCTGTATATTGGCACCCTGTTTATTTAATTTACATTCAGAGTACATCATGTGAAATGCTGGGCTAAATGAATCACAAGCTGGAATCAAGATTGACAGGAGAAATATCAACTAACTCAGAAATGCAGATCACACCAGACCAATGGCAAAAAGTGAAGAGGAACTAAAGAGCCTCTTGATGTGGGTGAAAGAGGAGAGTGCAAAAGCTGGCTTAAAACTCAACATTGAAAAACTAAGATCATGGCATCCGGTCCTATCACTCCATGGCAAATAGATGGAAAACAGTGACAGATTTTATTTTCTTGGGCTTCAAAATCACTGTGAATGGTGATTGTAGCCATGAAATCAAGAGATACTTTTCCTTGGAAGAAAAACCATGACAAACCTAGACAGCATATTAAAAAGCAGAGACATCACTTTACTGACAAAGGTCAGTATAATCACATAATCAGTATGTATAAAACCATACACAAGCTATGGTTTTTCCAGTAGTCATGTATGGATGTGAGAGTTGGACCACAAAGAAGGCTGATTGCAGAAGAACTGATGCTTTCAAAATGTGGTGCTGGAGAAGACTCTTGTGAGTCCTTTGGACAGCAAGGAGATACAACGAGTCAATCCTAAAGGAAATCAACCCTGAATATTCATTGGAAGGACTGATGCTGAAGCTGAAGCTCCAATACATTGGCCACCTGATGTGAAGAACTGACTCAATGGAAAAGACCCAGTGCTCGGAAAGATTGAGGGCAGGAGGAAAAGGGGGTGACAGAGGATGAGATGTTTGGATGGCATCACCAACGTAATGGACATGAGTTTGAGCAAGCTCCGTGAGACAGTGAAAAACAGGAAGCCTGGCGTGCTGCAGTCCATGGGTCACAGAGTCAGACGTGACCGAGGCGCTGAATAACAAGGGACAATGGATGGCATTGTGCTGTATGGGTAATAAGAGCGCCATCACGGGAGACACTCAAGACTTCTTGACTTATCTTGAAGGATGGGGGCTGTGAAGGCATCACTTCCTCTACCCTCCTCATTCCTGTTAGAGAAGGCATGCACACTGGCATTTTCAGGGTCTGCCCACATGGGTCCTGGATGGTGGCCCCCGAACTGGAAGTGGCTCCCAACCCCAGCTAGTGAATCAGATTCACTCTCAAAGAATTTGAAATTGAAACCTAGACACCAGTCTCAGCTGGGTGTTGGGACTGAGAGGACCTGCACTCGTGGGGCTGAGGTAGCCAGCAGTCCTGAGAAAGCAAGTGTTCAGAGCAGGGGAGAAAAGAGGAGGCGTTCAGCCCACATGGCCAGCGTTGGTGGCAGGCGATGTCATTTTTTTTCTCGTTTTGTTTCTGACCCTTTGGAGCTCAGCTGCTTTTCCTGACCTTGCCCTTACACAAGGATCCTGCCAGTGACCCTCTCCACGTCCCACCACCCTGTTTATGCTTAGGTAGGCTGAGGGGAGTCTGTCCTTGGAACAAAAGTAAGGGGTGTGTGTGTGTGTGTGTGTGCACGCGCACATTGGGGGAAATGTATTAAATGTGTCTGTGAGAGCCTGTGTGCCTTGTGAGGGATACCCCCAGTAGTCTTCCCATGTGTGACGTCAGGGGCTGAAGAGGCTGTTCTTTTTAAAAAAAAAAAAAATTATCTATTATTTGACTGCACCAGATCTTAGTTGTGGCCTTCAGGATCTTTTTAATGGTGACATGTGGGATCTAGTTCCCGGACCAGGGGTTGAACCCTGGCCCCCCGCATTAAGAGCAGAGTCCTAGCCACTGAACCACCAGGGAGAAGTCAGCTTTCTGTTGCAATTCTAAGTGCCTCCAGAAAACCACCTTCATTCAACAATTCAGTCATTCTAAAAATGTTTATTGAATGCCTACAATGGGCTAAGCACTGTTCTAGGCAAAAGGATTAGGCAGTGAATGAAACAGATAAACCAGACTTTTATGCAAGGTCAGCCTCAGTTTTTCCATCTGGAACGTGGAGCAGGGGCCTCAGGCAAGAGACCTGGAACTTGAGAAGCAGGCAAGGTGGGTGGCTGGGGTCGCTTCCTGGGCTTGTGTTACAGGCTGGGCTGGGCTTGCCGGCCAGCCTGGCCCCAGACCTATTTCTGGCTACTGGACTTCCCAAGCAGCTGACCCTTACCTATCATTGCTCAGCCATCTCTATTTGGCCTGGGCACCCCACCACGTGCCCTCTGATTCACCCACCTGGGCCTCTTCTAAGCCCCTCCCTTGATCTTTGTGTGTGGTAGGATCCTGGAATATCAGTAGAGTACAGTTCAGTCGTTCAGTCCAGTCATTCAGTCGTGTCCGACTCTTTGCAACCCAATGAACCACAACACACCAGGCCTCCCTGTCCATCACCAACTCCTGGAGTTCACCCAAACCCATGTCTATTGAGTCGGTGATGCCATCCAGCCATGTCATCTTCTGTTGTCCCCTTCTCCTCCCGCCCCCAACCTTTCCCAGCATCAGAGTCTTTTCAAATGAGTCAGCTCTTCGCATGAGGTGGCCAAAGTATTGGAGTTTCAGCTTCAACATCCGTCCTTCCAATGAACACCTAGGACTGATCTCCTTTAGGATGGACTGGTTGGATCTCCTTGCAGTCCAAGGGACTCTCAAGAGTCTTCTCCAACACCACAGTTCAAAAGCATCAATTCTTCTGCGCTCAGCTTTCTTTATAGTCCAACTCTCACATCCATACATGACCACTGGAAAAACCATTGCCTTGACTAGATGGACCTTGGTTGGCAAAGGAATGTCTCTGCTTTTTAATATGCTATCTAGATTGGTCATAACTTTCCTTCCAAGGAGTAAGCGTCTTTTAATTTCGTGGCTGCAATCACCATCCGCAGTGATTTTGGAGCCCCCAAAAATAAAGTCTGACACTGTTTCCACTCTTTTTCCATCTATTTCCCATGAAGTGATGGGACCAGATGCCATGATCTTAGTTTTCTGAATGCTGAGCTTTAAGCCAACCTTTTCAGTCTCCTCTTTCACTTTCATCAAGAGGCTTTTTGTTCTTCTTCACTTTCTGCCATAAGGGTGGTGTCATCTGCATATCTGAGGTTATTGATATTTCTCCCGGCAATCTTGATTCCAGCTTGTGCTTCCAGTAGTAACACAGTTGTCAGTTGTGTTACTACTGTGGGCAGGAATCCCTTAGAAGAAATGGAGAAGCCATCACGGTCAACAAGTGTCCAAAATGCAGTACTTGGATGCGATCTCAAAAATGACAGAATGATCTCTGTTCGTTTCCAAGGCAAACCATTCAATATCACGGTAATCCAAGTCTATGCCCCAACCAGTAACGCTGAAGAAGCTGAAGTTGAACGGTTCTATGAAGACCTACAAGACCTTCTAGAACTAACACCCAAAAAAGATGTCCTTTTCATTATAGGAGACTGGAATGCAAAAGTAGGAAGTCAAGAAACACCTGGAGTAACAGGCAAATTTGGCCTTGGAGTACGGAATGAAGCAGGGCAAAGGCTAATAGCGTTTTGTCAAGAGAACGCACTGGTCATAGCAAACACCCTCTTCCAACAACACAAGAGATGACTCTACACATGGACATCACCAGATGGTCAACACTGAAATCAGATTGATTACATTCTTTGCAGTCAAAGAAGGAGAAGCTCTATACAGTCAACAAAAACAAGACCAGGAGCTGACTGTGGCTCAGATCATGAACTCCTTATTGCCAAATTCAGACTGAAATTGAAGAAAGTAGGGAAAACCACTAGACCATTCAGATATGGCCTAACTCAAATCCCTTATGACTATACAGTGGAAGTGAGAAATAGATTTAAGGGACTAGATCTGATAGCATGCCTGATGAACTATGGACAGAGGTTCGTGACATTGTACAGGAGACAGGGATCAAGACCATCCCCAAGAAAAAGAAATGCAAAAAAGCAAAATGGCTGTCTGAGGAGGCCTTACAAATAGCTGTGAAAAGAAGAGAAGCGAAAAGCAAAGGAGAAAAGGAAAGATATAAGCATCTGAATGCAGAGTTCCAAAGAATAGCCAAGAGAGATAAGAAAGACTTCCTCAGCAATTGATGCAAAGAAGTAGAGGAAAACAACAGAATAAGAAAGACTAGAGATCTCTTCAAGAAAATTAGAGATACCAAAGGAACATTTCATGCAAAGATGGGCTCAATAAAGGACAAAAATTGTAGGGACCTAACAGAAGCAGAAGATACTAAGAAGAAGTGGCAAGAATACACAGAAGAACCGTACAAAAAAGATCTTCACGGCCCAGATAATCACGATGGTGTGATCACTCACCTGGGGCCAGACATCCTGGAATGTGAAGTCAAGTGGGCCTCAGGAAGCATCACCATGAACAAAGCTAGTGGAGGTGATGGAATTCCAGCTGAGCTACTTCAAATCCTGAAAGATGATGCTGTGAAAGTGCTGCACCCAATATGCCAGCAAATTTGGAAAACTCAGCAGTGCCCACAGGACTGGAAAAGGTCAGTTTTCATTCCAATCCCAAAGAAAGGCAATGCCAAAGAATGCTCAAACTACCACACAATTGCACTCATCTCACACGCTAGTAAAGTCATGCTCAAAATTCTCCAAGCCAGGCTTCAGCAATACGTGAACCGTGAACTTCCCGATGTTCAAGCTGGTTTTAGAAAAGACAGAGGAACCAGAGATCAAATTGCCAACACCAGTTGGATCATCAAAAAAGCAAGAGAGTTCCAGAAAAACATCTATTTCTGCTTTATTGACTATGCCAAAGCCTTTGACTATGTGGATTACAATAAACTGTGGAAAATTCTGAAAGAGATGGGAATACCAGACCACCTGACCTGACTCTTGAGAAACTTGTATGCAGGTCAGGAAGCAACAGTTAGAACTGGACATGGAACAACAGACTGGTTCCAAATAGGAAAAGGAGTATGTCAAGGCTGTATATTATCACCCTGCTTATTTATCTTATATGCAGAGTACATCATGAGAAACGCTGGGCTGGAAGAAGCACAAGCTGAAATACCAGACAGAGTTCAAATACCAGGGCCATCACTTTCTGGCTGTGTGACCTCAGGCAAACTTCTTGTTCTCTGAGCTTCCATGGCTCCCTCTATAAAGTGGGTATAATATTAGCATCTCATCTCACGGGTGGTGGGATAATACACAGCTGGCACAGTAAAGTATTCACAGAGCAGTAGGGCTGCCTAAGGAAGCTCCTGGTTTCCATAACAGGAGCCACAATTTTCTCCTCTGACCAGCTAGATGACCTTGTGCAGGCCTCTCTTCCTCCCATGGCAGACCCCTTCTTCTTCAGGAAAAAGACCCCCCTCTCAGCATCCAGCCTCCCAAGGGATCCCACCCTGGAGGTGGGTCTGGGCCACAAGTGAGGTCTGGTCCCTAACCCAGTGATGGTTTTAAGCAATTCTGGCTGATGGTAGGGGTTTCCCAGGTGGCGCTAGTGGTAAAGAACCCACCAGCCAATGCCAGAGACATAAGAGACATGGGTTCAATCCCTGTGTCAGGAAGATCCCCTGAAGGAGGGCATGGCAACCCACTCCACTATTCTTACCTGGAGAATCCCTTGGACAGAGGAGCCTGGCTGGTCACAAAGAGACACGGCTGAAGCGACTTAGCGCTGATGCACAGCTGATGGTAATGAGGGGACGTGTGCTGGCAGCGCCAGGAGGGTCTCCTCGCTCTTACAAGGGGTAACAAGGGAGGAGAGGGCTCTCTGTTTGCCTTCAGCTGTCATGGTTGGCTTGTGGCCGCTGAAACTGTTACAGGCCTTCTGGGGGCTGTGAGGGAGGGATGAGCCAAGACATGAAGGATGAAGGCCACCATGAGGGGAAGAACCCAGGTCCTAAGGGTGTGGGGACTCTGGATAACAACCTGGCTCTTGCCTAACCTAGAGCTTTGGAGGTTTTGTCAACTAAATGTATTTATGGTTTAAGCCACTTTTTTTTTGGCATGGGATCTTAGTTCCTCGACTGGATATTGACCCTGGGCCCCAGCAGTAATGCACAGAGTCCTAACCACGGGACTGCCAGGGAATCCCCTAAGCCACTTTCAGCTGGCTTTTCTGTTACTGGAAGCTGACAGAATCCTGACTGATAGATGCTCCTGAGCCTCAGTTTTCCCATCTGTAAGATGGAGATGTTCATTCTCACGTCTCAGAATTATGGTGAACCTTATAGGAGAGAACCTGTGTGGAAAGCCTAGAGACCTCTGTGTGAGGTCACTCACGGGGCTCCCTCCCATCTTCCTCTGCCGGGCCCCCAACCCAGTGGCCCTCGAAAGTGCGACTGACTCACTTCCTGCCCCTGCTCTGGCCCCAGCTCCCTGCTGTGCCTCCCAGGCTTGACTGGTTATCCCCAGTGGGCCCAATATGACAAAAATCGACACAAACGTCATCCCCAGTGACACAATGAGTCAAAGCAAGAAGGAACCAGCGCTGCTTCTCTTCACAGGCGAGAGGCAGCTGGGCCTTGGGACTGAGTCACGGCTCTGCCCCAGCCTGGATGTGTGTCGTCAGCCAGCCACATCCATGCCTCTGTGTCTCAGCTATTTTATCTGTAAAATAACAATGGCACTTGCTTCCCAGATGTGCTATAATTAAATAAGCAGATGTGGTCAGGTTCTTGGCACCAGTAGGAGCTCAGAACAGCAGCTCCCTTAGTCCTTGACTCTCCATGACAGGTTTCTGGTCTTTAAGAGCCTTCAATTTGGGAGGAATCACATTATCTAGCTTTTTAAAAAAATATGTACACACGTATACATTTTTACCTGCCTCTTGAGCAACCTGTATGCAGACCAGGAAACTAAATTTAGAACCAGACATGGAGCAACAGACTGGCTCAAAATTGAGAGAAGAGTTTGTCAAGGCTTCATATTGTCACCCTGCTTATTTAACTTATATGTAGAGTACATCATGTGAAATGCTGGGCTAGATGAATCACACGCTGGAATCAAGATTGCCAAGAGAAATACTACTAACCTCAGATATGCAGATGATACCACTCTAATGGCAGAAAGTGAAGACGAACTAAAAAGCCTCTTGATGAGGGTGGAAAAAGAGAGTGCAAAAGCCAGCTTAAAACTCAACATTGAAAAACTAAGATCTTGGCCTCCACTCCCATAACTTCATGGCAAATAGATGGGGGAAAAGGGAAAACAGTGGTAGATTTTATTTTCTTGGGTGCCAGAATCACTGCGGAAAATCACTGCGGATGGTGACTGCAGCCGTGAAATTAAAAGATGATTAATCCTTGGAAGAAAAGCTATGACAACCCTAGATAGAATATTAAAAAGCAGAGACATTACTTTACAAAGGTCAGTATAGTCAAAACTGTCATTTTTCCAGTAGTCATGTACGGATGTGTGAGTTGGACCACGAAGAAGGCTGAGCACTGAAGAATTGATGCTTTTGAATCGTGGTGCTGTAGAAGTCTCTTGAGAGTCCCTTGAGCAGTAAGGAGATCAAACCAGTAAATCCTAAAGGAAATCAACCCTGAATATTCATTGGGAGGAATGATGCCGAAGCTGAAGTTCCAATACTTTGGCCACCTGATGGGAAGAACTGACTCACTGGAAAAGACCCTGATGCTGGGAACGTGAGGGCAGGAGGAGAAGGGGACGACAGAGGAGAAGATGGTTGGGTGGCATCATGGATTCCGTGGACACGAGTATGAGCAAACTCCGGGAGATGGTGAAGGACAGGGAAGCTCGGCATGCTGCAGTCCAAGAGGTCGCAAAGAATCAAACATGACTTAGTGACTGAACAGCAGCAATACCTATTAAAACTTTTATTTATTTATTTGGCTGCATCACGTCTTAATTGCCGCATGTGGGATCTTTGTTGCATCCTGCAGATCTTTCATTGTGGTGCAGGGACTCTCTAGTGGTGGCACAGGGGCTCAGTAGTTGTGGAGTGGGCTTAGCTGCTCCACAGCATGTGAAATATTTGTTTCCGGACCAGGGGTCAAACCTGCATCCTCTGCATTGCAAGGCAGATTCTTAACCCCTGGATCACCAGGGAAGTCCCCTAGCTTTTTTTTTTAATAGTGCAACTTTTTCAGATAAAATCCTGTGAACTGGAACACTCGTAGCAGGAACATGCACTTGCAATAGCTAAAAACTGGAAACAACCCAAATGTCCATCAACAGGTCAGTGGGTTACCAACTGTGGTGCCTCCATACAACAGAACACCAGGCAGCATTAAAAAGGAATGGGCTGGGGCCCTCTTTCTGCCCCCTTCTGATGTCTATGTCAGAAGCTTTCTCTATCTCTTTTATACTTTAATAAAACTTGAACACACACACACACAAAAGGAACGGGCTACTGATACATGTGACTATATAGATGAATCTCAGAGTAGAGAAACCAGACGAAAATGAGACCGTACTGGGTGAGTCCATTTACATAAAAAATGTCGAGAATGACCACTGACATGCGGTGACAGAAAGCAGATTGGTGGCTCGGGAACTGGAAAGGGGCATAGGGCAAGTTTTGAGGGGACGGATACCTCCGCCCTCATGACTGTAGATGGTTTCCTGCTTGGACATACACGTCGAACCTTATCAAAGACTACACTTTCTTTTTTTAAGTCTTTTTTCAAAAAGTTATTTTTGGTTTCTCTGGGTCTTTGTTACAGTACACCAGCTTCCCATTTTAATGACTTCCTTTGTTGCGGAGCACAGGCTCCACAGTTGTGGTGCATGGGCTTAGTTGCCCCACGGGATGTGGGATCTTCCCAGACCAGGGATCCAACCTGCATTGGCAGGCAGATTCCCTGGTGGCTCAGCTGGTAAAGAATCTTCCTGCAATGCAGGAGACCTGGGTTCGATCCCTGGGTTGGGAAGATTCCCCTGGAGAAGGGAAAGTCTTCCCACTCCAGTGTTCTGGCCTGGAGAATTCCATGGACTGTATAGTCCATGGGGTCACACAGAGTCAGACACAGCTGAGCGACTTTCACTTTCTTAGCCACCAGAGGAGTCCAAAAATGTATACATATTAAATATGACAGTTTATTGTGCATCAGTTTTGCCTCAGGAAAGCCTTAAACACACACACACAGAACACAAATCCCAGGTTTGCCCAATGCATACAATTTAAAAGGGAAGGGCAGAGCTGCTCTGGGGCAGGGTGGTGTTGAGGTCTGAAGTACCAGCTCCTGCCCTGGGCCTCACGCCACCACCCAGGAATACCCACTGCTCACTCTCCTCAGAGCCACAGTGTTCACTGGGTCTCCACTGAGCACGTTTCAAACAGCCATGGATGCTTCTGGGAGAGGGGAAGTGCCCTGAACAAAATCATGCAGTCTGAGTGGGAGGCAGCTGGAGTCAGAAGGCAGGATTGCCCCATCTGTGGGCCGGAACTCTTTCCAACAGGCCCTGGGAGTGGACTGAGGGTCCGTCAGGGGTCCCCAGGATGGCCCAGCAGCACAATCGGTAAAGAGGCGCGAGGTTCACTCTGTGCTGGGCTAGGCTCTGAGGGGTGCAGAGAAGCGAGCAGGCCCCACACTCTCCCCCTAACTGGGAGCAAGAAAGACCTAGAATTCAGGAAGCATCAGAGATACAGAGTTACAAAGGTGGCATGCTTGTGGAATCCCTGGGCTGGAGGGCTGTGACCGCGACCCAGAGGGCAGCCTGGGAAGAAGGATGAGAGGGGCACTTTGTGACAGGGTAGTAGGGGCTCTGACTTCACCCCAGGACTGCGGTGCCCTTCCCTGACATTCCTGGTCCACAGAGGGGACACTGAGGTCCAGAGAGGGCAGAGGACCGAACCAGAACAGAGGCTGGGCCTCCTGAGTCCAAATCCCAGTCGCCCTTAAAGCTGCCGCTCGGGAGCGTTGGGCGCTGGGCCATCACTGCTGGGGTTAGTGGTCCGCGGCTCCTCTTGGGAGGCCCCGGGCTCTGGCTGGGCCTCGGGTAGGACGGTGAGACCAGGGCAGGGCGAAGACGGGGCTACAAGGTCTGGATTTCCGCCAGCCCTTCCGGGACTCTCTGGCTGCTGCTGGCTCCGCGATGACAGCCTTCCTCCCCGCTGAGCCCTTTGGAATGCCTGGAACTCGGTGGTGACAGTTCAGAATTGGTCTTCCCCTGGAGGGCCCGGGGTGGAGGGAAGCTCTAGATAAGAATCCGGGGCTTGGGTCTTTCCTCTTGTCCTGTCTCTTCCTTTCCAGGGGACTTGGTGGATGCCAAGCGTGGAAACAGCCACTCTGGGACACTTGGCCCACCCCGGTCGGCCTGCCTACTTCCTGGCCCAGTCCCTGCTCTGGGATTAAGAAAAACAACAGTCTCTTCATTTAGACCGCTCTGCAGTACAAAAGAGATGCTCACTTACACACCCTTGCTACGAATATTTCCCACTCCAAGTCCTCGCAATTCAGATGAGAACCATTATCCCTATTTTAAAGAAAAGGAACCTGAGGCTCAGTGAGATGGGAGATTTTTGCCCTGGCCACAGAATTAGTAAGTGTATAGAGTTGTTTTCTTTTTTTCCCCCCAACTTGTTTTCTTTTCTTTTGTGTGTGTGTGTACACGCACACACCCAGTGTGTGCTAACTTGCTTCAGTCAGATCCAGCTCCTTGCGACCCTATGGACTGTAGCCTGCCAGGCTCCACTATCCATGGGATTCTTCAGACAAGAATACTGAAATGGGTTGCCATTTCCTTCTCCAGGGGATCTTCCTGACCCAGGGATCGAACCCACATACCTTATGTCTCCTGCATTGGCAGGTGGGTTGTTTATCACTAGTGCCACCTGGGAAGCCCTTTTTTCAGTGGTGGTGGTGGTTTAGTTGCTAAGTTGTGTCTGACTCTTGCGACCCCATGGACAGAGGAGTCTGGCAGGCTACAGTCCATGGGATTCTCCAGGCAAGAATATTGGAGTGGGTTGCCATTTCCTTCTCCGGGGGATCTTCCCAACCCAGGAATCGAACCCAGGTCTCCTGCATTGTAGGCAGATTCTTTACCAACTGAGCCCCCAGGGAAGCCCTTTTTTCAGTGAGGTACAAGTCAATTTGCTGTATAATATTAGTTTCAGGTGTGCATCATAATGATTCAGAATTTGGATAGCTTGTGCTCTGTGTAAAGTTAGTTTAGACTATTGGCTATATTCTCTATGCTGTATAATATATCTCTAGTCAGGGCTGTGGTTTTTCCAGTGGTCATGCATGGATCTGAGAGCTGGACTACAGAGAAGGCTGAGCACCAAGGAATTGATGTTTTTGAAATGTGGTGCTGAAGAAGACTCTTGAGAGTCCCTTGGACAGCAATAAGATCCAACCAGTCCATCCTAAAGGAAATCAGTCCTGAATGTTCATTGGAAGGACTGCTGCTGAAGCTGAAACTCCAATACCTTGGCCACCTGATGTGGGGAGCTGACTCATTTGAAAGGACCCAGATGCTGGGGGCGGGGGGTGGTTGGGGGCAGGGGGAGAAGGGAACGACAGAGGATGAGATGGTTGGATGGCATCACCGACTCGATGGACATAGGTTTGGGTGGACTCCGGGAGTTGGTGATGGACGGGGAGGCCTGGCATGCTGCAGTTCGTGGGGTCGCAAGGAGTTGGACACGACTGAGCGACAGAACTGAACTAAACTGAACCGATAGCTAATTTATTTATTTTGTATTAATTTTTGTTGGAGTCTAGTTGCTTAGCCATGCTGTCGGTTTCCACTGTGAAGAACAGTGTTCAGGGCTTCTTTGCGATCCGTCTCTGCATTCCTAGCTTTGCCCCACCCTGCTCCCCGCCTTGTGCTCCTATCAGCACCAGGAGGGAGTGCTGTGCGATGGGAGACACGGCCGTGAGTCGCCGGAGCGGCCTCTGAATCCCTGCTCCACCGCTTCCTTCTGCTTCCTCTTCCTTGGACGGTTACATCACCCCTCTGAGTTTCAGGGTCCTTATCTGGAAAAGGGACTAATAATAGTAACCATCTAGCAGGGTTGACGTGAGAGTGAAACAAAATGATGATACATGAAGTACTTGGCACACAGCAGAAAATACTCAATAATCCACAGCGGCTATTTTATCCCAGGCCATGGAGGTGAGACCATATCTGTCCTGCAGGTCTGTCTGGCCCCGTCTCCTCACTGGCTTCTGGGAGGATCAAATGAGATGGCAGATGGCAAAGGGCACAGCGCGTATGCCTTTCTCTCTGCTAGGATACCACTGACTGCCCAAGACTCAGACTGTCTGAGCGAGGCTGCTTCTTAAATTTCATGTCTCCTCTGGACAGAAGGGAGCTATGAACATCCTAAAGCAGGTTCTGACATGTCGGTGTAACCTTCACCTCCTTTTGTAAGGGAGGGCACCGAGGACCAGAGAGAAGCAGGTACCTGCTCATGTTCATGTGGCAAGGCAGGGTGAAGGGCGACACGAAGCTCTCCCCCTTGGAAGCTGACAGTCCCCGTGGGACTGACCCCGCTGTCTCTCTCCTTTCAAAGGGGCCTGACTCAGAAAGACTCGGAAACTGTTGCCAAATATCTAAGGGCAGGTTGTGGATGGAAAAGGCATGTTTTAGCAGGAGCCACCGGTGGAGAAATGAATCCGAAGGATCATGAGTCAACAGAACAGTGTGTTTTCCCACATCCATCTTCACCAGTGGCCGTGGAACTGTGGCATGTCCTTTGTTTCAGGATAAAGGACTTCTCCTGGAGCCCGGGCCCAGCTCTTATTGCTACACTTAAGAAGGACATGGTCAGAAATGGCAGGTCTGGAGAAGGAGACAAGGCAGACAAAAGCTCTTCCCACGAGGCACTGGAGGTACTAACCAGGGCTCTTTGATTTGCCGGGATCAGAAAACCCAGCCCAAACTGGCTTCAACAGCAAGGTGAACTTGAGGACTTCCCTGATGGTCCAGTGGTTAAGAATCCCCCTGCATTGCCACAGGTTGGATCCCTGGTCTGGGAAGATTCTACATGCCTCAGGACAGACAAGTCTGTGCGCCTCAACTACGGAAGACCCCGCACCTAGAGTCTATGCTCCACAACAAGAGAAGCCACCGCAATGAACAACCCATGAACTGCAACGAAGAGGAACTCCTGTTCACTGCAACTAGAGAGAATCTGCACACAGCCAGGAAGACCCAGAGCAGCAACCCCCCCTAAAAAATAACAACAACAAAGAGAACGACCCAACTCACGCATCAGAGAGGGGTCCTCAGGTGTGCGCTGGACTGAGCAGCTCAAGTGGTGTCACTGCAGTGGTGGGTTAAAACCAGCCCACAAGAAAAGGGACCCCTCCTCCACTGTCGGTGGGAATGTAAATCGGTACAGCCTCTACAGTCAATACTATGGAGGTTCCTTACAACACTGGAAATAGATTTCCCACACTCCCTGGCACATCTGTAAACAAAACCATAATTCAAAAAGATGCACACACCCCAGTGTTCACAGCAGCACTATTTCCAACAGCCAAGACATGGAAACAACGTAAATGTCCATTGAAAGATGAATGGGTAAAGAAGGTGTGGTGCATATATACGATGGTATATACTCAGCCAGAAAAATGGATGAAATAAAGCCATTTGCAGCAACATTGTTGTTGCTGTCCAGTCACTCAGTAGTGTCCGACTCTTTGCGACCCCATGGACTGCAGCACGCCAGGCCTCTCTGTCCATCACCCCTCCCAGAGCTTGCTCAAACTCATGTTCATTGAGTCGGTGATGCCATCCAACCATCTCATCCTCTGTTGTCCCCTTCTCCTCCTGCCTTCAATCTTTCCCGGCATCAGCATCTTTCCTAATGAGTCGGCGCTTTGCATCAGGTGGCCAAAGTGTTGGAGCTTAAGCTTCAGCATTGGTCCTTCTAATGAATAGTCAGGGTTGATGAACCTGAAGATCATCATACAAAGTGAAGTAAGTCAGAAAGAGACAAATACCATATGACATCTCTGACGTGTGTGTGTAGCCTCCAGGCTCCTCTGTATTATATCCAGGCAAGAATACGGGAGTAGGTTGCTAGTTCCCTCTCCAGAGGATCTTCCTGACCCAAGGATTGAACTGTGTCTCCTGAGTCTCCTGCATTGGCAGGCAGATTCTTTACCACTAAACCACCTGAGAAGCCCCATTTACATGTGGAATCTAAAATATGACATGAACTTATTTATGGAACGGAAACAGACTCAGAGACAGAGAGAGCAAGCTCAAGGTTACTAAAGGGGCAAAGGGGCGGGAGAGGAATACAACGGGAACTTGGGATTAGCAGATACAAACTACAACCTATGGAGGAGGTCAGCAGCAAAGTCCTACTGTACAGCACAAGGAACTAGACTCAGTATCCTGTAATAAACCGTAATGGAAAAGAATATGAAAGAGTGTGCATATATATATATCTGTATAACTGAATCACTTTGCTATACAACAGAAATTAATACAGCACCACAAATCAACTATACTTCAATTTTTAAAAAAGTCTCCACTAAAAAAAGCCAATTGGTCCACAAACCCTTCAACACTCCTTTCAAAGGAAACCTGATGATCCTCCCCTTGCGTGTGGGCTGCACCCAGTGACTTGCCTCTGGAAAACAGTAAAAAATGGAAATAACAGCATGCGACTTGAGACTAGGTTCGAGAAGGCATGGTTGGTCCTCCCTTGCTCTCCAGGGTGGGTGGGAGTCGGGGAGCCATGTGCCATGGGAAGGTCTACTTGGTGAGAACTGAGGCCTTCTCCCCACATTCATGTAAATGAGTCATCTTGGAAAGGGATCCTCCAGCCTCAGTCAAGCCTTCAGATGAGTGCAGCTGTAGCCAACGTCTTCCTATAAACTCCTGAGAACCTGAACCAGAACCACACCCATCTAGGCTCTCCAAATTCCCAACCCTTGACCATGTGGGATAATAAATATTTGCTGTCTTTAAGTTGTTAAATTTAGGGTAATTTGTTATACAATGCTAAGTCGCTTCAGTCGTGTCCGACTCTGTGAGACCCCATAGACGGCAGCCCACCAGGCTCCCCCGTCCCTGGGATTCTCCAGGCAAGAACACTGGAGTGGGTTGCCATTTCCTTCTCCAAGGCATGAAAGTGAAAAGTGAAAGTGAAGTCGCTCAGTCGTGTCCGACTCTTTGCGACCCCATGGACTGCAGCCTACCAGGCCCCTCGGTCCACGGGATTTTCCAGGCAAGAGTACTGGAGTGGGGTGCCATTGCCTTCTCCTTGTTATACAATAGTAACTAATAAAAAACACAGATCAGGTTCTATTTCTCAATGAAGTCTCTAGGCTCTGCCTGCCTCTGTATATTGACTTTATCCTCAACAGGGATCCTCCTTGGGCAGAAGAGCTGCTGCACCTCCAGCTTTCACATCTCCTCAGTACACTCTGCAGGCAACCATATCCTGCCCAATACTTCTGCAGAAGCAAAAAGTACCTTCTCTCCTCTAAAAGCTGTTACTTTTCTTTTTTTAAAAAAAAATCTTTATTTAATGTTACAATAGTGCTTTTTTTTTTTAATGTTTTGTGTGGTTATTTTTTGGGCAGTGAAGCTTGTAGTATCTTAGCTCCCCGACTAGGGATCCAAAACGCACCCCCGGCTTTGGAAGGTAAAGTCTTAATCCCTGGGCCACCAGGGAAGTCCCCCCTGCCGTCTTCTTTTGTCAGACCCCGACCCTGGCTCAGGTAGTGTCTGTTTTTGTGACTGAGTGTAAGGGGGTGAGGGATTGCCTGGTCCAAGTCATCAGAGCCCACCCTGGAGGTGGAGGTGCCACCCCCACCTCCAGCTAGTCACGTGGGGTTCCAACAGAGCCAAATATGGTTCCGATGTGGGAGAGACGGGGAACATGTAATGAAAAGCCACATAACAGCCATGACGTCACAGTGGTGGTGGTGGAACGCTCAGGAACAGGAAATGAACCACGGGCTCCAGCATCCTCCAGAGCGAAGGGATGACAGGATTGAGGGGTTAAAGTGCAGGCTGTGCGATCAGACAGGATCCAAATCCTGGATCTATACTCGCCAGCTTATGTGACTTTTCTGGGATGAGTCCTACTGTTCATTCAAAATCTTCACCGAGCTCCCACTGTTGCTTCATCGTCTCTTTCCATGGCTAGACGAAAAGGCACCCAAAGAAAACACCGTGATCAAGTCTCTGTTGTAGTAACCCAAGTGCTTGGCACACAGTAGGCACATGTGGCTTGCAGAGTTGAAGCATTTGGAGAAGTGAACAAATGTTCTTCGTGGCTCCAAGGAACAGGGCTAACCTGAAAGGAGCTCTAAAGGACAACTTTCAGATAAGAGGAGCAGAGATACTGGAAATATAAAATAATTATACATACTTACTATGTGCCAGGAAAAAGCCTGTTTCAGGTCCCATTGTGTTAATTCTTCACAAACATATGAGGTGAATACTGTTGTTAACCCATTTCACAGGTGAAGAAACTGGATGCAGAAGACAATTGACTTTGTTCATTTACTTATTTACCATATGAGTGCCTTTCCTGTGCCAGGCCCTGGTGATTCACTCATAAACAAAGCAGCAAGGGTTTGACTCACTCGTTGAGCAAAGAGCCAAACTGGGACATTAGAAACCCAGCTGGGTTTATTTTCAAAGTTCAAGTGCTTGACTCTTATATGGATTCCTTGCGGAACAGAAGCCTCATAATGTAGCAAGTTTCCTGTCACTGAAGGTATGAGAGTGAGAACTGAAGAAAGCTAGGGACTGGCTGCAAAAGAATTACAAGCTGGGATGGACTAGGTGAGCTGCAAGGGCCCTGGAGCTGTTCTTCAAGCTCTGGAACCCTCCAGAGAGCCTCTGAGCACTGAATCTAGTGTCTCACCGACCTGAAGAAAGATAGGGATGGAGGGAGAAGGAAAGAGAAAGCAGGAGAGATGGGCTAACATCTAGGGCGGCTGCTCCTGCTGCGGGGCTCAGGGTCTGGGCGCCACCTCGTGGAAGAATGTGAGAAGCTGCTGGAACAGGAAAGAGAGAAAAGGAAGGAGCTGGAGGTAGAGTCCAGTCGCTAAGTCATGTGCAGCTCTCTGAGACCTCGTGGACTGCAGCACGCCAGACTCCTCTGTCTCCCACCATATCCTAGAAATTGCTCAGATTCACGTCCACTGAGTCGGTGATGCCATCCAACCATCTCATCCTCTGCCGCCCCGTGCTCCTTTTGCCTTCAACCTTTCCCAGCATCAGGGTCTTTTCCAATGGGTCGGCCCTTCACATTAAGTGGCCCAAGTATTGGAGCTTCAGCTTCAGCATCAGTCCTTCCAGAGAATATTTCCTTTAGGATGGGTTGGTTTGATCTGACAAATCATGGTCCACTGGAGAAGGTAATGGCAACCCACTCTAGGATTATTGCCTGGAGCACCCCATGAACAGTTTGAAAAGGTAGAGATTAGGATTGAGAACCTGAGTGTGACAGATGAGTGCGTTCTTTCTTCAGGGTTCCAGACCCTTCTGTGCATAATGTTGTATATAATGTAAGCTCTATATACATTATACATTATAGTGTAAGACTCCCTCCCCCATCCCCACCCATTTTCACTTCTCCAGAATTACCACGTGCCTTTAATAGACGGTGGCTGCGCAGGCTGCCGTCTATGGGGTCACACAGAGTCGGACACGACTGAAGTGACTTAGCAGCAGCAGCAGCAGCGCAGGCACAGGAGGGCCGAGAGGAGCTACTCCACGTTCAAGGTCAGGAGGGGCGGCCTTGAGGAGATACCCCTCATCCAAGGTAAGGTGTAGCGGCTGCGCTTTCTTGGAGCAGCTGTGAAGAGATATCCCACGCCCAAGGTAGGTGAAACCCAAATAAGACAGTAGATATTGCGAGGGGGCATCAGAGGGCAGACACACTGAAATCATAATCACAGGAAACTAGTCGATCTGATCACATGGACCACAGCCGAATGTGGTCCACGGAGAAGGGAATGGCAAACCACTTCAGTATACTTGCCTTGAGAACCCCATGAACAGTATCAAAGGGCAAAATGATAGGATACTGAATGAGGAATTCCCCAGGTCGGTAGGTGCCCAGTATGCTACTGGAGATCAGTGGAGAAGTAACTCTAGAAGGAATGAAAGGATGGAGCAAAAGCAAAACCAAAACCCAGCTGTGGATGTGACTGATGATAGAAGCAAGGTCCGGTGCTGTAAAGAGCAATATTGCATAGGAACCTGGAATGTTAGGTCCATGAATCAATGCAAATTGGGAGTGGTCAAACAGGAGATGGCAAGAGTGAACATAGACATTCTAGGAATCGGTGAATTAAAATGGACTGGAGTGGGTGAATTTAACTCAGATGACCATTATATCTACTACTGTGGGCAGGAATCCCTTAGAAGAAATGGAGTAGCCATCATGGTCAACAAAAGAGTCCAAAATAAAGTACTTGGATGCAATCTTAAAAACGACAGAATGATTTCTGTTCGTTTCCAAGGCAAACCATTCAATATTACAGTAATCCAGGCCTATGCCCCAACCAGTAACGCTGAAGAAGCCGAAGTTGAACAGTTCTATGAAGACCTACAAGACCTTTTAGAACTAACACCCAAAAAAGATGTCCTTTTCATTATAGGAGACTGGAATGCAAAAGTAGGAAGTCAAGAAACACCTGGAGTAACAGGCAAATTTGGCCTTGGAGCACGGAATGAAGCAGGGCAAAGGCTAATAGCGTTTTGTCAAGAGAACGCACTGGTCATAGCAAACACCCTCTTCCAACAACACAAGAGAAGACTCTACACATGGACATCACCAGATGGTCAACACCGAAATCAGATTGATTATATTCTTTGCAGCCAAAGATGGAGAAGCTGTATACAGTTAGCAAAAACAAGACCAGGAGCTGACTGTGGCTCAGATCATGAACTCCTTATTGCCAAATTCAGACTGAAATTGAAGAAAGTAGGGAAAACCACTAGACCATTCAGATATGACCTAAATCAAATCCCTTATGATTATACAGTGGAAGTGAGAAATAGATTTAAGGGACTAGATCTGATAGAGTGCCTGATGAACTCTGGACGGAGGTTCGTGACATTGTACAGGAGACAGGGACCAAGACCATCCCCATGGAAAAGAAATGCAAAAAAGCAAAATGGCTGTCTGAGGAGGCCTTACAAATAGCTGTGAAAAGAAGAGAAGCGAAAAGCAAAGGTGAAAGGAAAGATATAAGCATCTGACTGCAGAGTTCCAAAGAATAGCAAGGAGAGATGAGAAAGCCTTCCTCAGTGATCAATGCAAAGAAATAGAGGAAGACAACAGAATAGGAAAAACAAGAGATCTCTTCAAGAAAATGAGAGATTCCAAGGGAACATTTCATGCAAAGATGGGCTCGATAAAGGACAGAAATGGTATGGACCTACCAGAGGCTGAAGATATTAAGAGGTGGCAAGAATACACAGAAGAACTGTACAAAAAAGATCTTCACGACCAAGATAGTCACGATAACGTGATCACTGACCTAGAGCCAGACATCTTGGAATGTGAAGTCAAGTGGGCCTTCTTAGAAAGCATCACTACGAACAAAGCTAGTGGAGGTGATGGAATTCCAGTTGAGCTATTTCAAATCCTGAAAGATGATGCTGTGAAAGTGCTGCACTCAATATGCCAGCTAATTTGGAAAACTCAGCAGTGGCCACAGAACTGGAAAAGGTCAGTCTTCATTCCAATCCCAAAGAAAGGCAATGCCAAAGAATGCTCAAACTACCGCACAATTGCACTCATCTCACACACTAGTAAAGTCATGCTTAAAATCCTCCAAGCCAGGCTTCAGCAATATGTGAACCGTGAACTCCCAGATGTTCAAGCAGGTTTTAGAAAAGGCAGAGGCACCAGAGATCAAATAGCCAACATCTGCTGGATCATGGAGACAGCAAGAGAGTTCCAGAAAAATATCTATTTCTGCTTCATTGACTATGCCAAAGCCTTTGACTGTGTGGATCACAGTAAACTGTGGAAAATTCTGAAAGAGATGGGCATACCAGACCACCTGACCTGCCTCTTGAGAAACTTGTATGCAGGTCAGGAAGCAACAGTCAGAACTGGACATGGAACAACAGACTGGTTCCAAATAGGAAAAGGAGTACGTCAAGGCTGTATATTGTCACCTTGCTTATTTAACTTATATGCAGAGTACATCATGAGGAATGCTGGGCTGGAAGAAGCACAAGCTGGAATCAAGATTGCTGGGAGAAATATCAATAACCTCAGATATGCAGATGACACTACCCTTATGGCAGAAAGTGAAGAGGAACTCAAAAGCCTCTTGATGAAAGTGAAAGAGGAGAGTGAAAAGGTTGGCTTGAAGCTCAACATTCAGAAAACAAAGATCATGGCATCTGGTCCCATCACTTCATGGGAAATAGATGGGGTAACAGTGGAAACAGTGTCAGACTTTTTATTTTTGGGCTCCAAAATCACTGCGGATGCTGATTGCAGCCATGAAATTAAAAGATGCCTTCTCCTTGGAAGGAAAGTTATGACCAACCTTGATAGTATATTAAAAAGCAGAGACATTACTTTGCCAACAAAGGTCCGTCTAGTCAAGGCTCAGGTTTTTCCCGTGGTCATGTATGGATGTGAGAGTTGGACTGTGAAGAAAGCTGATCGCCGAAGAATCGATGCTTTTGAACTGTGGTGTTGGAGAAGACTATTGAGAGTCCCTTATACTGCAAGGAGATCCAACCAGTCCATTCTAAAGGAGATCAATCCTGGGTGTTCATTGGAAGGACTGATGCTAAAGCTGAAACTGCAATATTTTGGCCACCTCATGCGACGAGTTGACTCACTGGAAAAGACTCTGATGCTGGGAAAGGTTGGGGGCGGGAGGAGAAGGGGATGACAGAGAATGAGATGGCTGGATGGCATCACCGACTCTGTGGACATGAGTTTGAGTGAACTCCGGGAGTTGGTGATGGACAGGGAGGCCTGGCGTGCTGTGATTCATGGGATCGCGGAGAGTCTAACACGACTGAGCGACTGAACTGAACTGAACTTAAAATGAATAGGATGTCATTTAATAGATGGTGGCACATACTCTACTTGCCAGCATCCAAGTTTTGATAAAACTCTGTCATAACTCTCACTAATGAAGTCCTCACGATGCTCCAGGCACAAACAAGCTAAGCCCTCGATGTGCATTATCTCATTGAATTTACGTCCATTTTACAGGAGAGGAAACTGAGGCTGGCGGTAGATCAAATGGCTGAGTCAGAGGACACGAAGCTCATCTCCCCCACAAACACAGTGAAGATAAACGTACATGTGGAACAATTCTCACAGAAAACCAACTGGAAACAGGCTGAGGGAGGTGAAGTCACTTGCCTCGTCTCACAGTGTGTCTGGCTGAGATGCTGCTACAGAACGTGACTCCCGACCATTGCAACTCTGCACCGCTCCTCTCTTTCATGAGCATGAGGTTTCATCCCTGGTTCATCACCCCTCTTCCCAGCCATGGGCCAAGAGCTTCACTGGGGCAGGGACTACATTTTGTTCATCTCCTTTAATCCTCATAACCCTGTGAGGTGGGTACCATTATTACCATTTACCCATAGAGGCAAGACTTTAAATAAACTAGAAGTATCTAATAATACATAAAAAAGACTAGATATTAATAATAAGTATCCAAAAGGGAGAACTGTAGCTGCTTTTGATTTTGGCATGAGTTAATTCACTTTCTATTTTCTGAATTTCCTGGTTGTAGAAAATCTTTACAATGTATCCGCAATTTTAGTTCATGGTATGTCGAATGGAAAAAAAATTACTAAATTTTACAACAGACTTTTCTGGTGGTCCAGTAGTTTGGAATCCCCCTTGCAATGCAGGGGACTCAGGTTCTAGCCCTGATCGGGGAACTAAGATGTCACATGCTTTGGAGAACTAAGCCCTTGTGCCACAACTAGAGTCCCTGCACCCCAACAAAGGACCCCACATGATGCAACGAAGATTCTGTGTGCCACAGTTAAGACCCAATGCAGACAAATAAACAATAACAAAACATTATATATACGTGGTTTGATCCTGATATGCTCTGTGGGTACTTGAAAACCTGGTGGGTTCCATATATTCAAGGAGGGGAGCTCAATAATGGTTGATTATTTTCAAGTGCAGTACTTGACCTGAGGTAGGTGCCTTTGGTTGTATTTGGATGATGGGATTGATAACAATTTCTTTTCTTTTTTTTTTTTTTTTTTGGTTGTGGGGAGGGGGCACGCTGCTGTGCTGTGTGGCTTGCAGGATCTTATGTTTCTAGACCAGGAATTGAACCCAGGCCCCCACAGTGAAAGCCTGAGTCCTAACCACTGAACTGCCAGGGAATTTCCCAAGTTTTTCTCAAGTGAACATCAGTATCAGTTCAGTCGCTCAGTCGTGTCCGACTCTCTGCGACCCCATGAATCACAGCACGCCAGGCCTCCCTGTCCATCATCAACTCCTGGAGTTCACCCAAACTCATGTGCATTGAGTCGGTGATGCCATCCAGCCATCTCATCCTCTGTCGTCCCCTTCTCCTCCTGCCCTTAGTCCTTCCCAATATCAGGGTCTTTTCAAATGAGTCAGCTCTTCACATCAGGTGGCCAAAGTATTGGAGTTTGAGCTTCAACATCAGTCCCTCCAATGAACACCCAGGACTGATCTCCTTTAGGATGGACTGGTCGATAGACATTTTATAGTTAGGGACCATCATCTTAAATACATTTCTCAGTCCCAAAAGGACTTGGACATTAGGAGACAAGAAAAGGTATTCCAGGCAGAGAACAGCAGGAGGAACACAAAAGAACAGAAGTGGGAAATCCCAGAAAACCTGGGGGCTGCTCAGCACACCTTGGCTATCTGGGTGGGTCCCACTGGTTGAGATGAGCTTCTCCCTCCAGGTGAGGTCCAGATCAGGCAGGCTTACCACCCTTTCTGAGCCTGTGGGCTACATAAGGCAAAGCCTCCATGCTTAAACTATCCCTACCCAGTTACGCTCTAGGTAAGGAGCAGGTGTGGGGCTTGAGGCTCACAAAGGCCCCTTCTGCACGTCCTTCCTGTTCGGGGCTTTGCCTTCCACATCTCCACTATTCACTGCAAGCCACTACTACCCCTGCCTCAGGAGCACCTGGGCACTCTGTTTCCTTCGACCACAACAGAATTAAAGCTGGGCGCCCTCAGTTCCTTGAGGGGATGGAAATAACTGTATCTTCCCTGTAGCAGTGTTTATATGACTATATACATTTGACAGGGCTTCCCTCCTGGTTCAGCTGGTAAAGAATCTGACTGCAATGCAGGAGACCTGGGTTCGATCCCTGGGTTGGGAAGATCCCCTGGAGAAGAGAACGGCAACCCACTCCAGTATTCTGGCCTGGAGAATTCCATGCACTATCCATGGGGCCGCAAAGAGTTGGACATGACCGAGCGACTTTCACTTTCACACATTTGAGAGTTCATAGAATGATGCTCCCAGGAAAGCTGGATTTTACTTATGTAAATTATATCTTAATAAACCTGCCTTGGGCTTCCCTGGTGGCTCAGACGGTAAAGAATCTGTCTGCAATGCAGGAGACCCGTGTTTGATCCCTGGGTCAGGAAGATGCCCTGGAGAAGGGCATGGCAACCCACTCCAGTATTCTTGCCTGGAGAATTCCATGGACAGAGGGGCCTGGTAGGCTACGGTACACGGGGTTGCAAAGAGTTGAACACGACTGAGCAACTAACACTTTCCCTTTCAAACCTGCCTTAACAACAAAAAATAAAAATACTGAGTGCCCTTAACAGCCCCCGGCTGAGGCGATGTGGGGGAGGGGTGGCATGGCACCTGGAGTGAGGCTTTACTTTGGGGCAGTCAGTTCCCCTTTGCAGTCTTTATCTGTTGATCACCAGGTCTAAGCTAAATGGCTGGTTTTCTCATATCAACCCTTATCAAACAATCTAATAGGGAAGTTCAAAGTTAAAGGAAAAAAAAAACATCAGAGCAGAGCAAAGCCCTTGCAAAACTTGTATCATATCTCAATCTTACTTGTATCGTATCTCAATCCCTCAAAGATCAATATTGCTAGAGACCCCATCCTACACAGAAATCTGAATCATAACACCACCACTCAGGGCTCTGCAGGGCAATTTAAAAGCTGGTAGACTAGGCAATCTGCGAGGCAGCAGTTTTCCATTTTGTTGACTATATTAATCACATTAGAATACATTTTATATTGTAACCCAGTACACAAGCACACACGCACATACATATTTCATGAAATAATACTTAAACTTCCTATATGTGATTCACACTTAAATTAACTACTTCATTTTCTTCTTTTTAAGCTGGTTGTGATCCGTTCAACTTTACAATTCACTGCTGTGTCTCAACCTGCAGTCTGCAAAACACTTCCTCTTAAGGAAGTTGCCAGTTGAAGAGTTTACGACTGCCATGTCAGGTGAGAGGCACTCACAGTCCTCTGGACATATGGTGCCACTCGGGAAATCAGCACACCAGCTTCTCCGACCATGATACACCTGAAATAAAAGGGCATCTTGGCAAAAATCCCTTGTGATGTGAAAGCATGCCAACTTAACATCATTGACATATGCGATGTATGATGTGAAACTTGACACATGTGGAAGGATTTTGCAAGGAGCTCCGGAAAAACCTGTATTTCAGATCCTATCTTTCTTTTAAAAACAGATTTGCATAGACCAGTTAGGAGTACAGCAATAACTGAGTTCCTAAGGGCCAAAAGACATGTTTTGTATGAGCTAAGATGGATCTTTTATATGAAAAATACTGCAATAAGCTTTCAAAAGACAAAGTAGCCTTACAGACTTTTGGAGCTGGCCTTTCTGAAAGGAACGAGCAGAGCTGGGCCTTTAGAATATTAATACCTTTCAAATTTCAACTTCTAAACTTGAATTTTTCAGAGTCATAAGCTCTGAAAATCCTTAATTCCAATGCCTAGAGTTTCTACTTCCATCATCTAATGTGATTTTAAAACCAGGCAGGTATACTGAGAAGTGTTCTCCATCGGATGATAGGAGGGACAGTATCAACCAGACCTGCATGTACCTGAAGTCACATCCTCGCTTAGTCTCCTGATCCTCTTTACAATATGGGAATATTTGCATGGCCATAACCCCCCAGCCCCAACCTCTGCAACAGGCGCTTTACAAATGCACTATTGGCTCATTTGTTGTTGTTGGTCACTTGGCCATGTCCAACTCTTGCAATCCCATGGACTGTAGTCCACCAGTCTCCTCTGTCCATGGGATTTTCCTACTGGAAGGGGTTGCCATTTCCTCCTCCAGGAAATCCCGACCCAGGGATTTAACCTGCATCTCCACTGCCTACTGGATGGCAGGTGGATTCTTTACTGCTGAGTTCTACTTTGCAGAAACCCTGAGCCTATAATTTCAGAAATACTCTCATACAGATACAAATCTGCCTTAATATGGCATTAAGTCTGTCAGCACATCAAAAGATGCTCAACATCATTAGCCATCACAAGACAAGCAAATCAATCCACAGTGAGATAATAGTTCACACCCACTAGGCTAGTTATTATCAAACAGTATTGTTAAGGATGTGGAGAAGTGGTAACCCTCATACTCTGCTAGTAGCAATGTTAGGACAGTATAGCTGCTTTGGAAAAGTCCAGCAGTTTCTTAAAAAGTTGAACTGCATATGACCCAGCAATGCCACTCCTAGGTATACATGTATATATACCCAAGATAATATATGGCTACATAAAAACTTGTATGCAAACATTCATAGCAGCTTTATTCACAATAGCTGCAAAGCGCAAACAGCTCAAACGTCCAACTGATGAAAGGATGAACAAAACGTAGTATATCCATATAAGGGAATACCACTTAAGAAATAAAAAATATGAAGTACCGTTGATGAACTTTAAACACACAATGTTGGGCTTCCCAGGTGGTGCAGTGGTAGAGAATCCACCTGCCAAAGCAGGAGAGGCAAGAGACGCAGGTTCTACCCCTGGGTCGGGAAGATCCCCTGGAGGAGGAAATGGCAAACCATTCCAGTATTCTTGCCTTAAGAATTCCATACACAAAGGAGCCTGACGGGCTACAGTCCATGGGGTCGCAGAGTCGGACACAACTGAGCAGTTTATAACTTAAATGACAGAAGTCAGACACAAAAGGGCACATACTAAATGATACCAATGAAATGTCCAGAATAAACAAATCTACAGACAGTTGGGTCTGCTAGGACGGTCAGTAGAATGGGAAGTGACTGCTAATGGGCAGTTTCTTTTCAGGGTAATGAAAATGTTCTGGAATAGTGGTGATGGTTGCATAACCTTGTGAATATACTAAGTACCACTGAACTGCACACTTTAAAATGGTGAATTTAAAAAAAAAAATTACATTGAAAAGGGATGATTAAAATCCCTTTCAGAGAGCCAAACTAAAACCTGTTACAGTTAACAGAATGACCACATGTTACCTAAGAAAATGGGGACCTTGCTTTGTACTATCATTGCTTTATATGTATTAACACATTTAACTCTTTAAAAACTGAGGCAGTTCCATTATTTGACTCAGATCCAAGAAATGGAAGCACTTAAGAGGTCAAGTAACTTAACCAAGGCCACACAGTGGAAAGCTATGGTAGAAACTTTGGTTTGCCAGACTCCATGTTCTTGCCCACTCCAGATTGTATGTTTTTATCCCCAGGAGGCAAATACTAGATAGCTGGCAGCAACCATGTCTTTGTTTTCCTCACCTCAAGCCCTAGCAGGGCCTGGCAATGACAGCCAATTAAACTTATTTCTCATCTGCTCATCAAGTATTTGTGCTTCTACAGTGTACTAGGCCCTGGGGACACAGTCACAAGCAAGACCAAGTTCCCAGGGACCAAAAATACATCATTTCAGGTCTAATCATTGCTATAAATGAAAAAAGAGAAGTTAGGGAAGCCTGTCTGAAGAAAACCAGTAAAGAAACAGGTCAGATCGGGCAGTGAAAACAAAGGCTTTGAGAGAGAACAACTTTGATTAAAGCAAGAGCAAGGAGGTAGACACGGCTTGAGCAGACTGAGGGGAGGACATGAGGGTGCCCAAGCAGGTGCTACTGGGTCTTGCTGGCCAAGATAAGAAATCTGGATTTTACTGAGGCAGGAAAGAGGCTCTTGAGGGTTTTGAGCAGTACTATGATCTGACAAGACTCCCTGGTAGCTCAGTTGGTAAAGAATCCACCTGCCAATGCAGGAAGCCTGGGTTGGATCCCTGGGTTGGGAAGCTCCCCTGGAGAAGGAAATGGCAACCCACTTCAGATTCTTGCCTGAAAAATTCCTGTAGACAGAGCAGCTGGTTGGGCTACAGTCCATGGGGTCGCAGAGTCAGACACGACTTAGCAACTAAACTACCACCATGATCTGACAGGCTACTGGGAACAGAATGGCCTTGTGTGCATGAGTACTGGAGGGTGGACAACGCTGCCACTGACAGTGTCAACTCAATTTTGAGTGAATGTGACATGTGCCAAACGAGATTGAGACAAGATCGGAGGACATGTTCAATTTGGTATGCCTTTTAGACACCCAGATGAACTTATCAACCAGGTAGCTGGATAGGGGTATAGATCAAGCGGAATAACTGGAAAATTTGACACATCAACAAAAAGATATTTAAAATCAAGGGACCTAGAAATTCTTTTATCTTTGGCAGCTTTCAATCCAGACTCCCATCACGTCACATTTCAAAGCATCCACGAGAGATAAAAGAGTTAGTGAGGTAGGGGGAAACCTAGTGTTCCATCTAGAAGGTAAAGTGTTTCAGCAAAGGAGTAAGTCAAAGTCTGCCAACACGGCTACTAAAGGATGGAAATTGATCGCTCATTTTGGCAAAATGAAGGCTGCTGCTCACCTTAACAAGTAGTTCAGTCAAGTGGTGGAATGAGAGCCTACTGAATAAATGGGACAAGTGAATAAATGGATTGAATGAGCGAATGGCTAGACAGAAGTACCGCAATGATGTTCACTGGTCTGTTCATATTGGAAGGGGTAAGTCAGGAGCAACCACCTTAGATACTGGGTATTCTGTGCATTTCCGACATTACCCAATTATAAAATCAAAAGTCACATGGGAGATCCTTGAAAGCTCTCTTTAAGTTGCCCCATACATATAGAAGATGTGAATGCTACTGTTTTACCTTATATAGTGTTATCAGCTTCCAAATTCTCTCAAATTATATTACTCTCCTCAATCTTGAAATTAAAAAATGGCCTGTAGGGAGCCGAACACCATACCCACCCACACCAACCACCCTCCCCCAACAAACACACGTGCACGCGTGCGCCTCTGATAGAGGGAGACTGCTCCAGTCATTTTTTAGCCTTCACTCACTTCCTGGAATGTGCCAGACTCCTTCTGCCTTGGGGTATACACACTGTGTGCTCTGCCTGAAATTCTTCTCTTCCCCTATGCCTGGCTGACCTGCCCATTATAGATCTTCCAATCTCACTGTGCACTTCCCTCTCATGGCACTTATCACATTAATTACTAATATAAAGAAGATGCCAGGACAATTTTATCACCTTGCATTTCCCTTGCCCAATCCTCCCTCTGCCAAAGTTGCCAAGGGGGTAAAAATATAGGCACTGTAAGATTTCTAAGGTGGGTCTCCTGCAGTATTCAGATGGGTAATAAAAGTGAGTGGCCAACATTTTTAAATTTAGAAATTTATTCTGTTTAATCCACAAGCTTTATATAGCTTTAGTTTAAAAAAAAAAAAACAGAAACAAAAACAAAACAAAAACAGTGAAAACAAGACACTATTTCAAAGTCTGGGCCCTTCCAGCTTTCCAAATACAAGAGCTCTGAAAGTTGTATATACTGACTGGAACAAGACAAAATTATGAATGGAGCCATGACATTTCATGAAACAAAATTTTATGTAACTGAAGGATCCTTCCTGGGGCGCCTTTACAATAAAAGAGAAAAGAATGAAATTCCAGTGTTCCAAATCAACTTGTTACACTCTATATAAACCACAGTGTCCTGGCAAACAACATGCTTTCATTTTCTGTCTCATCTTAGAGCTCGAATCCTGATTCATTTCAGCAGAGACTCCACAGGCAACAGGAAAGATTGTGGCATTAAAATATTCATTTATACTTTTGTGGTAGCTCAACAGTGGTCTCATTTCTGGGCAAGCTTGCCAACCATCAAGGTTGAAAGCATCATAACTTAAATGGATGCTAAGACTCAAATGAGAAAAAGGAAAAAGGAAAGAAAAAGTAGAAAGAAAAACCTCTGGGAATAGCCAGGGGTATTTAAAAGAACCATAAGAATGCCAACAATATTTAAACCCCCTTTTTTAAAAAGGGGATTTTTCTTTTTTGGCTTAAAGTATTTCACTCTGAACGAATTTATGTCAGCTGTCAATGGAAGAATGTCACTAATGCACTGTGGACACCGTTTGCAATGTAAATCCATGCCCTTTTTTTACATGGTGAACTTCAACCTAGCAATTATTACAACAAATGTTATAGTCTAAAGCTCAAACACATTTTAGCAATTTTGAAATTGAATTGCGTACAAACCAAATAAAATTTACATCATAACAAACATTTCCACCTAGGACTGTGGGGACACTTGAGCCTTCCGCATTGATCTCAGGGCCTTTTCACGCAGGTGCTTTTCTAAGTCATCAAGGTTATCTTCAGCCTCACTTTCAGTCTCCTAAAAAAATAAATAAAACACCAAACCAGAAAGGTCATATCGTGAAATCTTGACACAATTGTGGGCAATGTTGAATCTATCTGTGGTGATGGCAGCACAATTGTATGAATACACTAAAACCCATAAAATCACTATACTTTAAATGGGTGAGTTGTATGTTTAATAATATCAAAGTTCTTTTTAAAAATATACAGTAAACTTTTTGGACATTATTCCTGTTCTCATCTTTAGCCTTAGCACATTCCTGCTCTTGGTAGGCGGTCCTAGAGAAACCAACCAGAAGAGAGCTAACACTGGGCATCTAATTATTACAAGAAAATTACTAAGCTGCTTCTGCAAACCAGATGATTTAGCTATCTGTGCAAACTCCAAGACAGGGCCCATAAATACCTTCCTAGGCTCTGGCTCTGCCTCTGGTTCTTCCTGTGCTGATGTGGTTGTGGGAGCAGCTACAGCTGCAGGGGTGACAGCAGCTGCAGCAGCGGCAGCTACAGCCTTCTCCTTCTTGTGTTTTTTGTGCTTCTTGTGCTTCTTATCCTTTTTGTGTTTCTTGTCCTTCTTTTTCTTCTTTTTCTTTCCACCTCCTTCTGGGTCTGAATTCTAGAAATCCAGAAAAACAAAAGCAATAAAGTCAACCTGTCCAATGAAACACTTTATTTCAAGGGAATAACCAGCTGAATTAATCTCAGGATTTCATAGAGCTTCAGGAGGAAGAAGGTCCAAGGCCAGTCACCACCAAGAAAAGTACTCCTAAAGATGGGAGTAAAGACTTCCAAAAGCTGAAACGGACCCTGAAGGTAAATGATTTAAATTGCCCAACTAACTTTGGGCTTTCCAGGAGGCTCAGCAGTGAAGAATCTGCCTGCAATGCAGGAGACGTGGGTTCGATTCCTGGGTCAGGAAGATCCCCTGGAGGAGGGTATGGCACCCCACTCTAGTATTCTTGCCTGGGAAATCCCATGGACAGAGGAGCCTGGTGGGCTACGGTCCATGGGGAAGCAAAGTGTCAGACACGACTGAAACAACTGAGCATGCACACACCTAACTTCACACTAAACCAGGTCTCGCAGTCACAAACTATGAATCAGGTCTCCAAGACTGGCCTGAGTCTGGGTCTACTTCCAGATGCAAGGAAAAGCACCATGATGAATAGGAAGAAAAGTCTCTGAAATCACCCAAATTGAATTCTGGTTCCTGAACCTACTGGTCAACCTCACACAAATTGCATGACTTGTTCTGAGGCCTTTTTATCAACCCCAATTGGCTATAACAATCCCTAATAAAGCTGTTTACGAGGATTAAATGGGAGTATCTGTAAGTCACCCATCATACCAGTCTAAATAATAAAAAACTGTTACCCTAAGTATAAGTGTGTGTGATTGCCACATCTCTAGTCACTGACCTCTAGAATGCAGGGTTATTTATTCTCCACTGCATATATTCCAAATATAAGCCAAGGGTAGGCTCTGCTATAAATGCATCTAGTCTGTAATGTAATTTTTAAATCTCATATTTCTAAGCAATTACTTAAAATTCCTCATCATTTAATTAGTCTGCACAATAATACAACCCTATTAAGATGGACAACTAACTACTGATGTTTTTTATACAATATAAGAATCCGTCACAATTAATGAATCACAAAGAAAGGAAAACAGTTTAAGCTCTGATATTTTAATATCCCAATGATATGTAAGCTTGATGATGTAAAAACAAGAATGTTCTTATTTATGTAGCCTGCCAAAGATAAGACTATCTGGGTCAATAACGTACTTTCTATTTCATCTAATATTTCACATGTTGCAAGATTCATTTGTTATTATAGAAATAATCTATTTCCACTACAGGAAAAATTAAGAGTATTAAAATGTAAAGGAGAAAAATTAAACATCACTCATTATTCTCCTCCAAAACCACTGGTGACATTTTGATATCTTGTAATACTTTTTCAAAATATAAAATGTAATCATACTAATAGACGTGATCCAAGATCAAACCTTCATTGATTGTGTATAACTATCCCCAAACCTGTCAAATACTAAAGAAAACAACAGAAACACTAATTTTCTCCTAGATAATATTAGAATCAAGTTTTTTTCCCCCTGTTTTTCTAAGTTATCTATGTAGCTCAACTTTCATCACCAAGATTATAGAAATTAGTACTATAAGACACTGGAAATTAGTGGATGTCTAGAGTCTTAAGCATGCACAGTGATGCAAACACTACCACTTATTATGCACCTCCTTCTGAAGTCCATCTGAATCACAGACAATTATGCTTCTCTGAACTACAAAAGACAAACACCTCTCTCCTTGCAAGTAACCATTTGCACTTATAAACGATGTCCACAACAGGGCAGACATACCCTTGCCGGTGATGGGCTTGGTGTGGGGCTTTTAGCCTTTTTCACCGGTGCCGCTGGTGACCAGTTGGTGGAGGGCGACTGAGACTGAACAGGTGACGGAGGTGCTGGGGGCTTTTTAGCTGCTGGCTCAGGAGATCCCGAGACAGATCGGGAAGATGAGACCCTCCTTACTGACTGCGGGCTGGGTGAGGCAGCTCTAGAAACAGAAGGAAAAAAAAAAGCATTTAGCATTCAAAACAGAGATCCTTCTTTAAGAGTAAACCACCAACTACCATTAAACAACCAGATCACCAACTTTAAATATTTTACAGCACTTAGTTCGCTGGTTGATTGTATTGACACAATTTTTATCATCTAAATTTCCTGGAGAGTAGTTCCAAGTCCCACTATCCTCGACCCGTTTTGTTAATGGTTCTTTCTGCAGGAAATTAGTAATGCCAGTCGCCATATTTAATACTGCTTTTATCAGTCTTACAGACATGCAAGAAGCATCCTGTGCATCACTTCAGAGCTGGGTTTGGAAGCACACTTCTCAATTAACCTGATATCCTTAAGAACCAATAAAATCCTCATTTAGCTTATACCACAAGGAACTATCCTGAAAACAGAAAAGGATATATGAATAGGACTGAGGATTTGCCTTAAAGTTTGTATTCACAGCTGTTCTTTCCTGTGATTTCTCAGTAAGTATGTGGGGGGGGGGGGTAGGGAGGAGCTTCCAAACATAAAGAGCTATGCAAGTTAAGTGTTCCTAATCAAAAGGATAAAACATTTTTACTTTTTTATCTTTTTGGGTTCCGGAGTCCTGGAGACTCTCCTAATGGGCCTAGAACTTGGAGATGGGGACTGCCTTCTTTGGGGTGATGATGATGCTCCTCTTCGAACAGGTGGAGGACTTGAGGTCTGAGGAGCACGAGGCCGTGGTGAGGGCGAATGCCGTTTGTTTGGCTGTGGTGACCGGGCCTCCCGGGCAGATCGGCTCGGGGAAGACCCTTTCCTATGTTTTGATGACAATGAGGGCGAACGTCTCTTGGTGACTGGGGAGCTTCTTTGTTTGGGAGGTGGTGAATGGGAGACCCGACGCTTTGGTGGTGGAGATGGTGATGCCCTTCGTTTAGGAGGGGGTGGGGGCGAAGCCGTTCTTCTCTTTGGAGGTGGAGAAGGAGAGTATCTCCTCTGTATTGGAGGAGAGTATCTTCTTGGGGAAGGTGAGCGACGACGTGGAGGAGGAGACGGAGTCCTAGGAAAAATACATCATGAAAGCTTCAAGGTCCGACAGACTAGAAACAGAATGCAAAGAAAACTGTCCACTTATAGCACCAGACAAAGGGAATATTTCTAAGTGGAAATGCCATGCCTTTACCCTTAAGTTTAAAAAAAAAGAAATCACTTAGTAAATTACTGTGTATCCTAGATGATTACAAATAAGACATTCTGGTTACTGGAGATTTAGGGTTCAGATTGAATTCAAATTTGTCAGGTCATTCAGCAAAATCCATGTTCAGTTCAGTTCAGTCGCTCAGTCGTGTCCGACTCTCCGTGACCCCATGAGTCACAGCACGAAAATCCATGTAGAATCAATTTAATATTTTTTCAGGAAAGAATCTTGCATTGCTCTGAAGAAAGTGAAAATCCATTACTACTATGTAGTAATTAGATAAATATATTCATAAGATTCTATTGACTGTGCAACTTGAACTCAGGAAGTCTGTGCTTTGAAGAGCTGTCCTGCAGGGAACACTCTCAACACTGGTCTTTGGACTTCGTATTAATAATCAGCACTCACTTGCACAAGGTTTAAAAGACATCACCCTGCCCTCACTGAGAGACTTGCATTTTGGGGGGTCAAAAGAGTAGTATTCAATGGAAATCTACTGCTAGGGAGAATGCATTCCTGCTGAAGTCCCACTTGGCCTTCCTCTTAATGCTTAATCCCTATATAACCTTAATTTGCCTCTTAAAAACTAAACCTCAAAATAACATTCAGTTTCAACCACTTGATTTTCTCCTGAAACATTCAGACCTGGAGCTCAACAGTTTTACTGTCTAAAAATCATCTTTGGGAAAGGCCATACATTTGGGAAAGGCAATATCATAGACTGCACTTCCATTTAGCTCTTAACTCTGAACCCAGATTCCCTCACCTGGAAAATGGGAATACCACTATTAAGCAAGATCATCTTGAGGACTAAGGA
This sequence comes from Moschus berezovskii, assembly GCF_049115385.1. Classification (NCBI taxonomy): domain Eukaryota; kingdom Metazoa; phylum Chordata; class Mammalia; order Artiodactyla; family Moschidae; genus Moschus; species Moschus berezovskii. Next base: position 8,006,450 of record NC_142461.1, on the reverse strand, counting down.
TAAACTACATAAAGCGTCTAATGCTTTAGCTGGCACATAAAAGGCATTCAGGGTGCAGTCACTATACCACTTGATAATGTGTTTGAGCAAGTCTCTTAAAAAATTTTTTTCCTCCCTTTTACTTTGAAATCATTTTTCATTGACAGAAGAGCTGAACAATAGTAAAGACTTGCCACTTAACATCTCATATAACTATAGAAAAACTACCAAGACTGTAAAATTAACCTTAGTGCTAATTTGCTATTAACTAAAAAAAATACTAAAGCCACCTTAGTTTTTCCCCAGTGATGTTCTTTTTCTGTTCCAGGTTCCAAAAATCAGGATCCTACACTGCAGCCAACTGTCCCATGCCCTTAGTTTTTCTGCCAATTTATAACAGTTCCTCAGTCTCTCTCACAATCGATGTTTAAGAGTACACATCAGTTACTATGTAGAATAGCTTTCAATTTAGGTTTGTCAGATCAGTCCTGGGTGTTCACAGGAAGAACTGATGCTAAAGCTGAAACTCCAATACTTTGGCCACCTCATGTGAAGAGCTGACTCACTGGAAAAGACTGATGCTGGGAGGGATTGGAGGCAGGAGGAGAAGGGGATGGCAGAGGATGAGATGGCTAGATGGCATCACCGACTCGATGGACATGAATTTGAGTAAACTCCGGGAGTTGGTGATAGACAGGGAGGCCTGGCGTGCTGTGATTCATGGGGTCGCAAACAGTCGAACACGACTGAGCGACTGGACTGAACTGAACTGAGATGGTCAGTGCTCAGTGTTCAAAGACCGAGTATCCAGAGATTCAACCAACCCATATTCAATGGGTTGAAAATATTTGAACATAAAAATGTTCCCCCTAAAATCACTAGAGTGATTCTTTTACTTAACCTCTTTTAATGATATACAGTTTACAAATCATAAAATTCACCCAATTTCAATTGTTTTAGTATACAGGTGACCCCTGAACATAGGTTTGAACTGCATGGGAGACTTTTAAGAATACACACTGCAGTCCTACACAGCCTGCTGTTGGCTGAATCCACAGATATGCTCAAGGTCAACTGCATTCATAGTCTTCAACCATCATGACTCTCGGTTCCGATCCCATCCTGGCCATCATCACCAATCTACTTTCTCTCTCCCTCTAGATGTGCGTGTCCTGGACTTGTCAGGTAAATGGAAATGTATAATAGGTGGTATTTTGTAAACAGCTGAACAAGGCCACTCGAATAAATATTTCAATCACAGAAATCCACAGTTACTCCCATCAGCACCCAGGAGCCTATCTCATAAATACCTTCGTCGTGGTGGTGGTGTGGGAGACCTGCGCCGACGAGGCGGAGGAGCAGGAGAAGGAGAACGTCGTCTTCTGGCAGGAGGTGGGGAGGGACTCCTCCTCCGTCTACCACTAAATCAAACAAGAATTACAGTTGATTCAGACTCGGTAACATCTGTAACTAAGTGATCGAGATGCTTTAGTTTCAGTCACTGTCAACCCAAAGGGCAGCAGCCATCATTCCATCCCTAGAGCAGTGTTTTTCAAACTACACTGCAGTCAGTCAAAACTCTGTCAGAACAGATTAAAAAAAGAAAAAAAGAGAAAATCTCAGTGTTTTAACTATGGTAAATTTTGTTGTCTGAAACTTTTGTTGCAGTATATAAATATGCAGTCTGGGTCACATAAAACATTCTTAACATGATACAAGGTGAAAAAACTTTGATAACCCTACCTCAGGGAGTTGCTTTTTAACTGGACTGTACATTGGAAACAGCTGGGAAACTTATCTGAACTTTGTGTTCACCAGGTCTTGGCTATGGTCCAGCTGATATAGGTTATTAATAAAAAGATTCTTCAAGTAACTTCTGATTCCTTGTTAGGAACAAATGCTGTAAAGCCTAGAAAAATACTCTAATATTGATATTTAAAATTAAAGGCCCAAAATCTGGGTGTCAGTGCTCCAAGTTCTTGATTTTTTAATAAAAATAGGTTCCTGTGGTTGAACAAGAGTTGCAAACAATTAATTAAAAACACTACTCCAAAGACAAAGAGACGAAGCTGCCTGAGCAGTGAAGCCACCATGGGAAGCGCTATGCTTAACATATGGAGAAGAGTCATAGACCTGAATTCTTTCTGAGCTCTACTGCACAACCACAGAAGGCGCACCTGTAAAACATGATTACAGTCTCCCAGGAGATATACTAAAGTAAATATCAAGCCAATTTGACATCTATTGGCTAAGTCTGTGTTTAAAATGCAAATACTGTACAATTGACCCTTGAACAATGGGGAGCTTGGGTTACTGAATCTGTGCAGCTAAAAATGTATGTTGTTCAAGGGTCAACTGTAATTAGTTCTTAATTTCTTGCCCAGTAAAGGATTGAAGTTCCCTGTGAATCTGGAAATATTTTCTCGTTTACTTGTCTTGATTCCCCAATAAAACTAAGGAGAGTTCATTAACAGAACAATGAAAATTCTAACATTCATTAATTAATTGGATTTTTAATTTAAACTTGCTTATGCTTTGTGGAGACTAAGACTTCACTTTAAACAGATTTAAGATATAAACTATAAGAGGCAATAGGTCAAGACAGATAAGCTTCAGATGACACGCAGACACCAAATTTTTAATTACAAGACAGACAGTAAAGGAGAAGTCATTTTATTAGCAGGGTTAATCTGAGAATTATAGGACCTAGAGAAACATGGTGGACTACTGTACTGTTTCAATAGATAATGAAGCTTTCAAATGGGTAAAGACATCTGGGTTTTGACTCAAAGAGAAAAAGGTTTACACTCACAAACCTGAGTGATGAGATGATACAAAGCAGAACTCCTAGGGTGTTGTCAGTAGATATAACAGCACAAGAGACTATTACTGTTGATTATATGGCTCCTCTTTTAAAATATTCTCATTAAAAAAAAAACTGGGCTCAGATTAGAATCTATTAGGACACACTAACGACCTGAGACATTCACCCTGTGCCTCAGCTCCAGCTGTAAAATGAAAGGCTTGGCGTAACTAAAAGGTCCCTTTCAGTGATGACTTCCAATGTCCTATATTTCCATGTGAGAAAATTGAAAAAAGAATAAAACCATAACCTGTTAAAAATAATAAAATAACCAAACTAGCATACTTAAGGAACTACAAGAAAAACTTGATAATCAGTTATAACTGGAATCTTGACACCAAATAGATCTACAGTTTCTTTAAGCTGATATGACACACATTTCAGGGGTTTAAAAAAGAGCAAAAGGCAAACATCTTCTAGTTACTCTGAACACTTAATGCCAACCCAAGCCTCAACTGTGTGTAGACACTGTTGAGTAGAAGCCCCCCGCCACTTCAAATTATGTAAGAACCAGTTTCATTAAGCCTCAAAACACAAAGCAGCCTTCAAGAATTAGGAATAGACAAGTCTCAGAATGAGGAGAGCTTGCTATCTGTGCAGTGACCTCTTCAGAACCACATCATTTCCTAGTCACACTGGTAATGAGGACAAGTTATACATGCAACAACTACCTTTTTACACTAAGTATGATTAATATTTGGGCTTCCCAGGTGACACAGGGGTAAAGAATCTGCCTGCCAACGCAGGAGATGCAAGAGACATGGGTTTGATCCCTGGGTTGGGCAGAGTCCCTGGAGAAGGAAATGGCAACCCACTCCAGTATTCTTGCCTGGAGAATTCCACGGACAGAGGATGTGCTACAGTCCATGGGGTCACAAAGAGTAGGACAGGACTGAGCACATGATTAATGTATCTTTAACTATTAAGGAAGGAATGTTCAACAGCCAAAGACAAAGGTTTAGAAGCACGAAAAACATTGCTTTAAGCCTTAACAGTCATTTTTTAACCTTTTAAATGTCTCTCTAAAAGTTTCTCTTGCTTTCCCTATCATCATCACAAAGTGCACCCCCCAAATCTAAAGAGCTATTATTACTGTCCTACCTCATTAATGTGATGTGTAAGAAAATATAATTAAATCAAACCAAAACAACTCAGGAACTTCTCCACCATCATAACCTGTAAACCTGGGAACAGGATATTACCTAAACAGTAAATTAAGTCACTAGAACTTTGACATGTAATCCTAATTTACAAAATAGCATCTAACCAACCTTTTAGTCATTGGCGATTGCCATCGCTTTCCCATCTGCATCCTGAGAGCAGTGGAAAAAAACAAGTGTCAAGAATTCCATTCACCAAATTAATGGATATATATATATATATTAGACGTTCAAAGATAGTCAGAAGTAAATGCCATGACTTAACTGGTCTATTCAGGTCATGCATATGCACGACATGCTGGTACAAACTTACTAAATTCTCATTAAACAGTAATAATCACTGAACAAAAGAAAACCCAAATACCCCAAAATCTGACCATTTCCTACTATAAGCACTAATGAAATGGAGTTAACCAAATTCTAAATAAACCCACAGCCCATCCCTTAAGTTATGAAGCTTTATCACAACGACAGATCACGAGTGAAGACATTACCGAGGGGAAGCCTCTTTCTGGCGCTTTCGAGGTGATGGAGAGGCACTCCGGGAAGGGGAATGTCTCCGTCGCCTGCCTACCTCACCATTCTTCACATGGGACCTTTTGGGTCGTTCATCTTCTGAGGAAGAGGAGGAGCCAGAATCTATAATTACACAATAAACAAAAATTTACATCAGATGTATGCTTAACAGCCTGTACCCATTTTTGGAAGCTAAGCAGAGGGAGTATCCAAATTAGCAAATCAAGTTCACTAACATAAGTGAGCACACATACAAGCCATGAGTTCTGAAAAAAAGACAATTACCAATATGTGCTCAATGACTTCAAAGTCAAGCATACATAAATACAATTATATAATTATTTTATACAAATCATTTCCATAGCACAAGCCAAGAAGACAGCACTACTTAAGAATCTAGTGATTTTCCAAAAAGCTCAGTGAAAATTAAAAAGCATCTTGAGCAATTACTTAATTCTAATTTACTCTAAGCACTTTTAAGGCTACTGAAAGTCTGACTGGGGTTTGAATAATTTACTTCATATCCCTATTATTTATCAAACAAAATGACATTTCCTAAAAATACCAAAAAATATCCAAATGTAAATGTATTTTCAAACACTTCCATGATTAACCACATCTTAAAGGAGTTGCAAAAACTATATAGCTTTGACTGACTTAATGTCACTGTGGAATGCTTTGGTTTCCATTTTATAAATGAAAAGGAAAGGCAGTGTCCAGACTCCGTCACAAATACCAACTGAGCTAATAAAACCAGGATATTTGATTTTAAAATCAGGTTTCTGTGTACGTACTTTTTAATTCAGAAATTTAATTTTATAGATGCACTCATATAAACACATACACAGAAAAAAACTAGAAATACCCTAAATGTCCAAATAGGCAAGTGACTCGATAGTATATTATCAATATTTTAAAAATGTTGCAGCCAGTAAATAAATGAGGTAGATCCTTAAGAAATAACAGGGGAAGATGTCAAGATATAGTAAGTTAAAAAGGCAAGCAATATAAACTACAGTTTGAGCCTGTTAGGTGTTTTTGGTTTGTTTTTAAACTACAGATACTTAATACATGCACAGAAAATTTCTAAATAAAAGCTTTGGGAAGTAAGACTGAGGGTTGAGGAAAGAAACATACTTTTCTAATTTTTATTCCTGTTTTAAATTTTGTACTCTGAAGATCTATTACTTTTACAACAATCTAAAAGAAAGTTAAGTTTTAAGGAAGTACTTAATACCAAAGCTCCAAAACTAACAACCCCTCATATTTCTATGAAGGCACAAAACTATTTCTCCTAAATACACTCACTACACTTCTGGATATTTTTATCTTAAATATTTTATTAGGATATCCAGAGAGAAAAAACATGTAATCAGTGTCCATACCAGATGAAGACTGCTGGTTCTGTCGTCTGTATTGGCGTCTCTGCTGCACGGAATCTGCTGCAGCCATTTTGCCACCTTTATCTTCTTCTGAAAGAAGGATGCATTTAGAAAGTGTTTCTTTAGTTATGCATACAGAAACTATAACATATTTGAGTTGGGAAATGTTCTCCTAAACTTTTATCTCTGATGGCGGGGTCAAGCACTATCTACTCTCCCCCGCCCCAAATAAAGAAGGAGCTTAAAATGCCAATTTACATCTTTTTTCCCCCAAAATAAAGAAGCAGCTTAAAATGCCAATTTAAATGCTAATTTAGACTATCTTCACCAAATATAATGAAAAAATAAACTTATCGAGGCATTTGTGACAGTGTGCCAAGCACTTATAAAGATTATTCCAGTTAACCACCAAAAACTAAAGGATGGTACTATTATGCATTTCAGAGATGGAGGGGAGGGGAGAAGAGGCTCAGCTAAATTAAGTAATTAAAACGTAGTGGAGCTGAGGATTCACATAGGCCAGTCTGACTTCAAAGTCCTAGCTCTTAATCATTAAGCCATAAACTATAATTAATCTTTAACCAGAATCAAGTTCAGCTTAAAAAACAAAACAAACACAAAACACTTACCCGATTCAGATAACTCTACTTTCCGAGGCTTCGGTGCTGGTGAAGGGGATTCTCTTTTCTCAGTACCTTTATGTTTTGTCACTAAAATTAAGTGGGGAGGGGAAAAAAAGCCCCACTTACATACATAAAAAACAAAACAAAAGGCTACATATCTTAATGATACAAAAAAGTGTGACTCTTCTCATAAATAATTTACTGACAATTAAAAAGTTCTTTTAAAGATCCTATTGTCATTACCTGAAGCAAAAGAAGTAATTCATAAATGTTTGGTGAAAAGCCTCAGAAAGTTGTACAATGATTTAAAAACTTTCAAACTTTCTCAGAAGAGGAACAGTTAAGAGAACAGCATTCCAGTCCAGTAAACCTCTCTGTGCTGCCTTAAAATGGCAAGCACACACTCTCGACTACATAAGCACTTTTAAACACCACTACAGGTTGGTCCAGAAAAGTAATGAAGATGATAAATGATTAAGACATAAGATCTGATGAAACTTTCACAGAGAAAAATATCTGATCTGGAAATCTGAGGAACAAATTTGTCACCTAAGAGACCAAAGGCTCTTGATGTAGAGAAGAGCCTTCACAATAACAGAAGGGACTTAAACTACCTGTCAAAAATTTTTTTTAAAAGTTGGTCTTCCCTGGTGGCTCAGTGGTAAAGAATCTGCCTGCCAATGCAGGAGACACGAGTTCAATCCCTGGTCTGGGAAGATCCCACATGCCACGGAGCAACTAGGCCCGTGTGCTGCAACTACTGAGCCCTCACACCTCAAGATCTGAAGCGCACATGCCCTAGAGCCCAGTGCTCAGCTACAAGAGAAGCCACTGCAATACAGAGTATAGCCCCAGCTTGCCACAACTAGAGCAAAAGCCCAAGAAGCAATGAAGAACAGCCAATAAATAAAATTACATATATATATATATGTATATGTAGACCTTCACCATGGTAAGAATATTAAACGCTGAGACTAAAGGTTTCTTTCTAAAGCTTAATTTAAAAAAGTAGCCTCAACCAAAGTCACCCAAATAATTCAAGTGGACTAGGATCTGAATCCAAGACACTATTTCTATGGCACAGGGATAAGTTTTAATTTCTAACAATTACTATTTGTTTATACTATCCATCCCATTGCTTCAACTAAAATCAAATGTTTACACATAATCATTAATCTTACCCAAGATTAACCTGAAATATCAGAGAACAGTCCTCTAAGAACTAAACCTGAAGACAATAGATCCTCTCAGGATCCTCACACTTGTTTTTGTTTCATTGAAGTAATTAACATGGAATGTTTAACCTAACATTTATATAATTTTGTTTAAGAGACACTCATAGTAAAATTTCTCTAAAGATTTAAGAGGCAGTAACAGCAATCAAATCATCTTTGCTGAAGCAATCCAATCAAAGAATTTAACACTATACTTTTTATTAATTCTACCTAATAATAAGGCTTTTGGACAAATCACTGGAATGGCTAAAGAATCCAGTGATTAGATAATCCAGTGATTATTTAATTAGTGATCAGCAGCAAGACTGCACTTAAAAAGTATTAGCCTCTAATTAAAATAAATTTATATTAAAAGAACCCTTGCATTTTAACAAATTCAAAGACACAAATAGAAAGGCCTTTAAAATTTTAAATATGCAAAGCTCTTTTCTGGATAGGTCCTCTTCATTTTTAAGTGTCAGTGAATCTTTAACTCTTAAAACGATATTTTAGGGAATCTAGTTTATAAACCTGCATATCAAAGTACCAATTTAGAGAACTGCGTTCTGAAATGTGTATGTACTTGGTTGCCAGAATGCATTTTCCTCTAAGAAACATTAAAAATGTGGTTATGTTTGCTATATATTTTGCAAATGCCTGTTTAGTAAATAATGCAATTGAGCTATACATTATATTTTTCCCCCATAGAAGCTTGTATTTGGAGTTTTATCCTGATTTAATCTCTACAATGGCTTGGCTAAAATAGTCTTGAGTCATTGTTAAACATACTCCCTACTCTGGCTTAATAAGACTAACTGAATCATAGCATTATTAGTACTATTTTTCATCAGTGCTTGCTTGTCTAGGTAAGATTTTTCAACAATTCATTTTTATCTTTAAAAAAAAAAAGAGAGCTTATTTTTATGTTGTTTTGTTTTTAGTATTCAAGGGGGAAAATCATTCTAGCATGAAGTCTGAAATCTCTGAAGTCACTGAAAAATCAGTATTTTAAATTTATTTCAGTAGTCCTATTAATCATTAATCTTGCAGACTTGCTTGAAAGATCAATCTGGTAAAGAAAAGTCACTCTGTGACCAGAATTAGTAAAAGAATCATTAAGTATTTACAGAGCACAATTTATATTGCTGCACTGACCTCAACTTAAAATTATCATCACCACTATAGGTACAGATCCTCTGGAAACATATTTCATTAAATACTTCACTGATTTCAAGGCACTGTTTTATATACTAAGATAATGCCAACTTAACTACGACATGCCATTGATTACAAAATGCTTCCTTTCAGATGAGAATGTGTATTATATTCCAAAGAGTTTACCTTTAATTCTCCAAGTTTCCCTTCTTCCCTCCCACTCCATCCACCCAGTAGAACCTTAAGGCCCTGAATGATAACTACCACATGAAATACAAAAGTAAAATATATCATTTTTCAATGGTATCACTACTCTTATTAGCAGTAGAGACAAGAAAGGAATTTCTGAAATCACACTACCAGCTACAGAAGCTGAAAAACCTGATCCTGCCTTCCATCTCTCTCCCCTAGCAATCAAAACAGGCATTTGCGGGTAGGAAACCTGGGAGACATTTTTTAACTAAGAACCCAAACTCTAGTCCTGGCTGGTTGACCCTGACCAAATCACTTAACCTGAGAACCCGTTTCTTGATGACAATCTCTGAAGTCTTTCCTAGCTCTGAAATTTCATCACGAAGGGCTGGGATCGCTTTACTATAAAAAGCTATTTATCTCCAAGTAGTTAGAACCAATATTCAGCTTCAGTGGACAAAAGGCAGGTTCTCACTACACTGCCCACAGTCTGTTTCTTTGGTTGGATTTTGCCTGGACATGGAAGACCTGTCTCATAAACTCCAGGAATATAACTTACTGGTCCCTTGTCTTCCACCTTCACTTCCCTTCACTGTGGATTTGTTTTCAAAAAGCAGCAGTCCACTCTTTCTGACAACATATCAAAACAAGAGGTGGTACCTGTGCAGACCCTAACAAAGGTAACAAATAATGCTTAATCAACCTATTTAATAAGGATTCAGTCCTTCCGCTCAGGTACTTTTATTACCCTTTGGTGATATGATGTAAATAGAAAAATCATAATCTGATATATGTCTGCAAGATAACAGGTAAACATTCATAACTTTTTTTTTTTTTTTAACTAGACAACTTTCTAGCTCCAGAGAAAGGAAAGACGTATTCAGAAGTGCAAAATCTTCATCAGAAAAGAAAAATAGGTCAGGACAATAGGCATCAGATCTGGACACAGTGACTGGAAACTTTTCAACACAAAGTAATATGGGACATGATTATTATGAAAGTAAGTTATCCCGACACCCATACTTAAGTCTGAATCTGGAAGACCTAAAGGTGTCTCTGTTTTTATCCAGCTGTCAGTCTGATGAGTCACTGCAACAAAAATGACTGCATAATATTCATGTTATCAGCAAATTAACTTGTGGAAGTTCAGAAACAATCTATACATTACTCTTTGCATTCTGCCATCATCTGACAGTACCCTCACCCCTCACTCTGATAGAGTGGCTACACCTCACACTAACAGCCTTCACAGAAGCACACTGTGTCTCTCTAGATAGCACCATATTGCAGAGCTATGGGGCCAGGGCGTGATGGAGGGGTGGATACAAACAAAGCAGCAGGGTGCTGATTAGAAATGCTGCTCTCGTCAACCTCATAAAAACACAATAGTCAAGATTTTGCCTGGGATATCCCCATTTTTTTCATTTATAACCTGAAAACTTAAATGTGATCAGAGCAGATCAGAGCAATCTACAGATTGCTCCTTAAAACCCAGTTACTGTAACAGTTCTTTTATGATCTCACCCTTCCCCCTCTACTCACCTATCAGGTTGGTTATTATTCCAGCCCTAAGTACCAGAGGCTCAACTCAAATGGATACCATAGTTTTTCTCCATTGTGTATTTAACGCTTAAGAAACATACGCCAGCAGACCACAACCTTCACTCAAGACTAACATAGCATTCTACTTGCCTGGCAGGATCACAGATCATAAATTCCTCAGAAATCAATCTGCAGAATAAAGCAAGGACAACACTCAGAAGAACCTTGCCTAGAGCCTAAATTAAAAACAACCAACCAGCTTTTAGGAGGACACCATGTCCCTCCCTAGGGAGTACAATGTGACCACAGAAAGAATTAAAACAGAATTATTAAGTCCTCAAGTAAGATATCAAACAAAATATCTGCAGGGTATAAAAAAAGTTAACTGGTCTCATAGTAATAAAATGATTCCTTTACCATGACAACACAAACTTCTGGTAAGTTACCCCAACTCTAACAGCCCACAGCTGGTAACAGTACATTTTTCCACCTACTCAACGCCAGAGGGCAATGCTAAAAAACAAACCATTTTACATGTAAACTCCATTTCAGCAAACCCCCAAGAGCTTAAAGGAGGAAAGAAAAGGTAAAGGTAAAAGTCTAAGCAAATTTACAAAAAACACGACACAAATATTACCCAGCTATTTCATACTTTGAAGGGAGTAGGGACAGCATGAAGAAGAACATACTGTTTTTATGTGATTTTTACCTTTACCTGACGTTCTCCCTGGAGAGACAGAAACACGACTTTTCCTTGTACGGTTTGACTGCTGGGGTGTTGGGGAATGACGAGTTTTTGGCGGCGGAGTAGCTGGAGGTGATGGCCTATGCCTTCGCCTTGGAGGACTTGCTGAAGGAGATAACCTACGAGTTTTTCGAGGAGGGCTGGCTGTCCTCTTCGGAGGCTTCTTTGGCGGCGACCGGGAACGAGACGAAGATGATGATGAACTACTCCCAGACAAGGATGCCGATGAACGCCTTCTTCTGTGGAACAAAGTACTCATGTTCATTAACTGCATGCTGAGAGAATGACCTTACAGGTATGTATGCACAGTTTACACAAAAATACAGCTATTTTTATCCAACTTTTGAGTTTATGTAGCTAAGCACATAAATGAGTTTGCCTTTTTAAAAAAGTGTGAAACAAAACCATGACCCAGGATAGGAAACAGCTAGTTCTGAGACTAACTAAATAACTTATTCTGATAAATGCTTCTGTTTGAGAGTTGTCTTTCCCATAGTTATAAAATGTCAAGTGCTATATAACTAACCAGTCTCTTCTCGCCTTAGGAATAATGAGTGTTTTGGAGTCTGCATACAAAATTGGGGTGGCAAAGTATTTTTTCATTTAATAACACAATGTCAAGCAACCTTTTATGTTGCATTAAAAAAAGCACAATATTAGGAATTCATTTAGCTACATAAACTTAGAAGCAGGGGACTCTCGAATTCTGCGGCAAAATCTGTGGTAAGTTCTGTTGCAATTATGTGTACCTGCAGAATTCACCTTTGGCGGAAGAATTCCTGAGAACCTGAAAAAAAGAAACCCTACCTTAAGTGTGAGACAAAAACTGGCTGAAAGGGAATCTTACACAATCTGTAAATTATCTTGACTGCTAAATGGCTTAGTAAGCAATTAAAACACACTGTTTGCAAAACTCCAGTATGAGAAGTAGCTGTTTCCACTAATCTTATACTACAAAGCACCAGCATTACTTTTCTCCTAAGGAGGAACAATAAAGTTTAGAAAAGCAGGATGCCTAAATTGACTGACCATTTACATCTTTAGTCTCTTCACTAGTAACATCAATTCCATAATTTCTAGTAGTACTTATAAAAAATGGTCCAACATATCTTGACAACTCCTCCCTGGAAAAAATACCATCTTTTTTGTTTCTGTTTTATTTTGGCCACACTGCAAGGGTTGTGGAATCTCAGTTCCTCAATCAGAGATTGAACCCGGGCCACATTTGCTAAAGTGCCTAATCCTAACCACTAGACCACCAGAGAATTCCTCCAAAATATCTTCTTTAAGAATACGGGATTCTGGAAAACTTCAGACTGCAGAAACAAAACAAAATTATAGAGCTTATTATCTCCAAGTTGATTTGGTTCCTTGAAAAACCTTAAAACACAAAAACCAAAACACAAAAAATTCTGTCCTAAATATAATCTGAAGCACAATTATCAGTTCCTTCTAAAATCAGGTGAAATGCATCGTCAAGGCACAGAACCCTGCTACCAGTACACTACACCTCTACTCGAGGCAGGTGTGGCAATAATCTTTTTTTAAAAGTGTTCGATCCTAACATTTTACCTTATGCTAATTTAAAAATTGTTTTTAAAAAAGAACACCAGTACTGACAAAGTGACTTTTATGCCAAGTCTCTTCAAAAATAGGACCAAACTGCCTTTAATGGTTATATCTACTGAATGAGACTGTAATTTTCAAATCATTTCATTTCTACTTGAACTGTTTATCGTAAGTACTCATTATTTCTTTAATATGGAAGAAACATCAAGGTATAATGGATTATTTTAACACTCCAGCATTTTTGCCTGGGAAATCACATGACGGGCTACTGTCCACTGGGTTCCAAGAGTTGGACATGACTTAGTGACTGAACAGTAACAAAAGCAGTTTATTGACTCTACAGTCATCTATATTCAGAAGCTAGTGGTATTTAAAAGCCAAAGGGAGAAGGTGGACAATTTCCTTGGTAAGATTTCCTGGTTGGGTCCAAAAGTGTAAAGATTAACACAAATAACCAACAAGATGGTGAAAGTCTTGTTTTTTATCTTCTAACAATGGATAAGTGTTATCACTCAAAAATAACAGCATTACACCTCAAATGAGGAATCCCTTCATGAGACATTACCTATGATTACTCATGAGTTCTTTTTTTCTTTCCTGAAGGAACACTAACTCAAAGATTAGCCTGAAACAAACACAATGCACTTGTACACCTGACAGCTCCAAATTTAGAAAAACCACCCCCCCAAACCCCCAAACCCTCACCGTCTCACTGGAGATCTACTCCTTCTATGCCTTGGTGGAGGAGGCATTCGTCTCGGTGGGGTTCTTCTTCGAGGAGATGGCCGTCTTCTTGGGCTTGGTCGCCTTCTAGGTGAGTATGATCTGCCACAACAGAATTAGAATCTGAATAAACCATACACAAGGAACGAACTCCTTAGCATAATTTTCTCAACAGCTACATTTAAAAAATGGATTTGAAGGGACACAATTTTTTATTTGTGTGGAGATTTTTTAACAGAACGTAGACAGTGTTCTCAAATCACCTCTGGAAATCCAAAACATAAACCTGTGCTAAACTATTTTCTACTGCTTTGAAATACTTTACCTAATTCTACCTAAGAGAACAGCACATAAAAATTCAAGATCTATTCAGATCTTAAAGCCACTACTCACCTTGATCGAGATCTATGGCGCCTTCTTGGTCTAGTATGAGAAGGAGAGCGAGAACGTGTCCGGGATCTTGACTTGGAACGTGACCGAGATCTTGGTCGGGTCTTCTCCTTTTCCTTTTCCTTTTTGGAGTTTTTCTCCGGAGAAGGCTCTTTAGGCTCTAGTACTGGTTCAGTCTTGGGAACTTTCAGGATGTCACTGTGGAGTGGGGATGGGGGATTAAAAAAAACTTATTTTGTGCCTTTTCTACTCAGACTCCTAAGTCTTAATACAGTGATATGAAAAAGTTATTTCTCTCTTTAAAAAGTTTTCAAAATCTATGAAGACATTTAGAAAGATATATATATACATCACTGAAATCCAGTGACCAACTACCAATTTTAATCATATGTATTTTTTAAGAGTGCAAAGCTGTCCATGATATGGGGGACAGGGGAGCAAGTTACAGTATATAAAACATCTGAAACAACACAACCAGCAGATAGCAGTGGTCACGTTTGGGTCAACTTACTTATACTCTACTATAAAATTTGCATTTCAACAATCTAACTTTATAATTTTAAAGGAAAACAAGTTTACGTTTCTAACTCACAAGTATATCTATTGTCACTTAACAGCCTAAAACTGTGATATTTAAAAATGAATTTTTATGTACTTGCCTAGTAGAAGTGGCCTCTTGTACTGAAGGTTCTTTTACTTTCACTGATGGCTCTGGGAGCTCTGGAGTTTTTTCCTTCTTCTCTGGAGCAGGGGAAGGACTCCGGCTTTTGGTTCTGTGGCGGGGAGATCGAGAATGACTGCGCTTTCTCTCTCTCCTGACAGGGGAAGATCGTCTTCTAGGGGAAGGAGATCTGGATTTGCGTCTAGGATGAAAGCAATTTTTTTTTCAGGTTTTTAAAATAACGTGGACCAGGGAAAGGGTCAAAAGGAGAAGTAAGGTTAACCTTTTAAGTTACACCATTATTGTCTACAACTGTGCAATTCCCTATAGATACAAGATACCCTCTCACATTTATTTAATAGGAAAAGGGCCAAGAGAACACTAGAAAAACAAGCAAATGAAGGATAACAACATTCTCTAGTATAACAGTTATAAGTGTTAATCACTCAGTCATGTCTGACTCTTTGTGACCCCATGAACTGTAGCCCACCAGGCTCCTCTGTCCATGGAATTCTCCAGGCAAGAGTACTGCAGTGGACTGCCAGGGGATCTCCAGGGGATCTTCTTGACCCAGGGATTGAACCTGGGTCTCCTTAATTGCAGGCGGATTATTTACTGTCTGAGCCACCAGAGTAGTCCCCATAACAGTTATAAGAGAGGAACACATTGACCTAGGACTCTAGATTTAGGTTCCTAATCATTTCGAGAATTGAGAAGACCAAAGGACAACTTTTTACAGGAAGAGGATGTGTAAAGGAATGAAATATATAATAATAAGAAAGTTGTCTGTTGAAAGTGCAAGTCGCTCAGTCGTGTCCGACTCTTTGTGACCCCATGGACTATACATACAGTCCATAGAATTCTCTAGGCAGAATGCTGGAGTGGGTAGCCTATCCCTTCTCCAGGGGATCTTCCCGACCCAGGAATCAAACCAGGGTCTCCTGCATTGCAGGTGGATTCTTTACCAAGTGAGCTATCAGGGAAGCCCTGTATATAAATCAGACCTAAAAAAGCAGTGTAGATCCAGACAGATCCCATCCATGTTCATCGGGTACTCTTGGTATTGCACAAACAATGACTAGGGCAATTAAAGCAATATGCTCTTCAGAAGAGGATGAATCTATCAAACTTGCCTAAGATAGCTTTTTGGGAAGAGAAGCCCCTTTTCCATTTCAACAGTAGTTTCCCTAACCTGAAATAAAAGAGTAAGCTTGGTTCACTTCAAATAGTTACCACTATGATTTGTGCATAACTCTAGAAATACTGCTTCCCTGGTAACAGTTTTTAATATCAAGTATTCTAAAGGAGATCAGTCCTGGGTGTTCACTAGAAGGACTGATGCTAAAGCTGAAACTCCAATACTTTGGCCACCTCATGCGACGAGCTGACTCACTGGAAAAGACTCTGACGCTGGGAGGGATTGGGGGCAGGAGAAGGGGACGACAGAGAATGAGATGGCTGGATGGCATCACCGACTCGATGGACATGAGTTTGAGTGAACTCCGGGAGTTGGTGATGGACAGGGAGGCCTGGCGTGCTGTGATTCATGGGGTCACAAAGAGTCGGACACGACTGAGCAACTGAACTGAACTGATATCAATAAAAGGGACAAAGAAATTACCCGCTCTCTTTACTAATTCTAGCCAGCTAATTTATGAAGAAATTGGAATCCTAAAAACGGAAAGCTTAATGGAATTCTCACCACCACAAATACAGAAGTTGAATCATGTATTAAA